>NC_046209.1:600904-900904 GCF_011004875.1 Balearica regulorum gibbericeps
CCCTGTCCCCACTCCTCGCCCTGCCCGCTGCCTGCTCGCAGGGATGCGTGCCCGCAGGGAGGTATGCCCGAAGGGATGCCTGCTTGGATGGACACGTGCCCGGCTGGACACATGCCATGGCCCCAGCCCAGAGGGTGGAGGTGGGGGGCACCCAGCAGCAGCAGCTGGGCAGCTCAGGGGTCCCGGGTCCCAGCTCCCCCCTCCTTACCCAGCTCCCCGTCAGCCGCTTCCGTGTCCCCCCCCTTGCCAGGGGCTGCACCTCTCCCA
Organism: Balearica regulorum gibbericeps; assembly: GCF_011004875.1. Lineage (NCBI taxonomy): Eukaryota > Metazoa > Chordata > Aves > Gruiformes > Gruidae > Balearica > Balearica regulorum. Next base: position 601,172 of record NC_046209.1, read on the forward strand.
GTGCCTGACAAAACAGGGGTGAGAGTGCCACAGTTGGACAGAGGCCCCAGCCTGTGACACCTCCCTGCACCCATGGGTGCTCCCAGTGGGGAATCCAGCCCTAGGAAGGGCGAGGGCCACACAAGGTGCTGGGGACACCTGCACCCCTCTGCTCTGTGCTGCTGAGCAACTCCTCCTGCCCCCCCTGCACCCCAGCACCCTGAAGCTCAGCTCCAGCCAGCACTGAGGGGCTTTACCTACTGTGTCAGCGTCCACCCCTGCATCCTGAGCCACCTTCAGAAAGATCTGAGGGCAAGACGGGGCTGGCATTAAACATGGCCACCAGCGCCCACAGCCCCAGTGAGGGAAATCCCCCAGCTCACGGGCACTCCCAGCAGAGCTCCGGGGAGGGTGGGCACTCCAGGAGCCACTGGCAACCCCCCCGGCCATGGCTCCTCTGGGTACCTCTTCCAGGGTGGTGTCGGAGATGCCGTAGCTGGAGATGCCCAGTTCCCCCAGGTGGGCATCCAGCTCACGGAAGAGGTCCGCAAAGGCCCCGTCCTTGGCCCCGCTGTAGGGCAGGACGAAGACTACCTCGTGCCCGATGTCCTCCATCAGCCGGGAGCCAGGGACCAGCTTCTGGATCAGCGCTGACAGCTGAGCCACATCTGGGGGGACGGGGAGGGCCGAAAACTTGGGGCAGGAGCTTGCCATAGCTGGCATGTGCCCCACACCCTGGTCTGAGGGTCCCCAGAGGGTTTGAAGAGGACGGGAGGGCAGGGAGCCCCTTCTGCCCCACCAGTGCAGGGGGACCAGGACCCGGCGGCAGGGCAAAGTGCAGGGCTGAAGCGCCCACAAGCCCCTTGGACAATGGGGGACACGTGGGGAGCACCCAGGAGGTGATGCTGTGCTGAGGGCGTGGGGAGGGACGGGATCCTCACCCATGGTGCTGGCCTCGCTGCCCCGCTCACTGCCCAGGCCCGTGTCACTGCTGTACTCCGAGTCGCTGCTGTCCTGCAGGAAAGGGCGGCCAGAGCCTGGCACCCCGCAGCAAGAGCCAACCCCGAGCCTGGGGCTCAGCACCCTCCCATACCCAGGATGGAGGCACCAGCCACCCTTTCGGTTGATGCTCAGTGGGGCCAAGGGACCCACCTTTTTGGTGGTGCCAGGGACAGGGATGGTGTTGCTGCCTGTCCCGACCTGCTCCCGCTTCACCAGGGTGAGGTGGTAGCCGGTGCCCAGCCTGGCCTTGAGGAAGAGTGGGGACCCACAGCAGCAGAGCCGGCCCTGTGAGATGATGGCGGTGCGGTCCCCCAGCAGCTCCGCCTCATCCATGTAGTGGGTGGACAAGATGATGGTGCGGCCTGGGGGCAAGCAGCGGGCTGGACCCCCTCGCTGACTCCCCTTTGTGGGCCTCTCCCCACCAGCACATCTCCCTGCTTGCCCCATGGGCCCTGCTGTGGGTTCTCCACGGCTGGGGGGCGGAAGCGGGGTCCCCCCAGCCCTGACCTTTGCGGTACTTGAGCAGCAGCTCCCAAATGCTGCGGCGGGAGTAGGGGTCGACGCCGGCCGTGGGCTCATCCAGGATGACCACCCGGGAGCCACCCACAAAGGCGATTGCCACCGAGAGCTTCCGCTGCATCCCGCCTGTGGAGCAGCATGGACAGCGTTGGGGCGGGGCAGGACCATGGACCCCCGCTCTGGTGCCAGTTCTGGTCCCCACACGCACCCGAGAGGTTCCTGGTCTGCTCCCGGCGCTTGTGGGGCAGCCCCGTGTCCTGGATCAGCTGCTCCATCTCTGCCTTCACCCGCTCCTCTGACAGCCCCTTCAGCCGTCCGTAGAACCAGATGTGCTCCTCCACTGTCAGGCTGGGACAAGCAGGGGTGAGGTGGACAGCCCTGCCCACACCAGCCCCCCGGCACTGCTCTCCCCCTGCCCACCCTGTCCCCGCCTACATGTCAAAGAGCACGTTGTGCTGGGGACATGTCCCCATGGTTTTGCGGATGCTGTCGATATCAGAGCGGATGTCCCAGCCCAGGATATAGGCAGTGCCAGAGGTGGGGGGCAGGAGACCCGTCAGGATGGACCTGGTGGTGAGACCGGTGGGGAAAGGGGGTCATGGAGAGCAGGACCAGTGGGGCTCGGGGTCGGGGTGCCCCGTCCTATGCAGGGTGCTCGGAGCCCGGACAGGTCAGGGCAGACAGGACAGGAATGTGGCAGCACCGGGCAAGAGCCAGGCTCAGCTCCCATCCCCACCACAGCCCCCCAGCTCACATGGTGGTGGTCTTGCCGGCCCCGTTGTGGCCCAGGAAGGAGGTGATCTGCCCCTCATAGAAATCCAGGCTCAACCCGTTGACGGCCACGCGGCTGCTGCTGCGGTAAATCTTCACCAGGTTGCGGATGGAGACACCGGGCTGGAGCTGGGCAGGGGGCTCCTCCACCAGCACTGGAAGCCACCAGAGGGTCATGTCCTGGGCAGGACCCCTCACCATGGTGGGCAGAACCCCTTGCTGAGGGGCAAAGCCCAGGCGGGAGGGCTCGAGCTCAGCTCCATGGCTGCCACCCCTCAGCCACGCGGCTCCAGGGTGGGCAGGGGCTCACCTTGGGGTGCAGTGAGGAGGCTAGTGGGGTATGGGGGGTGCCCAGCTGAGGACTGCTCTCCAAGCCAGTAGCTCTTCAGGAAGGGGAAATTCCAGGGCTTGGGGATCCCGTACTGACCTGCAGGAGACGGGGTCTGAGCGAGGCTGGAGCCAGGGGGGCTGCTGGGGACAGGGGGGAGGCGGTGCTCACCTGGGAAGACGCCCTCAAGGTACCAGGTGGCCAGGCCATAGAGGCCAGCGTCCAGCAGCAGCAGCCCCATGGCCATGGCGAAGTTGTAGGGGTCTCCCGGCACGGGGCTGGTGCTCAGGTTGTGCCACTGGATGCCCACCCCCTGCTCCTCATAGAGGGAGAAGTACTCGCAGCCGAAGCCGAAGGCCACCGGTGACAGCAGGCTCTGACAGTGGCAAGAACAGCAGCATGGGCAGAAGGACCAGCCTTGGGGGGGGTTCAGCCCCAAAGCCCCCCACCGCCATACTCAGGGTGCCCGAGGGGCATCAGGGAGGGGGCAGCCAGGGCCGCTCACCACAAGGACACGGAGTGGGAAGGTGATGTGGTCGCGCCAGGCGACACACAGCACGTAGGGCAGATAGAGGGAGAAGTAGATGATGCCGCCGCAAGCCGAGGCAAGGTTGGCGCGGGGGAAGAAGGTGCTGATGAGGAAGCACTGGCTGATGGTGGCCACTGAGAAGGTGCCGAGGAAGAGGAAGATGACAGACGGGTTGCTGTAGGGCAGGATGTTTCCCAGCTGCAGATCAAGGTAGGTTGGAGCCTGCAGAGCCTCCCATGCCGGCTCCCAGCCCCGACGCTCCCCGTGTCACCCATGCTCTCTCCTGTGCCCTGCAACCTGCCTTGAGGATGAGGACGAGGAGGGCAGAGCTGAGGAGGAAGGGGATGAAGCTGCTGAGGAACCAGCTGAGCCAAAGGATCCCACTGCTCAGCCCCATGGTCTTCATGGTCTCCTTGAGACGCGTCTCCTTCTCGTGCACCACCCCCTTGATGATCATGGCCACTGAGTAGATCCAGGCCAGCGTCATGAAGAGGGGCAGTGAGCGGTTCAGCACCCGCAGGAACCTGGGGGAGATGGCACCAGCCCTTCCACCTCCAGCCTGGCACCCCCGGGGCCACTACTGGGCAGGGGGTCACTCGAGGGTCCTGCTGCCCACTCACACGTCATCCACGTAGCAGGGGTAGGGCATTTGCTGGATGTAGACCCCCGTCCGCGGGGCAGCCCCGGTCTGCACCCGCACCACCGCCTGCTCCACCAGGTCCTGCACATAGATAAATCCTCCCCACACGTAGCGCAGGTCGCTGAAGGGGTCGGCTGCGGGGCCTGGGTCCCAAAACCTGGGGGCAGAGCATGGCGCTGGGATAGGGGACCCCCCCCTACTGCGGTCGCAGGATGCTTGGGGCCCATGGAGACCAAAGAGATGGGTGTCCCCAGACCTGTCCTTGATCTTGTTGGTCCTCGTGACATCGTCGATGTCCATGCGGATCTTGTAGCGGACATGGGGGGGCAGCGTGGGGGCTGTGGTGTTGATGGGGGGCTGGAATACCACGGCTGCCCAGAACTGCTGTTCCTCCAGCAGCTCCAGGGCCCGGGCCACCAGCTGCTCCTCGGTGGCCACCACCTCGATCTTGTCCAGGCGGACACACTGCAGGCAAGGCAGGGCTCAGTGGGGCTGGGGGAGCCAGCTCGACCGGGCAGCTGGGGCAGCACCCACCTCCATGAACTGCGACAGTGCGCTCATGACAGTGTCAACATCGGCATACACCTGGTGCCAGGTGAGCCCTGACCCCGCCGCTGGCCCCGCCAGGAACCCGGCCAGCACTGGCAGCTTCCAGGAGGTGCCGTTGAGGAACCCGTCCAGGAGCTGGGCTGTCCCTGGGGCCAGCAGCAGGTCCTGCAAAACACCAGGGTACAGTGGGGTGATGCAGCAGCCCACCTCGCTCCCGGCTGCAGCCCAGCCTGCTCCCGGCAGGATGCACCCCCATCCCGCACCCCACCACGCTCCCTGATGGGGCTCACGCACCCGGAGGACCTGCATCTCCAGGCTGCCGTTGAGGAAGGTGTAGATGCGGGGTCCCAGCTCCCGCCAGGCGCCCCCCGCCTCCCCCAGCACCGCCAGCTCCCGGAAGGTCCGGTTCACCTGTGGGAGGCGGGGGATGAGGCAGGGCCAGGGTGAGACCCCCCCCCAACCCCCCGCAGCCCCCCACTCACCTCGGCCATGACGCTGTCGGGGCCGGGGCCGGGCGGCGTGTACAGGATCTTGCCTGTGAAGAGGGGCTTGATGCCCCGCCAGAAGACCTGCGAAAGGGCACTGGACTCCAGGCTGCGGACCAGCTCTTGGCAGAAGGGACCTGGGCGGAGGTAGAGCCAAGCCCTCACCACCGGCCCCCCCGCCGCCTGGGGGAGCCGTGTCCAGCGAGCCCCCGCCCGCATCCCCCCACACAGCCCAGCCCGCTCACTGCCGGCGCTGCCCGAGGCCGTGGCTCTCTGCTCTGAGCTGTTGCGGTCCAGGAAGGCTTTGACGTCGTTGTCTTCATACCAGTTGAGGGAGGGGACCCTGAGCCCCCCGCCCTCGGGGTGCCCGCAGGCGATACGTGACATTGCCGCGAAGGCACCTGAGCCGGAGGCGTTGGCATTGGGGGCGGTCAGCGCCCGGAGCTCCCGCCGCAGCTCGGCAAGGCTGGTCATGGAGGAGACCTGTGGAGAGAGGGATGGGGAGCGGAGCGGGGCTGTGGGGGACAGGGACACCCCGGGGCCCTGCGGGGAGTGAGGTACCGCTGGCGTGCGTGGGAGGCGCTACCTCCTCCATCAGGGATGCTGCATCCCGCAGGAAGGTGCCCAAGGCTTCCACGGTGCTGGTGACGCCGCCCGCCTCCAAGCTCAGCTGTTCCTACAAGGGGGGCACGGGAAGGGGGTCACAGCCCCTCGGGGGGGGGGACGGGACCAGGGGTCTCTGCCCCGGCGCCTTCCAGCACCCAGTGTGACCCAACACTTGGCCAGGCCGGGGGCTCACCGCCAGGAGCCGGGGGACATCAAGCTGGGAGAGGAAGGAGGCCTCCATGGCGCGGAGCTGGGGGCCGGGCAGGGCGCAGAGCCCTCGCTGCAGGTGCTGGGTGGAGGCGGCGTCGCCCCCCGCCAGGAAGCCCCCCAGCTCCGAGGCGTTGCAGACCACGGCCTTCAGTGGGAGGCGGGTGCCCGCCAGGGAGAGCTGCCGGGAAAGGGCCAGTCACGCTGCAGCCTCCGACGCCCCGGGCACCGGGAGCCGTGCCGACACTCACGATGCGGAGGCTGAGCCGAGCCCCCATCAGCTCGTCCACCAGCGCCGGCAGCAGAGACGTGTTGGTCCGCAGAAATCGCGAGAAGGTCTCGTCCTCCCTCAGGTAGCCCCTCACCGGCAGGGCTGGGGGGGGGGTGTGTGGGGTTGGAACAGGGGTCAACCAGGGGGGTCTCGCTCCCCCAGCACCCCCTATGCCCGGTGCTCACCCCTCTGCTGAGCCTCGCTCCCCCGGAGCCGCCGCAAGGCAGGCAGGAGCTGGGCGAAGCTGCGGAGGAGCCGCTGCCCGTCGGCGCGGAGCAGGACCTGCCGGGCTTCGGCCAGCAAGCGGGAGAGGCTGCGGGGACGCAGGGCGAGTGGTGAGACCCTGGCCCCATTGCCTGGCTCTGCCCCGCAGCCCCCCACCGCTCACATGGAGCCGTCGAAGTTTCCCACCACGCCGGGGGCCTCTCCCGGCGTGGGGTGCCGAAAGCAGGGGTTGTTCATGTTGCACACGATGCCCTGGAGCCAGGGCAGGGTCCCGGCTGAGGGCAGGGCCTTGTTGGGGAAGTGGCCTGCGGAGAAGGAAAGACGAGTCTGGGGGGGGCAGCACGGGACCTCCCCCCCGGGGCCCCACGCACCCCTGAGCGGGGAGATGCCAGCAAGCCCCCGGCTCATGTCCACCTCCCAGGTTTCTCTTCCCCAGTGCCACCCAGGGTCATGCTGGGGTCCCGCAGGGCTCCCACACAAGAGGGGTCCCCGGCAGGCACGGTGGAGGGGGGGAGGTGTGCCCCAGAGGGCACAGGACACTCACACTCATGCTGCTTGAAGGGTGGGTGGGATTGCCGCACCGAGATCAAGATGAAGAAGAGGAAGAGGGGCCACAGGAGCTCGATGGCCAGCTGGATCTGGGGGGAGACCCGCGGTTGGGCTGTCCCCATCAGCACCCAGTGCTCTGCCTGCCCCTGTGCAAGGAGCCAGCGGTTCCAGGCACCCTCCCGCCCCGGGTACATGCTCACCCGCTGCCGCCGGCGGTAGGTGAAGTTCTTCCAGAGCAGCAGCCCCAGCTGGGTGCCCACGGCCATGGCGGGGGGATGTGGGCCCTGCACCCTGCTCGGCTCTGGCTGCAGGTGAGAGCGGGGGGGTCAGCGCCAGGCTGAGGGCAATGGTCGGGGCTCTTGCTTCCCTCTGGGTCAGGCCTTCTCGCACGCCAGGCAAAGCGCCGGGCACGGCTGAGCTCCCGGGGGGTAGTAGGAGTTGGCCCGACATTCCTGCAGCAAAGCTCCTTTCCAGAGCAAAGCCCTCAAATCTCATTATTTTCTAAAGCAAAAGCAGCAAAATAGGGCACAAGCTCTGCAAGTCCCTCCAGGTCAGCATGGCCCTAGGAGCAGCCGGGCGCCCCAGCAGCCCCAGCTACAGGAGCAGCTCTGAGCCCCGGTGTAACCGTAGGATAGGGGCTGTGAAACAGAAACTATAGAATCAGGTTGAGATAATTAGTTTGTAACCAAGGTAATACGTAATGAAGCTAACTGACCATGGCAATGTACAACGCTGCTCTGTTCCATGTACAGTCCCTACCAAACTGAACAATAGGTTCGGAGATATTAATGTTATGAAGTCGTTATGGACAGGTGCATCCACAGCAAGGGTACTGCGCATGCCCACAAGAAGAGGGTCACCCAGCGGACACGGGTGCGAGACCACTGACGACCACCAGAGACCCTTGAGGACCACCGACTCAAATCACTGAGCATGCGTGACGGGGAGGAGAATATGGAAATGGATTCTAAGAAATGATTATCCTAGGACTGCCTTTTCTGAGAAAAATGATGAATATGTACGTTTTGATCCTACATAACCTGTGTGTTGGTGATCACCTGGCATGCACGTTGGGTGGAGCTATCCCCCTGTGCATCCAGCGCTGCAATAAAGAATGCCTGCCTTTGAACACTACATCGGTGTTATGAGGTTTCTTCCTGGATTTCGGTGACAGTTTTTAGCGACCCAGATGGGACACTGCTTTTGAACCTTGACGGATCCGTGGGATCGCAGGACCTCCAGCCGGCACCGGGGACTTCTTGGGGAGAACCTCCGATCCCCGGACCGAAGAGCTTTCAGCAAGACCCCTGGGAGAGGTAAAGGCATTCTTATTTGATTTAAATATTTGCTCTTTTGAATATTTGCTCTTACCATTGTGGCGGGACAGGCCCGCACTAGGAGCACGGGAGGCCTGCTCGTAAGGTGTGGTGAAAGCTGCGCAGAGTTGGGCTAGGGAGATGTCTCAGGTAAAAGTCTCTGCTAGGTGAAAGCCTGTGGAGCAGGGCCCGCCGGGGAGGGGAAGCCTCCAAGGTTGGGATTTCTCTTACCACCGTGGCGGGACAGGCCCGCACCGAGAGAAATCCCTGAGGGAGCTCTAACACGGGTTGGGGTCCCTCTGACTAAGTGCTTGTGATAGTGCACAATCACAACCACCAAGTCCCTGGGAGATGGGTACTTTTCCGAGTAAGAAACCAATCCCGTGAAAAACACCGCTGGGATGTATTTTGGAACATTGGAAAGATCTGGGAAGAATTGATCCTTTGACTTGGAAACAATTGATTGAATATTGTAATCACTGGTGGCCACTGTATAGTTTAGAGCGTGGGGAAAAGTGGCCGGAAAATGGGACACTGCAGTATAACACAATTTTGCAATTGATGCTATTTTGTAAGAGGGAAGGTAAATGCAATGAACTGGCATATGTAGATTTGTTTTTCACACTGCGAAATCATCCGGAATGGCAAAGGCAATGTGAATTGGTTTCACCTAGTTCTGTGGTAATGGCATTAAAGGGGCAGGAACCTGACAAAAATTTGGAAAAGGTTGCTCAGCTTGTGATATTGGTAAACGGTGTTTTAAATGTAAATTTGAAGATGATGATGTTGAATTATTGGTTGCACCTCGCAGAAGGCTAGGAAATGATCAAGGAGATCAAAATCTGGGAGCTAATAATGTTTCCACCCCTCCTGTGGAAGGGGAGGCAGAAGGATTCAGCCTGGTTGCCGGGAGGACAAGGGGAAGAGGGGGAGGAAACGGATTAACTCCCCTCCAGGCCCCTCTTCGACAGGCAGTTGGTAACGAGGGTCCGGTAATGGGAAAAGTTCCCTTCTCAATAACTGATTTAAGAGCATGGAAAGAAACTGCAGGCACTTATCGGGATGATCCCGAAAGAGTTGCCAAAGTAGTAGAAACAATAATCAGAACCCAAAACCCTGATTGGGAGGATTTGCAAGTCATATTGGATACTTTGTTGGAAGACACTGAAAAGAAAATGGTATTAAATATGGCCAGAAAACAAGTGGAAGGAGCTCATGCTAATGGGATTATACAGGGGACAGTGGACCAGAATTTTCCATCCACAAACCTTGAGTGGGACCCTAATCAACTGGGACCCAGAGGGATGTTTAGGTATCAAGTGGATTTTGTTTGGTGTTAGACATGCAATGCCAAAAGCAAGTAACTGGTCTAAACTTTATGAAGTGAGACAAGAATTAAATGAGTCCCCTTCAGCCTTTATGGAAAGACTGAAGGTGACTGCTAGAAAATATACTAATTTGGACCCAGAGGAGAAAAAAAAACAACACACAAACAAAACCACAAGCAAACAAACAAAAACCACCACGGAAGAAGCTATACAATTGGTCTCTGTATTTATGGGACAATCAGCCCTAGAAAAAAACTCCAGAAATTGGAAGGAGCTGAGTCCAGAGACTTAGGTGAAATGCTTGAAGTAGCCTGGACTGTGTATAACAACAGAGAAAAAGAAAAAGAAGTCAGACAAATGCAAAGGGATGGAAAAATTCTGGCAATCTTGACTAGAATAATAAACATGTAAAGCAAAACTCAGCTATAAATCAGCAGAGGTTGTTGGTGTGACGGGGCGAAAAGAGAACTGGCCTTTCTTGAAACTGTTAAAATTTAAGCTGGGAAAACAGTGGGTAACACATCAATTTTTGTACATGCCGGAATGTCCGTTGCCTTTATTGGGATGAGACCTATTAAGCAAATTAGATGCACAAATAATTTTTAAAGATGGAGAAATCAGATTACTGATTAATACCAGAATCAAAGCCATAGAGGCGAGAGTGTTTATGTTACAGGATTCCTCCAAGGAGGAACAGATTTCAGAAGCGGTGGACAATGCAGTAACCCCTTTGGTACGGGCAAGTGAAGTTCCAGGATGATCCAAACTGGCAGAACCGGTAAAGGTGACTTTAAAACCTGGAGCCAAGCTGGTAAGACAAAAACAGTATCCTATTAAGTGGAAGGCTCGAAAGGGATTAGAGGAATTAATTACAAAATTTTTAGAATATGGGCTGTTAGTAGAATGTGAATCAGAATACAATACCCCTATATTACCAGTAAGGAAATCAGGAGGTAAGGAATACCGATTGGTTCAGGACTTGAGGGCCGTAAATCAAATAGTTCAAGATATACACCCAGTAGTGGCCAATCCATACACTTTACTGACATCTTTGAAAGAGGAACATAAATGGTTTACTGTACTGGATTTAAAGGATGCCTTCTTTTGCATACCTCTGGATACAAAAAGTCAAAGCATATTTGCTTTTGAATGGGAAAGTCCTGCTACAGGATGAAAAACGCAACTAACATGGACTGTACTTCCGCAAGGATTTAAAAATAGCCCTACAATATTTGGAAATCAGTTGGCAAAAGAGTTAGAAATGTGGAAGAAACAGAATCAAGGAGAAGGTATATTATTACAGTATGTGGATGACATCCTGATAGCAGCAGAAAGTAAAGAAACATGTTTTGAAATGACTATCAGTTTATTGAATTTCCTGGGCCAAGGAGGATACAGAGTTTCCAGAAACAAGGCCCAGACAGGGAAAGCAGCAGTGATTTATTTGGGATTTGAGATATCTCAAGGACAAAGACAATTGGGAAACGAAAGAAAAGAAGCCATTTGTCAGATCCCTGAACCTAACAGTCCAAAGGAACTGAGAGCCTTTCTGGGAATGATTGGGTGGTGTCGACTCTGGACTCTACATTATGGACTGTATGTGAAACCCCTATATGAAGTCCTGAAGGAATCTAAAGATCAACACTTGGCTTGGACGCCTGAATGCCACAAATCATTTAAAGAACTCAAAAAGGCATTAATGACGGCCCCTGCATTGGGTTTGCCTGATCTAACCAAACCTTTTGAGCTGTTTGTGCATGAAAGGCAACATCTGGCCCTTGGAGTGCTGGCGCAGCGGCTGGGATCTTGGAAGCGACCAGTGGGGTACTTCTCCAAACAACTTGACACCGTGAGTAAAGGATGGCCGGGATGTTTGCGTGCCGTGGCAGCAACAGTACTGCTGATTCAGGAAGCTGGAAAATTGACTACAGGCCAAAAGATAGTGGTATATGTACCGCATATGGTAATAACTGTCTCAGAACAAAAGGGGGGTCACTGGCTATCCCCTAGCAGAATGTTGAAATACCAGGTTGTCCTATTGGAACAAGATGATGTGGAATTAAAAACCACAGCAATTGTAAATCCAGCAATGTTCCTGTCAACAGAAAATCCTACCGAGAAATTGGAGCATGATTGCCTGCTGACCATTGAACAAGTTTATTCCAGCAGACCGGACCTGAAGGACGAACCTTTGAAGGATCCTGATCTGGAGCTATTTGCGGATGGAAGCAGTTTTGTGCAAGAAGGGAGGCGAATGGCCGGGTGTGCTGTTATCACCACCGACAAGATATTGGAGTCAGGGACACCACCTGCAAATACATCAGCGCAGAAAGCAGAATTGGTGGGTAAAGCAGGCTTTACGGATGGCAGAAGGGAAAAGGGTAAACATATGGATGGATTCCAAATATGCATTTGGTGTGAACCATGCTCATGGAGCCCTCTGGAAAGAAAGAGGACTGTTACCAGCCCGAGGATCACATATAAGGCATAAGGAGGAAGTTCTTCAACTCCTGCAAGATGTGCAGGAACCGAAGGAGGTGGCCATAATGCATTGCAAGGCTCATCAGTTTGGTCAGATGGCTATAAATATAGGTAATCGATTGGCAGATAAAGCTGCAAAGGAGGCTGCAGAACAAGGTATCTTTGCACTAGTACCAGTAAAACAGATGAAAATTCCAAATTTAAAAGCAAGATGCAGCAAACTAGATGAACAATTGGCAGAGCACTTAAAAGCATCTCAGAATATGTAAGGATGATGGGTAGCATGAGAAAATCAGGTAATAGTAACTCCACAAGTTATGTTAGAACTTGCAAAAGAGAAACATGAGCAGACACACTGGGGTGTAAATTCTATGGTTACAAGTTTAAGAACATCTGTAATGTGTCTAGGATAGGAAAATATGAGTGGAAGTATTGAAATGTTATTATTTCAGAATTTCCAAAGGGGGGAAATGTAACCATAGGATAGGGGCCGTGAAACAGAAACTATAGAATCAGGTTGAGATAATTAGTTTGTAACCAAGGTAATACGTAATGAAGCTAACTGACCATGGCAAGGTACAATGCTGCTACGTTCCATGTACAGTCCCTACCAAACCGAACAATAGGTTCGGAGATATTAATCTTATGAAGTCGTTATGGACAGGTGCACCCACAGCAAGGGTACTGCGCATGCCCACACAAAGAGGGTCACCCAGCGGACACGGGTGCGAGACCACTGACGACCACCAGAGACCCTTGAGGACCACCGACTCAAATCACTGAGCATGCGTGACAGGGAGGAGAATATGGAAATGGATTCTAAGAAATGATTATCCTAGGACTGCCTTTTCTGAGAAAGATGATGAATATGTACGTTTTGATCCTACATAACCTGTGTGTTGGTGATCACCTGGCATGCACGTTGGGTGGAGCTATCCCCCTGTGCATCCAGCGCTGCAATAAAGAATGCCTGCCTTTGAACACTACATCGGTGTTATGAGGTTTATTCCCGGATTTCGGTGACACCGGGGAGGCCTGGAACCCGCCGTGACTCAGTTGCCCCGTGTGAGGGATGTGGCCGGGCCAGCAGCAAGGTCGGGTGTTTCTGGTGAGACCCTCAGCGCCCATGACACCACTCTGGGAGGGGAAAGCACCTCGATGCCACCAGCTCGAGGCGTGATCTCAGACACCCAGGTCCCACGGGTGCCCCCCCCCCCCCCCAGCCGTGCTGAGGCCCCGGCGACTCCAGCCCTGTCCCTTCCCCAGTCCCGACCCAGCGACACCCCCCCCCGCCTCCCCGTGCCCAGCCAGCTCCTGGGACTTCACCCACCTCCCGACAGGGGCCGGCGGGCCGGCAGCCCCCAGCACCGGGCAGCACAGCGGCAGCCTCCCCCTTCCCGCTCGGGCCGGCTTCGCGCCGAGCCCCGGCAGGTAGAGGCGGCACGACCGAACTCGCACCTTCCCGCCCAGCGAACACCCACGCCCCGGGAAAGCCCAGCTCCGGAGCTGTCCCCCGGGCCACCCGCGCTGCCCGTTCACCGCCCCGGCGGCCCCGGAGCCGCGGACTCACCCGCCCGCCCTCTCGCCTCCCGCGACCTGGCGTCTCCGCCACTCCCGGCCGGGGCTCGGGCAGGAGGAGGGCAGGCAGGAGGTCCTGCCCGCTGCCGGCTCTGCCCGTGCTCGGGGCTAAGCCGGGTCTCCGGGCGCAGCGGGGATAAACGGGCACAAGCCAGCGGGATTAGGATCCCGGCTGGGAAATCCGGCTAATCGTCCTGCGGGGCCGGACACGAGCGCCACCGGAGCGGGGTCCTGGGGGAGGATTCCTCCGAGGGGGCACCGGGGCTCGGGGAGACCTGTGCCACCCGCCCCCGCAGCGGCGGGAGCGAGGGGGACACCCGTGAGCGCCCCGGCCCTGGGAGGCGGCTGCCAGGGTGGGGTGACACCGGCCGAGCTGGGGGCAGAGGCGGCTGGTGCCGGGACCGGGGGATGCTGCGGGGCCAGGAGGAGCTTCAGCGCGGCCGGGGGCAGCGGCTCTTTTCGGGACAAAACAAACACAAAACACCGGGATCCTCCGGAAGGGGACTCGCGTGGGAATCTGCTCACTCACCCCACGGAGGACAAACACGCCCCATCGCTGCAGCCGGGAGCACGGCGGCTCCCGACCCCGGCACCCCCCGATCCCGCCGCACCGAGCCCCGCGCTAGGCGGGATGCGGGGCCGCGGGGAGGCGGACGGACCGGGGGGGCGATGGGGGCGGCTGGGGGGGGGACGGGACACGGGCAGCCCGGAGCGGGGGGGAGGGGAGATGCTGACAGCCCCGGGGGGACGCCGCGGAGCCGAAGCCCGGCCGAGGTTAGCAGCCGGCGGCACAGCAACCCCCCGCCAGCCGCCGCCCCCGGCCCGGGACCCCCGTTACCTGCTCAAGCCGCCACCGCGCGGCCCCTTTAAGAGCCCCCGCGAGCTCTGCCGGGCGGCTCCGCCGAGCTCGCGCGCAGGCCCCGCCCTCCCCGCGCTACAAAGGAGCCGCGGGCGTGACGTCACGGGCAGAGGATCTTAAAGGGGCCCGTGCGGCGGGGGGGTGGGGTGCGGGGGGTGTTACGGCGTGCGAGGGGCAGGAACCCGCCCCCGTCCCGTCCCCCGCCTCTGCCCTTCCCCTGCCCTGGCACTGCCACGCCCTGTCACGCCCGTGTCCCACCCACGCCGCGCCCCACCCCGCCCTTGGGACCCCCACCAGGCACACACCCCCCCCCCCCACGGGGACACACACACGGGACAGGCCCACCCGCTGCCCGTGGCCGCCCACGGGGGGCAGGGAGAGCTCCCACCCCTGTGCCTCCCCCCGCTGGGCTCCCGAGGGACCGACCCTTCCCCACCAGTTCCCGAGCCCCCCCCCCCCCTCCAAGGGCTGCGGCAGCCTCAAGGCGGGAGGCACCGAGGTGGCGTTGGGGTGCTGGGTGGCAGCGATGGCCCCGGGGAGGGTCCCGAGGGCAGAGACCGCTGAGTCACGCCATGGCGGGCAGCGCAGCCGGCAGCACCGCGCTGGCACCGGTGAACCTCGGCAGGTCGATGCTGCGGGAGGCGGCGCAGACAGGGCCCCCCCGGGACCGAAGCTGAGCTGCTCTTGTTGCAGCAGGCGGTAACGCCCGGCTTGGCCGCTGCGGCCTGAGCGGTGGGAGCGCGGCTCTCTGAAACGCAGCCTTTCACCCCAAAAGGTGGATCCCTGCCCGGCCAGGAGCCCAGGGCCACTGCTGGGACACGACCCCTGGGGCACCCGGGGACACCACGCAGGTTTGGGTCCTGCAGGTCCCTCGGCCGCGCTCAGGGCAGTGCTGAGCCCCAGGAGCCGCCGGCACCGGCAGGATCCAGCTGCCCCACGTGTATCCACAGCGCCCAGCTCTGCTTCACACCCCGGCGTGGGACGGCACGGCACAGCATGTCCTTCGGGATGCTTTTTATTGCCCACAGCCAGTCCCCAGCTCCCGCTCAGCCCCCCGGCTCCGCAGGGACCCGTGGTGGCTCGGCCCCATGGAGCGCAGCCTCCCGCCCCACGGCCCCCCCCCCGGCGCTCTGGGGTCTTTCCCAGGTCTGCGGCAGCTCCCAACCCCCCCAGGCATGGGGGGACCAGGCCTGAGCGCTGACACAATGAGCCCACTCCAGAAACCACCTCCTGCTTAAGTAAGAAAGTTGCTTTTTTTTTTTTTTTTTTTTAAAAAAAAAAGGCTTCAATATAAGAGCATCTGCATTAAAAGCCCCACATGAGGCAAAGCAGCTGACAGGCACAGCGAGGGGCTGCACCATGCCCCAGCACCCGCGGCCCCGCGCGCTGCCCCGGCAGCTGCCTGTGCTCGGGCATCACCCCACGGTGCAGGATGCGGCCGTCGGAGTCAGCCTTGGCTCCAGCCTGCCAGGCGATCGGGTTACTGCAGCTTTCGGAGCTGCAGCCAGGTGTGCCGGCTCCCAACCCAGCGCTGCGGCCGTGACGGCGGCCACGGAAACTTGGTCCCTACAAGTTCTGCAAAAAAGGCATTTCCAGCTTCGCTTTGAGAGATTGCACAAGAGTGCAAGGCTGCTGGCGAGAAACGCAGGCACATACACGCTCACACACACTCGCACAATCCCCCTCCCTGGGCCAAGGCCCTGCAGCTCCCCTGCGGCGTCTCTCCCGGCCACGCTCCCACCGCATCCCACCGACCCGAGCCCCTCTCCTCCGTGGGGCTGAGCCAGGTCCTGCCACCAGCACAGGGACGAGAAGCGACACCGGGGGCAGCGCGGGCAGCTGCCCCCCCCCCCCCCGCTTTGCCGAGGGATCCGGGTGCTGCCGCGGCAGAGCATCGCAGGGGCGACACGGTGTGAACACGTCTTCTCGGCTGCGTGAGAGGAGACACTGTCCGCTCCTCAGCGCTGGAGCATCAGCCACCTTCCCACTGCAAAGGCCAGGGCTGTGCTGGGGCCTGGAGACGCCCGCGGGCTGCGGGAACCAGCTGGTCTCTTCTCTAGAAACGGGTTCTTTATTTCCTTGTTCAGAAAAATAGATTCATTTAAAAATAAAAACAGAGAGTTTAAAAAGAGGGAATGATGAAAGTAGAGGCTGGAATGCTGCTGGCAGTGGGGTCTGTACACGAGATGGTGTGAGACGGGGCTGAGCAACGTCCCGCTCAGTAGCTCTCCTCCTCCTCGCGGTAGTACTGGTACCTGGGGGGGTCCCCGCTCTGGTCGCAGGCGGCGTTGGCCACCTCACCCTGGCTGCCCTGCGGGCAGTACTTGGGGTCGTAGATCTGGCGGCCCAAGCCGAAGACCTGGCCGCTCTGGTTGGCACCCTGGTTGGAGCCCATCTGCAGCGACATGGAGGAGTTGTCGCACTTCTCCGTCCCCATCTTGGAGTCGTAGATGTGTCTCCTGGTGCCGGGAGCTGTCATGCCCACCTGGAAGGACAGGATGGAGCAGGGCTTGGATAGGGTCCCCCCCACCGTCTCTCCCTACCATGGCTGCGATGACTCACCTGGCTGGCACACTTGTTGGTGCCCATCTGGAGGCTGATGGTGGAGTGGTCCATGGGTGGCAGGATCTGGTTCTTGGGGTCGTAAAGGTGTCTCCTGGTGCCATAGGCCGTCATGCCGGACTGGCTGGCACACTTGTTCGTGCCCATCTGACAAGGGGGTCCGGTGAGGACCGAGTGCTGCCCCATGCATGCCCCTTCTCCCTCCCCAGCCCCCCCCCAGCCCGGGGGGCACAGCCAGTGCTCCCTGACCCAGCACAGGCGCAGCCTCGAGATGGTCCTACATCCCGAGGACACTGGGGCATCTTGAGCCTTGGGTCCCCCCCAGCCGTGCTTGGAGCCGTGACAGTGGGAGCTGAGGGTTTGATAAAACTGGGGCCCCCTCACCCGGCACCCCAGCCCTTGGGAGCACACGCGGGGCCAGCCTCACCTGCAGCCCGATCACGCACTGCCCAGCCTTCATCTTAGCCTCGTCAAAGTTCCTCTGCTGCTTCTCCGAGTACTTCACACCGATGTCCACGCCGCTCTGCATCCCCTTCGTCTTGGCCTGCCGGGGAAGGGCGGTGAGGAAGGACAGGGGTCCCAGACCTCCCACTCTCTCCCTTGGCAGCAGGGAGCCGCGGGGGCCCACAGGCACCACCCCAAGCCAGGGGTCTGCCCAGCCGGTCCCCCGTGGGGCTGTGCCCCCTCCCAAGCAGCCACAGCATCTCCCAGTGCTCATCCCCAGGTGCTCACCATGCCTGCCAGCGCCAGCAGCGACACCTGCACCTGTGTCATGTTCCCACTCTCAAAGAGGTCGTTGGCTTCGAAGAGGTCCACGGGGTTCATGCCGTAGCTGGCCATGGCCTTGATGAAGTTGGAGAGGTTCTCGAGCTGGGGGCGGGGGGAGAGGGGTGAGACCCCAGTGGGCAGCAGCAAAAGGGCCGGGATGGAGCCGGGGCTCTGCGGCGGCCGGGTCACAGGCAGGGCTGCCTGCGCCTACCTGGTGCCAGTTCTGAGCTGAGCGGTTGATCTTCCTTACGGAGTTGGGCTGCAGCCTGTTCATGAGCCTGGAGGGAGGCAGGGGGAGTGGGGGCTGTGGCGGGGCAGAGACCCCGGGGCGGCAGCGGGGCACAGGCCCCTTTTGGGAAGGTCCAGCCCAGGTCTCCCCCACAAGTGTGAGGCGATTCCCCCCCCCCAGGTCCCTGCTGGTCCCCAGGGCTCCCCCCAGACATGGGCACTTTGGGGGTGACTCCAGCCAAGCAGCACTGCAGAGAAAACACCTGGCTACCATTAGGTGGTGGATCCCACAGGCGTGGGCATGGCCAGATCCATCCCGCCCTTCCCACCCCAAGGGCTGGCAGGGGTCCCCTGGAGGGCAGGTCTCCTGCATCCCCATCCGAACAGAGCAGGGGCCGAGGGGCATCACTGAGCGAACACCACGGGACTCACTCGCAGAGGATCACCCCATCCTTCAGTCCCTTCTGGAAATCAGGCCCGATCTGCTGCCCCGTGACGCTCTCGATCCATGTCCGCAGCTCGGCCTCCTTCTGCGGGTCGTACTTCTGGGCGAGCTGGGAGGGGACAGTGAGGGGGCAGCTCAGGCACGGCTCCGGCATGCACCCCGAACCCCAGCAGGGGATGGCTCCCCCCACCAGGCACAGGCCCGCAGCAAGGTCTGGGGACAGCAGCCCTGTCCCAAGCAGCCTTGGGGACGCTGGCAGTGCCAGGCTGGTCCCCAGCCTCTGCAGGGCAGTGGAGTACACCCCACCACCCGACTGCCCCCAGCCCCAGAGAGCTGGGGGGCCAGGCGGGCACAGTGGGATATTTGTTCAGCCATGTGCACTGGAACCCCCCCCCGGCGGTGGCAGGTGGCAAGAGCCACAGCCAGGAGTAAAGCCACAGTGCGGCCCCATCGCAGGGGAGGACATCCCCCCCACCTCCAGCCTCCTGCATCCCTGTCCGTTGCTGGTTTTAGCCCATCTATACGTACAATCTGCCCCTGCCTGTGCCCCTGCCCGCTCCCCTGCCTGTGCCCTGTGCGTGGGAATGGGGACGGGAGCACAGGCACGATGCTGCCATCAGACACCGGCATTGGCACGGCCGGATCCGGCGCGAGCCTGCAGAGCATGATGCCCCTCACACATCGCAGCTTCTGAACCTTTCCAGGAGGATGAGGAGGAACTGCCTGCAGGGGCCGGGAGAATCCCCTCTGCGAGGGCCCATTCCTCCCTCCTCCCTCTTTCACGGGGAAATCTGCCCCGTTCCTGCAGGAACCTGGCTCCAAGCCCCAGGGGTCCCCGGCTGCGCAATGCTCTCCCCTCCAGCAGGGCCGAAAGCACTGCCGCAGATTCCTCGGTCACCGCAGATTCCTTGGTCACCGCGGCTATGCCAGGAATGCGGATGCCTCCTCCCAAATGGAGACCAGCTGCCCAGGCCGGCAGCATCATCGCCTCGGCCCTGGCCCGTGAGGGAAGGAAAAGGCACCCCAGCAGGAAGGAGGGGGCTGCGTGGGAAGAGCCTGGGAGCCCCGAGTGCTGTTGTTGCCCCAGCTTGGCCCCTCCTGTGCTCAGCCAGCAGCCACCGACCTCTCGCCCATCCCGTCCCCTCCTTGTCCTAGCATGCACCGGGGCTGTGAGTCCCCAGGGATCCCGGCCACAGGGAGACCCCCGGATGGGCACGGTCCAGCCCTGCTGCCCGGTGGGGAGATACCAGCTGTGCCCGTGGGCTGCGCTGACCTGCGGCCCCACAGCCCTGGCTCCAAAGGGGAAGCTTGACTGGCGTGGCATGCAGGGACAGTCCAGCCGAGCGGAGTCACGCTCACGACATCACGCACGTCCCGGCCGGGGAATCCCCCTGTCCTACCAGCTGATTTTCTGGTGCGTGGGCAGCCAGTGCCAGTTCCTGCTCCCACCGCACAGCCAGCGTGGGGCTTTCTCAGGGCACAGGAGGGGACAGAGGGGACCAGCCCCAGAGCAGATCCCACCACAGCCCAGTCTGCAAGGGCTGCAGAGGGTGCCACGGGTTTAACTGGTTCCCAGTCAGTGATGTCAGCCTCCAGCAGACACACTGGGGCAGTTAAACTGGCTTAAGTCTTGCTGAATCAAGCTGAAGCACTCGAGAGCACGCAGCGACGAGGCTCCAGCGCGCGTCCACCCGCTCAGCGCTGGCGCAACCCAGCCCAGATGCAAGCAGGGGCCCGTCTTCTCTCGGTGATGCAATGCAAATCCCCTGCGAGGCCGGGCAAGGAGAGCCCGCCCCAGCCACGGTCGCCACATGCCCACAGCCACGCGTGGCCAAGCCCCGGCAGCGGCGCAGGCAACACCCAGCGCCCCTTCTCCCGCCTGTCCCAGCCCCGTCCGGGCAGCTCCCACGTCCCTGGGCAGGGCGCAGCCATGCGGGGCCACTGGCCAACTGCCCCGGGGCCAGGGGTGACCACGGCTCAACCTCTGCTTGCCTGGGGCCCGGCACAGCCCAGCACCACGGGCCTGTGCCACCGCCCGGGGGTGGCAGCGGTCCCCAGAGCCCAGCCCCAACTGCAGCCCCGGGCTGTGCAGGGAGCACGGCCAAGGGAAGGGGCTGCCGCGTCCCCCCGCTCCCCTCAGCCCGGCAGGACCGCGGTGCCAGAGCCCCCCGCCGCAGTGGCGGAGCCCCCTGCGAGGAGCACGGCGAAGGCAGGGATGGTGGCACCTGGAGCCATGGGGTGCACCCAGGCATCCAGCGCTGCTCACCAGCACCCCAGCCCCCTCCTCAGCATTTCGGTCGAGGGGAGATTTCACCTGCCTGAGCAGGAGGGTGCTGGCAGGGAGGGCAGCTGCCTGCACCCTGCAGCGCCTAGGCTCTTCCTCAGGGTGTAAACAACCCGGCCGGAGGCACCGGTTCCCCTTTCCCCTTCTGGCCCCGTGGCGCCTCGGTGGCAACTCTGCGGGAGAGCGGCTCAGGCCTGCGAGGCCTGGGTGGCCGAGGGTGCCCCGGGTGCACCGGGCCGGGGGGATCCCAGGCTCCGAGGGGCAGGTGTGGGTGGGGGGCTGCTTCTGCCCGCGCCCTGCCAGGGCCACCAGCCCCGTCCCCACTGAGGGCTGCGGGGACACTGGCCAGGTCTGAGCATCCTGCCAGGGGACACAGAGCTGCGGGGAAGCAGAAGCAGAGAAGCTGCGGGGAGCAGTGGCAAAAGGTGTCGGAGCCATGGGGGGCTGGGGCCATCGCCCCCAGCCCTGGGTGCGGATGGGAACGGTACCCCAGGGTTTGCTGGGAGTGGGGGATGACAGCGGCCACTGCACGGGCCTGGACGGGGGTGGGCAAGGCAGCCGGTCCCTGGGACCCCTCCCAGCCCGGGTCCCCCAGAGACACCTCCCCGGGACCCCGCAGGCAGGGCCAGGGCACCCCAAGACCAGGAGCCCAGCCCCAGCACCCCTCGTCCCTCAGAGCCCCCAGCACACCAGGACCTCCAGCTCCCCGTCCTCCCGGGACCCCCCGGCTCTCCGCCCGCCGGTGGCGCCGGGACCCCCTGATCCCCACCCCCGGGACGTCCCCACTCACCGCCCCCGGTAGCACCGGGCCTCCTCCGGCTCCAGATGCCCGGGGCGCACCGGGACCCCGCGGCTCTCCAGGACCCCGGGATGCAACCGGGACCCGCCAGCGGCACCGGAAGCCCGGCTCTCCAGGGCCCCCAGGAGCACGGGGAGCCGCAGCGCCCGGTGACCCCGGTACCCCCCGTCCCCCGACTCGCCCCCGCCCGGTAGCCCCGGACCCCCCATCCTCTGCAGCGGCTCACCCGGTTCTTGACCTCGGCGGAGAGGCCGTAGGACGGGCCCTTGTTGAACTGGGAGCTGCTCATGGCGGGACGCGGGACGCGGAGCGCGGGGCGCGGGGCCGGTACCGGAGCGGGGAGCGGAGCGGGGCGGGGCGGGGCGGGGCGGGGGCGGGCCCGGCCCCCCCGCGCTGATTGGACGGGCCGAAATGCCCAAATAAGGGCAGGAGCGGCCGGATCGCGGAGGGGTGGGTTTTGCACCCCGACACCGGCACCTGGGGGGAACCGGGAGGAACCGGGGGGAACCGGGAGCCCGCCGGAGCCGGAGCCGTCCCGGGCACGCGTGGGCACAGCCTAGCACGCGGGCACACGCACGGGCACACGCGTGTTGCATCGCCCCATACACGTGCATACACAGATATGCGCACCATGACCCACGGGCACATGCCTGGACGGACACACGCACACACACACGCATCCCCCGACCCACGGGCACTCCCCTGCACACGCACGCTCACACACGCGCGCGCACCTGTCTGCTCGCACCCACGGCCGCGCGCGCACACAGGGCACGCGTACGCGCACCCCCCTCCCGCGCCTCTACCTACGCACACGCACCCCCCGCATACACCCCCCCCAGCACATCCCCCCCACGCACACCCCACCCCACGCCTTCGTCCCGCTCCCCGCCCCCCGGCAGCCCCGGGTCCAGGTCCGGGTCCCGGCCCGGCCGCTCCCCGCCCCGCGGCCGGCAGATGGCCCACGAGAGGCGGCCCCGGCCCGGCCGGCACCCGCGGAGGGGTCCTGGGAAGAAGCGGGGTCTCGCTCCCCACCGCCCCACGGGGGGCCGGCAGCCGCCCCGAGCAGCCCGGCGGGCAGCGGCCGCGGCAGGATCCGGCCGGGGGTCCCCACGCCGCGGGAGCAGCCCCCCGGGGGGATGCCGTGCCGTGCCGTCCCTCTCCCGGGGTCTCCGCCACCTCTCCCTCTCCGTCTCTGCCACCTCGCTGGGTGCTCCCATAGGTGAACAAACCACTGCGGGGTTGCGTTACCCCGTGGGTGGGTGAGTCATGGGTGGGGGACCATGGGTGTGTGGAGGCTGCAGGCTGGCGGGGGCCAGGGCTGGGCAGCGACCCCAGGGAGGCCGCCGGGGCCGGGGCCATCGTGGCACCGTGACCGAGCCCACGGCAGAGGCAGAGCCAGGAGCATCCCCCGAGTGGGAGCCTGGAGCCCTGTGTCCCACTCACCCCCACAGCCGGGGCCTCCAGCAATGCCCCACAGGTTAGGGCTCGTCCTCCCTGGGCTGAGGGACACCCCCAAACAGGGGTAAGCCCCACAGAGGCCTGGGATCTCCTGGGGCTCACCCCAATCCTGTGGCGTGGGGCTCTGCCCCCAGGCCCCTCTGTGCAGCCCTGGGGTGCAGTTCCGAATCCCCCCACAAACAGCTGCCCAGAGCCCACCACCCCGAGGGCGACGGCATCTTCTCTGCCAGCCCCTGCAAGGCTGGAGATGGGCCCAAGTCCCCCCGAAGGGCAGCCGGGGTCCCCCTTCCCCCCCGGGTGCACATTCAGCTTTTCCTGTTTCAGGTTCGCCTGCGAAGCTGATGAGGAAATAAGGCGGCGTCACACGCGCCCTCCTGACAGTTTGCCTCGGCAAATGTGGCTGGCGCGGTGAGGAGCACGGCACTGACAGCCAGGCACTGCGGCTGTGCCGAGCCAGGGGCCGCCAAGGGCAGGGGCCTGGCCGCCCCCGGGGAACCATGTTCTCCCGGAAGAAGCGGGAGTTGATGAAAACCCCCTCCATCTCCAAGAAGAGCCGGGCGGGAAGCCCCATCCCACAGACCCTGCCGGTGAGTGTCCTGCGTTCCCCCCAGCGGGGTGAGGGCCACGGGGGCCAGGGAGGCCGCGGGGCCACGGCACCGCTGGGAAGAGCTGTGGGGTGGGAGGGGGACCTGGGTACGGCCAGGGGACACGCGAGGAGGAGGAGGGAGCCGAGGAAGGACCCTGCTCACTGAGCCTGGGGGGGGGTTTTGCCCCAGATGAAGGGGATGGAGCAGCTCCCTGGGGAGGCTGGAGGGCAAGCGTGGCTGGAGAGGAAACGGGGGGCTACAGCAAGGGCAGGGGAGCCCGGCAGTGGAGGCTGCGGCCAAGGGTTTGGGGAGGGCGGAGAAACCCCCAAACTACCCAGGGGACACGGGCGGGAGCGGGGGGATGCCCGGGCTGGGGCAGCCCCAGCGCCTTGGCTCTGCCATGTATTTATTTACGTCCCCCCAGCGCTGGAGGGGTGCAGGAGGAAGCGCCTCGCCTCCACGGGGCTGGCCGGTGGCTGGGGCTCCTCTGCGCACCCTGGCACTGCCCGCCCCGCGCCTGCGCTGCGCCCGCGCCCCAGCCCGCAGAGCATGGGGCGAGACGGGGCCGGCGAGATGGGGCTCATGGGGCCCGAGAACCTGCCCGTGGGTCCTGAATAAGGGGCACCCATCCCCATCCCGGTCCCCGCCCCACCCTCCTCCCTGACCTCTCTGGGAGAGGGGCCTATGGGTGGCAGACGGAGGGATGCTCGGCCGGGCGGCTGGGAGGAACAGCTACAGCCCCCACTCGGCGGGGCGCCGCAGGACGGGTAAAGCCCACTCGCCCACATGCTCCCTGGACTCGCTGCTCCACACACCCGCCGTGTGGCTGACGGTACGGGGTGAGGGGGACGGGGACAGGTTTTCAAGGGCTGGGCTGGCCCCAGCCATTTTGGGGTGGGGCCCATGGGCAGCCCCCTTGCAGCCCCATGGGGGTCCAGCCAACTTCGGGGGCAGCGTGGGGCTGAGCTGCCCCAGTTCGCTTTCACCCGGGGCACCCTCGTGCCCGCAGCCGGGTTGCTCTGAGGGGAAGGCGCTCGGTGTTGGCCCCACTGGCATCAAACACGGCTTCCGGCCCCGCCGAGCTGGCAGCACCTGGCCAGGGATACTGAGACCTAGCACACTCATGTCACACCTGGGTGCTGAGGGTCACCGATGGGAGCTGCCAGAGGGGCAAGGGTGGCCACGGGCTCCCTCCCCGTGCCGTGAGGACCCTCGCTGGGAGCGTGGCCCCTGTGTGGTGCATGGCCCCGGAAGGAACTAGTACCAGCCCCTCCCTCGGGGCGATTTTACCCCTAGAAACTGGGGGTCCCTCCATCTGTAAAATATCTGCAATGTCTCCAGAGAGTGGCCTGGGAGGTGTCCCCGTCCCTGCCCCCATTCCTGGCAGAGCAGGGGCTGTGCCCGACCTGGGGATGGGATAGGCTGAAAAAGAGGAAGGGATGTGTGGGGCCGGATCCTGCTGCTGTTTGGCCGTGCCAGGGTCCCTGGGGATGGGGACCTCCAGCACGGTGGGTGCTGGTGGGGATGAGGCAGGGTCACCCACACGCTCAGTGCGTGCCCCCAAGGACAAACCCAGACTCACAGGGGCTGGCGAGGCCCAGCGGAGGCCACAGGGCGAGCGGGCAGACAGGGTGGCCGAGCCGGCTCCTGGCCCGTGGTTTCGCAGCTGATGCTGCTGGTGAACCCTGTGCTGGGCTGGTTAATCTGCCAGGAGCCCAGGAGCCTTGGGCGATGCCAGCTGCGGGGGGCTGCCTGCGGCACGGCACGGCATGGCAGGGACAGGGAGCACCCAAACCCTGCCAGCTGCTGCTCTGTCACTGTTTTCTTGATGGCGGAGTCGCTGTCTCTGCCCTGCGGGATGGCCCCAAGACCATCCCCAGCAGTCCCCACCCGGGATCCCCAAAGGGCTGGAAATGCTGGGGAGGGCTCTGCCTCATCCCCATGCGGCAGCTGGGCTGGGTCCTGGGGCTCTGCCAGGATATGTAACTGGGGAAACTGAGGCACAGCATGACTACCGGTCCCTCAGACACCAGCCTGTCCCTCCAGGCTGGTGGCATGGAGGGTCCCAGGGTGCTGCCCTCTCCCTGCTCGAGCTGGGGTCCCTGGCATGCCCCATGGCACCAGCTGGGCCTCACACTCGTCCCTGCTCCCCAGGACCTGTCCCGGAAGGATTGCCTGGAGACACCCAGCTCTGGCCTGGGGGAGCTGCCCCCCGCCAGCTGCAAGCTCAGCACCAGCCCCAGCACCGTGGGCACCATCAAGCGCCCCACCAGCCTCAGCCGCCATGCCAGCGCTGCCGGCTTCCCTCTCACCGCGGCGGGCCCCAGGGCCGTGCCCAAGGGCCACAAGACCCCCACATCCTACAGCCCCATGGATGGCGGAGAGGGCCCCTTCATTGACACGGAGGACATCTCCCAGCTGCTGACGGACGTGGCCCGCTTCGCCGATGCCCTGGAGAACCTGCGGGACGTGGTGCTGCGCGATGGTGAGTGCCGGGATGCCCCCAGCTCCTGCCAGCCCCGGTGCTGCCCATGCAGCTCCAAGTCACCCACCCCTGTGGGGACAGCACAGGAGCATCCTCTCCCTGGGGACATACCGGACCCGTGGGTGAGGGTCTTTGCCCTGGCCAGGAGGGGACCGGGACCCCCAGGGGGCCGTGCAGAGCCGCGGCAGCCACGGGCAAAGGGTGGTGGGTGGCTGCCGGGAGCTCAGAGCCAGGATAACGCGGCTTCCTGCCTGCGAGCTATTTTCATCTGCCTGCTTTCCTGTTTACAGCGCAGTGGTGCCAGCTGCCTGCCAGGGCCCCCAGAGCCCCACGGGGCACCGGGCATGGCCCCTGGCCCCCCGACCCATGGGGCGGCTGGTGGGATGGAGCCGATGCCCCGGCGTGGGGCTGGGTGGGCTGCAGGGCCGCAGGCAGGTGTCTGCCCAAGGAGGTGAAGGGAACCGTGGCAATCTCGTGGTCCCCGCAGCGAGGTGGGGCTGCGGGGGAGGTCACATGATGCCGTGTTTTCGGCGCTGGCTTTGCAAACATGTTGACGCATCCCCACTCACTGTGGAAACCGGCAGCGCCCAGCCCGGGGCAGAGGTGCCGATGGCCCCAGTGGCCAGATCCATGGCCGGGCCAGTGGGAACGTGGCTGGGGTCTGTGCTGCTGTAGTGGCATTGCAGGGCAGGGAGGAAACAGCCGAGCTGGATGGTGACTGTGCTGCTGCCATGCCCGCTTGCGGTCTGTGATTATCGCTGGACCTGGTTTGGGACAGCCAGGACAGTGCCGTCCCCGAGACAGCACAAAGATGGAGAGATGTTGGGGCTGGCGCGCAGGGCTGACCTGCAGGACGCAGCTGTGATTTTGGAGAGTCCGGCTCTGCTCTGCACCCATCCAGCCCCATTCCTAGCCCCGTTCCCAGCCCCGCTGCTCTCCTCACTTCCCACTCCGGAAGGGGCCTGGAAACGGGAGAGGGAGCAGAGGAAACCCCTTCCTGACCCCGGGCTGGGGGCTGGGATAGAAGGAGGGTTTGCCCACCTGGGTGGCGAGTGCCAGGCAAGTGCCAGGCTCCCATCCCAGCACTTCCCTACTGGAGGCTCCTCATCTCCTACCAAGGCTGCCGGCGCCCAGCCCTGAGCCCCAGCCCTGGCACCGGAGCTGGCAGGGAGCCGGGCTGCACCCCCAGGCTGGTGGCTGGAGCCCATGGAGGGGACGATTCCCGGGAAAGGACCCCGCGGGATGCAGTGAGCCCGGCTGGATGGGGCACGGCAGCAGGCCAGACCTGCCGCATCCCTCCTGGCAGCTGGGAGCGCCCATCCGGCGGGGAGGAAGGGAAGGAAACGGGGAGGAAATTCCCAAACTGCTTTCAAGGGAAAAAGTTACTACTGAGGAAAAAATGCCTAAAAGGTCGGGCTGCCCCAGACCTGCCGCTGTGTCGGGCGGGGGCTGTGCTGGCTGGTTCAGCCACAGCGGGGATGGGAAGGGAGAGCTGGGGAGGTGCCAGAGAAGCGGAACATGGCCATGCCAGTCCCAGGGAGCCCCGAAGCCAAGGGGATGGGCTCCAGGTCTGGGAGCCTGGCAGGACCCTGCCCGGGATGTGGCTGGTGGGTGGTGGATGCGAGGCTCCAGACATGGGGCAGCGACATGGGGCCGGTTCAGCCCCCCCCCTCTCTTGCAGACCCCCAGGAGGCCCAGCGGCCACTGGCCCACGAGTGCCTCGGTGAAACCCTGCGCATCCTGCGCCAGGTCATCAACAAGTACCCGCTGCTCAACACCCTGGAGACCCTGACGGCCGCCGGAACCCTCATCTCCAAAGTCAAGGGTGAGACGATGGGGCTGGGAGCTGTGTTCCACTCCCCTCCTGCCCCATGGGGTGACACGTGGGGCCCGGGGAGCCCACGGTGGGGCTGCCGGGAGCAGAGCTGCCCCACGGGCAGGCGGGGAGGGCAAAAGCGTTGACTGCCTGCTTGTTGCGCTTTAGATTTAAGGGCGATGTAGTGTCAGAAATGACAGGGCCCAGATCCCTGCCTGGGGGTTTCCAAGCACAGCCGCAGGAAAAACACTTCAATAATCGGATCCTGCTCCTGGCAGCACCTCATGTTTATAAGAGTGGGGTCTGTGGAGCCCAGATCCTGGCCAGGGCACCACCTCCTGCCTGCAGTTACACTAGCGGGGAGGGAGACGGCTGCGCTAACCGCAGGCAGAGCATTAACATTCTGTGTCACCGCGCTGCTTCCTGGACACCGAACAGCAGCTGTGAGGGGACAGGAAGCCTCATGGCGGGTAGCAGGAGGTTTGCCGCAGGGCTGGCCCCATGCCGGGACAGAGCGAGGCCAGGCTGCCCACGTCCCTGGGCAGAGGGGTGCGGGCAGATCCCAGCCCATCACTGCAGCGCACCCCGCCACAGCACGGGCAGAGGCGCTGACCTGAAAGGTGCCAGGGTCTGCCCAGAAGCCCTGGCTGCCGGCTGGCATCCCTCGGCCTGGGCGTCTGCCAAACGCTGTCTGTGCCGGTTCCCGCTGCTGCTGGTGGTTCCTCTTTCGGCCGCAGGCGAGAACCCGCCCGGAGGAAGCCATCCTGCCTTGGAGCAGGGGGCTCTGGAGGTGTCATAAGAGAGCAGAGCAGGTCCACAGTCAGCAGCACTTTTTGGGCAGCCCTGGGTAACGGGAGCAAACAGAAATGTGAGCCAAGTGATGCTGGCAGGGAAGTCAGTCCCGGGAGAAATGGGGTCGGGCAGAGACACTGCACTGCACTAGAGAAAGTCCATCATCTGTCGGGACAGTCCTCTCCTCCCCACTGCTCCCTCAAGCCCAACCCAGCCCCAGCCCCTGATCCAGCCCCACAGCAGGGCTGAGACCAGCAGGAGCTGGCAGGTCCTTTTCCTGCCTGAGACAGAGACAGGCGCTTGCGGCAACAGGGCTCCTGCATTTCCTCATTTCCAGGTTTCCATTACGAATCCAACAATGAGACAGACAAGCGGGAGTTTGAGAAGGCCGTGGAGACCATCGCAGTGTCCTTCAGCAGCACGTAAGGGACTTTTGGCCAGCTATTCCCTGGAGAAGGTCCCCTGACGCACCCCATCACCCTGCCAGGACACATCTCCACCCTTCACCCTGTCCCCTCGCCCACGCACAGCCCCACACGCGGTGGGTGTTTTGGGGGGTGGTTTGGGGACCGGAGAGACCCCGTGGGGAAGGCAGATTCACTCCTCCTGCCACTGGCACCTGCAATTCCTCCAGCACCGAGGAGGCACCCCAAAGCCAGCTCGAGCCCACAGGCTCCGCCACCCGGCCCCTCTTCAGTGCCGGGCCAAGCTCTGCTCCTCCGCCTGAATTCCCAAGACCGCATCACGTGGAGCTGAGCTGATCCCCACTGGAACCAGTACTGTGGCTCCAACTGCCCTGGCCCTCACCCGGTCCCTCGGATGTGGGTTGGGTGCTGCTGGGTGACAGTCCTGCTTGTCACTGCCCACCGTCCCTTTGCTGAGCCCAACCGTATTCCTCTCACCACAGTGTGTCCGAGTTCCTCATGGGGGAGGTGGACAGCAGCACCATCCTCTCCATCCCACCCAGTGACCAGAACCAGGTGAGTGCTGCCCGCTCCGCAGTGATGCTGCGGGTCTCGGGATGTGCCGGGGGGCTCCGACCCGGCTCAGGAAGTGTGTGGGGTTCCCAGCTCACCCCAAACCCAGCAGAGCTGTGTGTAGGCTTTGCCTGCTTGGTCCTGTCCTTGCCACCATCCCAAGGAGGGGAAAAGCCACCTGGCAGCTCAATCCAAAGAGCAAGGTGGCTTGGGAAGGGATGGAGCAGCTCTGCCAACAGAGACAGAAAGCAGGGCTCTGATTGCTCTCCATAGCTCTGCCCTGGTCTGGTGTGAGCACAGACCAAGGTATTTGTCCAGGGACACTCCCGGTAGCTCGCGGCATTCCTGTAGGGCCACGGGCTGGGCACAGCGGACTTCCAGCAACAGCAGAAAGGCTCCAGCAGCTCCGGGTTTCTGCCTCCCCTCCATCCGCCAGCTCCTCCAACTACTTCCCTTCTTGTCTGATCAGTCCCTTTTCTTTCCCAATTCCCAAAGTCTATGGAGAGCCTCTACGGGGGGATCCCTGGGCCTGGAGGAGACGGCATGCCTTCAGGCATGGAAAGCTATGACACAGGTAAGCAGGCAGAGTCTTGGTGGAGGGTCTGGGGTCGTGGGATACCTGGCTGAGGAGACCGGCCAGCAGGAACCGGCATCTTCCCCATCGCTGCTGCGGTTCTGAGCCGCACACGGCACCTTGGCTGGGAAAAGTCAGCAGAGCTGCTGCTGGCACCGGGTGCTGGCAGGACACCAGCACGGCACAATGCCGGCACAGATACGGGGAGGTTTGCACTGAAAGCTCACGGAGCTTGCAGGGGTGAGGTGGGCTGTCCTGGGCTTTTCCCAGCTGTTCCAGTGCTCCTGGGAGCTCAAAGGCGTTTGGAAGGAGCGGGTCAAGGAACACAGTGGTCACAGTACATTCAGTGTCTCTCCTTTCTCCCCCCCACCTTCCCCTTTGTCCCATCACAGGCCGTCCTCCTGCCGAGGAAGTGGACGTGATGCTGCAGCGCTGTGAGGGGGGGGTAGACGCTGCCCTCCAGTACACCAAGAACATCTCCAAGTACATGAAGGACCTCATCGGATACCTGGAGAAAAGGACCACGCTGGGTGAGACGGGGAGGATGGCGGGTGGGTCCTCTCCAGAGCGGGGCTGAGCCCCTCATGGCAGTGTTGGAACTGGTCAAGGTCCTCTACAATCAGTGAGGCTGAGGGAGTCAGACACTGCAAGGATAGTAGTGAACGTCATTCCTGACGTTCCTCATTTATTTTTCAAAAGGAACCCAATCAGCAGGGAAATCCTGGTGTGTCACATGTCTTTTCACTTCTGACCTTTTTCTTCCAGAGATGGAGTTTGCCAAAGGGCTTCAGAAAATGGCAAACAGCTGCAAGCAGACCATCAGTCAGGAGGTAAGTCCACGTGTCCCTAAAGCCACCCAGCATCCGGGGTCCCAGGCTGTATCAGGAGCAAGCAGCCCTGGAGACCTCATTTCGCATGACCCAGCTTTTGTTTGTCAAAATTCCTGTGCCCAAAGCAAAGCATAATGCCAAGACCCTGCAAGACCTCCATCAGTAGCTGATGTTTCTGTCTGGCCCTGCCGGGTGTGCTGAGCCTCTCGCTCTTCTTCCCCGAACGCGGCGATGGAGGATGCGTCTCCTTTGGTTGACGCTGCCGGGGCTCAAGGCCGTGTGTTTTCTCGTTTCTCAGACCAACATGCCTTTCCTGTCCATCTACCTGCTGGCCCTGGAG
Organism: Balearica regulorum gibbericeps; assembly: GCF_011004875.1. Classification (NCBI taxonomy): domain Eukaryota; kingdom Metazoa; phylum Chordata; class Aves; order Gruiformes; family Gruidae; genus Balearica; species Balearica regulorum. The sequence goes on from NC_046209.1 coordinate 632,342, forward strand.
CAGGATATGGAGCACGGGACATCGGTTCTGCAGGCTGCCAACACACTGCAGCACCAGACCTTCCTCCAGGTGAGGGGATGAAAGGCCACCTCGGAGGGTCTTCCCCGCGCCGGGCAGCGAGGGAGCCGGGTGGTCTCCTCAGTCCTTCTGTCACAGGCAGCTCATTCAGAAACTGGAATCCAGTTGCTGCTCGGCTCAGCCGCTGCTCAGGCTCCGCATTCCCCGGCTTTGCTCTGGCCTCAGCGGATCGATGAGCCCAAGCTCTCAGGCAGCTGCTGGGTCCATCGAGGGGTTAGATACAGGGGCTAGGAGAAACCCCCCAAATCTGGCAAATCAAACAACACCTCCTCATCGATCTCCATCTCACCCGAGGCCTCTCTGCTTTCCCACCTTCCCCCACCAGCCCAGACCGAGCTGCGCCCATCTCCCAGGGAGAGCCGCTCTCCAGAACTGTTTGCCACGGAGGGAATTGCCGTCCTGCCGTTGCAGAGGGCGGCTCTTGCTTAGCTCAGTCTGGAGGGAAACTGCATCTGGCACTTCCCAGACTGCAGGTTCTTGCCCATGAGACAAACCCTCCCTGCAACCGAGCCCAGATGTGCTGGGGAATGACAACAACCGCCACAGGGAACTTCTCCTTGCAAAGCCTTTTGCAAAGGGAAGAGTAGCGAGCGTTTAGCTCAGACCACCACGGGGGTTGTTTCTCCCTCCTGATTCAGCCGCTAACAGTGAGACGCCTTGAACATGAAAAACGGAGGAAGGAGATCAAGGAGCAGTGGCACCGGGCGCAGAGGAAACTGGTGAGTAGCAGACACACAGCACGGGCTGGGATTATACTCTCTGAGCCCAGTCTGGAGTACACCCGTGGCACATTCCCCTCTGAGGATGCTGGACTCCTTGTCGCTCTCCAGTAGCATTAAGCGCTTCATCCGAGGGTGCCTCTGCTGTGCTGGGGGACGCTGGAGAAACGCGGGGCCCTGGGGAGCTTGCAGGAGATAACGATCTCCTTGCGGAGTTCAGTCCTCACCTTGGGTCGCTGTTTTCGTTGGCAGCAAGAGGCAGAGGTCAACCTGCGCAAGGCCAAGCAGATATACATGCAGCGCAGCGAGGAGCACGACAAGGCCAAGTACATGGCAGTGAAAGCGGAAGAAGAGCAGCAGAACACCACCAGCAGCATCACCACCAAAACCCTGGACAAGAAGAGGCGGCTGGAAGAGGAAGCCAAGAACAAGGTGGGAACATGACAGCCCTGGACTCGGGCTGAGCATCTGTCTGGCGAGAACCTTCTCACTCCTTGCTGTGCTAGCACAGCAGCAGCCCTGAGCTAAGCGGACTGAACGGAGCTCCCTGCGGATCCTCAGAGGCGGCACAGGAATGCCTAGAGAAACGGAGTCCAAGTGCAGAGAGCTGCTCTCCATGTTCTCCTCACTTATGAACTGTTTCTGTCTCTTGCTCTCCCCGCTCTCAGGCAGAAGAGGCGATGGCCACGTATCGGACCTGTGTGGCGGATGCAAATACCCAGAAGCAGGAGTTGGAGGATACCAAGGTGAACTCCTTGCGGCAGATCCATGAAGTGATCAAACAGAGCGACCAAGTCATCAAGACGGTGAGTGGGGTTTGCTTGGGATGGCCCCCAGGACGGGGGGTCGCCGTACCCTGCTCAGGAGAGGTTCAGAGCTGCCTCCCCAGCAGACCTGGCTCAGCTGCTGCTATTTCAGATGAGGTCTAGGTGGAGGTAGAGCTTTCTTTGCTCCGTTGCACTCTGAAAAGCCAAGGCTGAAGGCTGCAGACCAAGCACCGATCTGTGCTCCTGATTTCTCCTCTAACCTGGAGCTCCTTGTCTCTCTCTTCCTCGTACGTCACCTCACAAAGCTCACGTCTGATTTCCTCTACGTTATTTTTAGGCCACGATCTCCTTCTACCAGATCATGCACATGCAGACGGCTCCACTGCCCGTCAACTTCCAGACACTGTGCGAGAGCAGCAAGCTCTACGACCCCGGGCAGCAATACGCCTCTCACGTCAGGCAGCTGCAGCGTGGGGATGAACCCGACATCCAGTACGACTTTGAGCCCTATGTGTCGCACAACGCCTGGTAGGAAAGGAGAGGGGGGAAATCGTTCCTGGTTTACAGTCCTCTTCTCTGTCACTGGCAACCTTCCCCCGGGCTGGCACTGCGCTCCCCTGCAGAAAGCAGCGTGCTTTCCATGGGCCTGAAGGCAGCTCCCGCTGGGAAAGCTGGGGCTGGACCGGCTGGGAGTTCCCCTCACGTCCTCTCTGACAGATGAGACAGGCCAGGTGGTATTACAGGAGAGGCCTGTAAATCCCAAGACAGGTGGATAGCAGCCATGAATAAGGTTTTCAAGTGTCCTTCCTTCTCATCCACTCGGACATTCCCTTTTCTCCTTCTTTCTGCCCATCAGGTCCCCCTTTACTCGGGCACGGAAAGGCAGCTTCAATGCCAATGACTTCTCAACGAGCGCTGGCGCTGACGGGGCTGGGCTGCCCAAGGACGGGACCGTCTCCGAAGGAGGGGCAGGAGCCAAGGAGCAGCAGAGCGGGGCTGTGGCAGCCGAGCGGAGAGGTGAGCCCGGAGCCGAGAGGAGCCTCTGCACCGCCGTCCCCACGCACTGCTTGCAGCAGGCTGTCGTTCCCCCCCCTGGCTTAGGAGCGAAGCAGGACCTCCGTGGTGCCGAGGGGGCTTCTCTTTGCAGCAGAGGGACAGGCCGGAAGCCTCGCAAACTCAATTTCCTGAAGGACACAAAATCAGATCTATGGGTTTTGGGGTTTTTTTGCTTTTGCTTTTGCTGTCTAGTGCTACCTCACAGACCATTCCCCATCTTCCCATCTCTTCTTTCCCTCGCTGGGTGTGTTACTGAAGACATCACAACCCCACCAGCCCCTTCACCAGCCTGGCAATGGGAAACCAAGCAGCTTCCTTCACTAATTTAAGTGTCCCCTGGAGTGCAGGCTGTTCTCCTGGACGCAGGAAACAATATCACATGGACTATGTGTGTTCCTCTGCAGGTGGGAGGGGACACCAGGTCCACAAATCCTGGCCAACCTCTGTTACTGAAGTTGACAGCAGCCTGGATTCCAATGCAGGTAGATACCAAAACCAGCCCAGGGCCGGCAGCGCTTCCCCTTCTAGTACAGTCAGCCTAAACCCAGCCTCGGAGCCAGGCGGGACCTGGCACTTCTTTTTTTTTACCTGCCTTGTAATACACTGTGTGGTAAATAACTGCTTTGATCCCAACCTGCAACAGGCTGGGTGGGATGGGATGGGACGAGGGACCACTGAACCTTTAGACTCCGCTGCAGGGCACTGTACGGGCACACACAGCCCCTGGGAGCTCCCAGTTTCTCATTTTCCGCAGAGCTTCCCCGGCAGCGGAGCACGCGGCTGCTTGCTGTGGGAATGGGCCACGAGCAGCAGAGCGCACGCAGAAGAGAAACTGCTTTGCCAGGAATCTCACCGCCTTGTGGGTTGTCTTTTGACAGGTGAATTCAGCCAAAAACTCCAGCGGTTGTCTTCCAACGGCACCATGTCCTCCAGCGAAGAGCTGGAGGAGAAGGATGAGAACGCCACCCCCTTTGAGCAGAGTACGTGGCAGCGCGGGAGGTGACGCGGTGCTCCTGCTGTGCGCCCGCATGCCATGGGAAAGCTAACGCGGGGTGACTTTTCCCAAATCCAGTAGTTCTGGAGGTAAACTGAATGATTGCTGGGAGGATAGCTGACGGTGACCCCCTGAGGGGCCCAAGAGCATTTCCTTTACCAAGGGCTGAGCTCTGCTCAAACCGGTGGGAACAGATGAGCCAGGGCTGCACACCTCAGCATATGGGTCATTTGCAACGTTGCTAAAGAACTCGTGCATCCGCTGGCTGGCTGCTCTGTGACAGTGACCCGCTGCTCAGGCTTTGCCTCACCTTACCTCCTCCGGAGCAGGGTGCAACTGCATTTCTTTTTCTTCCGCTCGTAGGCATCAACGGCATCACCCCAGAGATGACTGCTCCAACGGGGCCCTTCCGAAACGTTGGCTTATCCAAGGCTGCCCAGACTCATCGGCTGAGGAAGCTCCGGACCCCTTCCAAGTGTCGGGAGTGCAACAGCTACGTTTACTTCCAGGGAGCAGAATGCGAGGAGGTAAACCTGGGAGAAGTAGGAAGAGAGCTCAGCAGGTGGAAGGGATGGCGGATATGTCCCATGAGCGGGGTGACCTCCCCTCTACCTGCAATTCGCTCCGTCCTCAGACGAGAGCCACGTGCTGTGCAGCAGCACATTGTGGGCAGCTTTGCACCCAGGCACCGCAGGTTTGCTGTAGACACACACGTGGTCAAAACCACAGGTGTAACCGCAGCCAGGACGGCCAAGGTCCCTGCGGAAGCAGAGGTGCCAGCATGAACCTTGGGGCAGGACTACCTTAGCCCTCCTCTGACCTGCGTTCAAGAAGATGTTCCCAGCCGCTGCTTTTTTTTTTTCCCCCCAGTTCTGGGACTGGTTCATGCTCCGTTGTGGCTTGGGGTCTGCCCCTCTGAGACAGGTCAATCATTCCCAGGGCTAAGGAGGGCTTGACCCCATGGCTGTGTCGTGCAGAAGACATCATCCCCAGTGACTTGACCAACAGCGGCCGTTGGAAACATGCTGCTCAAAACATCTGCCCTATACCACTTTGGGGAGGGGTCCATGTGCTTGGTGTTGGTCCTGCAGTCTCTCCAAGAAAGGCTTTTTTCCGCTCTGCCATCCTGCTCCTTGTTCTTGGAGTGATGCCTGGGGTCTCTTGGTGGCTGCCCTTCTGCCTGACCCACGGTGCTGCCTCCCAACTCCACACACTTCCCCTGTGTTTTCCAGTGCTACCTGGCCTGCCACAAGAAGTGTCTGGAAACCTTGGCCATCCAGTGCGGGCACAAGAAACTCCAAGGGAAGCTGCAGCTTTTCGGGCAAGACTTCACAAAGGCTTCTCAGAGTAGCTCAGATGGCATCCCCTTCATCATCAAGAAATGCATTTCTGAGATTGAGAAGCGGGCACTGAAAACCAAGGTGACGCACTCTCTCTTCCCTCTTCTCCAGCTAGGCTGGCTCAGCTGCCTTCTCTTGAAACGTCCTTCTGCCTTGGTATGAAAACCAACAGACTCATTTTTCAGATTACTGGAGGCAGAAAGCCAGAAAACCCCATGTGATAACTTGGCCCTGGTAGCCCAAACTCTGACCTTGGAAACTCACTTCTCTTGCCTCCCTCTTTCCTATGAAACAGGGACAATAACATCTGAGCTGGAAGGGGAAGTCCCAGAATGACTTCTGAGAGGGATTTCCAGCCCCAGAAGGAGAGGGTGGGAGCTAGAAGCTCACAGTCTCATGCAAACATGAAGAGAAGCATCTCTCCTCACTTCGACTCCACTTTTCTCTCTTCTACAGGGCATCTACCGAGTTAATGGTGTCAAGACCCGTGTGGAGAAGCTTTGCCAGGCATTTGAGAACGGGAAGGAGCTGGTGGAGCTGTCCCAGGCCTCCCCCCATGATATCAGCAACGTCTTGAAGCTCTACCTGAGACAGGTCAGGGGCTGGTGGTACCTTCTGCTGGGGGGGGAGGCAGGGGAGAGGTGCTCAAAGGATCGAACTTCCCAACCCAAACCTGGTTTCACCGAGTCATCTCTGGCAGGAGTAATTCTGCACAAACTGAGCTTGGTAATTGCAGGGCGGTGGGGGTGCTGAGGACTCCCTCCTACAGCACCACATGCACAAGTGGGGGAGAGCATGCTTGCTGCCCCTGCTCCAAGCTGACTGCGGGTTTCCTGCTCTCGGTGAGCCCTCGCACAACTCACCGCCGTCGCTTCGTGTGGCGAAATGCAGTGGCATTTGTATCCACAGAAAAACAACATGCAGAACTACCAAATCCTCCCTCCCCCTTTGCAATTGGGGAACCATGTACACGAAAAGGGAAGCGATCCTGCAAAGGTCCCTCCTGACAGCAGAGCCAGGGTTGAGCTCACATCTCCCTGAGCGGGGCTGTGCCCCTCGGGTGGCCCTGTGGTGGGCTCAGCTGGGCGCTGTGCCCCTCGGGTGGCCCTGCGGTGGGCTCAGCTGGGCGCTGTGCCCCTCGGGTGGCCCTGTGGTGGGCTCAGATGGGCACTGTGCCCCTCGGGTGGCCCTGTGGTGGGCTCAGATGGGCACTGTGCCCCTCGGGTGGCCCTGCGGTGGGCTCAGCTGGGCGCCGTGTCCCTCGGGTGGCCCTGCGGTGGGCTCAGACGGGTGCTGTGCCCCTTGGGTGGCCCTGCGGTGGGCTCAGACGGGTGCTGTGTCCCTCGGGTGGCCCTGCGGTGGGCTCAGATGGGCGCTGTGTCCCTCGGGTGGCCCTGCGGTGGGCTCAGATGGGCGCTGTGCCCCTCGGGTGGCCCTGCGGTGGGCTCAGATGGGCGCTGTGCCCCTCGGGTGGCCCTGTGGTGGGCTCAGCTGGGCGCTGTGCCCCTCGGGTGGCCCTGCGGTGGGCTCAGATGGGTGCTGTGCCCCTCGGGTGGCCCTGCGGTGGGCTCAGATGGGTGCTGTGCCCCTCGGGTGGCCCTGTGGTGGGCTCAGATGGGTGCTGTGCCCTGCTCACAGCAGTTCTCTGCCCCCAGCAAACGCTAGTAGGGAAATTAAAAAACTGGCAGGGCAAACGACATCACCCACATCCTCCAACGAGCCACCACAAAGCAGACGGAGAGGAAGCAGCTTCTTCATACTGCAGCCTTGCTGCTTAACTCTTTAGTGCTGCCTTCCTTGGAGGGCTGGTGTAACTCTGCAGAAGGGCTCCTCTGCCTTAACTCAGGACTCGTTATCGGGCTCAGCTCAAGGACCTTGTCCCTAGGTCCCATGCACAGAGAGAAGGGCTCTGAGCTGCCTCTGCCGTTCCTCCAGAGAAGAAAAGCAGAGTGGAAAGAGGAAGAATCAGTCCTGAGCCATGATCCAATGCCTCACTGCAGAGAAATGGGTTTAGTGTCCCTCCATACGAGAGCTGGAGGGAGCCCCCGCTGCTGTGAGAGGCAGCCTGTCCCCCAAACCATCTGTTTAAGCCGCTCTGAAAACATCGCCAGCCATGGAAAACCACCAATTAGTTAACATGCTGCGCTGGCTGCATCACCCAAACTTCAAAGCAAGAGTTTTCACTCAACCACAGCCCCGCCTTTGCTGCAGGCTACGCCGAGTGCATCCTGCCTTCTGCACCCCAGAACGATCCATCCTGGCCTCTTCCTAACCACCTCCTGTCTGCCCACCCCGGGGCCAGGGCTTTTCTCAGGGAAGAGAATCCCTTAGCCTTGACCCGGAGGAACCCAGCAGCAGAGAGCACCCACGGATTGGTCAAATGCTGCTTTTTGCTTGAACTTCACAGGTACTAATTGGCTAGGACAAACAAGGCTGGATTTACAGGCATCAGGAGATGGATAAATAAACATTACCTTCTGGGTAGCATGCTTTGGAAGCATTGGGGATGTTTCCTTGTTGTAGCAAGGCCCCAGGGTTCCTCAGCTCAGCAGCACAGGACAGGTCTAGGTCTCAGGGAGGGGGTGAGCGTCCCCCCAGGACTGGGAGGCACAGCTCTCCAGCACCCATCTCTCCCCCTGTTCTCACTCACAGCTGCCGGAGCCCATTATGCCCTTCCGCATGTACAACGAGCTGATGGGGCTGGCCAAGGAGAGCTTACAGGGCGGCGAGGCCAAGGGCAAGAGCGGGAAAGGGGGTCCTGAGCTGGTGGACAAAGGAGCCGACACAGACAAGGTGGTGGTGAACCTGGTGCTGAAGCTGAAGGAGCTGCTGAAGGAGCTTCCCTGCGAGAACATGGCCACGCTGCAGTACCTCCTGCAGCACCTGAGAAGGTGAGAAGGGCAGGTCCAGAGCCAGCATGGGTGCTGGGGCACCTTCCCTTTCTTCCCTGGGGTGGGAAGGTAGGTGCAGCGTCCCCACCGGATGGTGGTGGGTACAGCCCAGCCCGTCCCGGGAGCAGGGAGGTGGATCTGGGGCTGCAGCTCCTTCTGTGCTGCTCACAAAGCTCCTGTGTGCCACGAGAGGGGACTCCTGTGCTGCCAGCCCAGCATCTCCTGCCAGCCCTGCCTGTCCACCCATCCCTTCTCCCCTCCTGCCAGCCTGCTTGCTCTCACAAGTTCCTCCTCCTCCTCCTCACCAGGATCGTGGAAGTGGAACAAGACAATAAGATGACCTCAAGCAACCTGGGCATTGTCTTTGGGCCAACGCTGATGCGCCCAAGGCCCACGGATGCCACTATTTCCTTGTCCTCGCTGGTTGATTATCCCCACCAAGCTCGCATCATCGAGGCGCTGATCATCTTCTATTCAACCATCTTTGAGAACAAGGAGACCATGGTGCTGGCCACAGGCAGCACGGAGGAGGCAGCCAGCTGCTCTGACCTGGTAGGAGTCTCTGGAGCACCCTTAGGAGATGTGGAGCTGACCAAGACAGCCTGCTTGTGCTTGCAACCTGGAGCAGATCAGCTGGGGCAGACACTCCTGCAGCCCCAACACCCTCCACCCCTCTCCTGACTGGTGCCCCAGTCTCGTGCTCTGCCGCCCGGGTTGCGGCAGCGACGTTCCCCATCCCTGCTGTGCCACATGATGGTACGGGGCCAGCCAACGCTGTTGCCCTTCTCTTAGGAAACTTGCCTTTGTCACGTCCCCATGTGCGTCCCCACCCCATTTGCGAGTGATTTTCTGCCCCAAAAGACCGGTGAGACGGGCAGGGGGTGGGAGGATGGAGCCTAAGCACTTTTCCACAGGGACAAAAAGATGGCATTTCTTCACTGACCATTTTCTGGAACCCTGCCTCAGGGCATGAGAAAGTTTTCTCTTCCTCCATGCCCTCACCACTGCGCCTCTTCCTTCCAGGCCAACACAAGCTCCCAGCCCACAGCTCCTCCCGGCAGCGTCCCCTACCTGGACCTGCCTTCGGAGAAGGGCAATTTGCATTACGGCACCGACTCATTCGCAGGTAAGTGAAAGGCACCCGGCGGTTCCTCCCTGGTGGGCACAGCTCTCCTGGGAGGCACGAGGTACGTCGCTAGTGGCAATAACACAAAACCCTTCCCCTCTCCTGAAGACCACAAGTTTGCTGAGCAAAGCTCCTGCTGGTGCCGTGGTGCTGGGCGAGAGCGTAGCACTTGGCTCCCTCTGTCCCGCAGAGTCTGGCGACCGTTCTGTTGACTCCGACTCCGAGCTGGAGGACAACGGGGAGCTGCCGGCCGCCGCAGACGGGAGCCTGCGCACCCAGCTAACCAAACAGGAGAGCGAGACCAGCACAGACGAAGCTCAGTTCTGCGATGATGGGAGCGACGGGCAGCGGAGCCGGAGCTGCAGCGTGGGCCAGTCGGACGCGGAGGGTGCCGCTCCCCGCTGCCGCAGCCCCCCGGGAGAAGAGCAAAGCGATGCAGAAGAATACCCCGAGAGTCGCCTTTCTGCTGCCGACACAGACTACAACACGAATCAGTCCAACAACGTATCCACGCTTGCTGCTGCCCGGCACCTGGCAGCCAGGTGCCAAGACGGCTGCGAGCAGCAGCCCCGGTTTATCTAAGCCACTGAACAAAAACACCGCGGATGCTGGGACGGGGTGAAGGGGCAAATCCCAGAAACTACCCGGGTGTAGTGACTCACAAAGCTGCAATGTTGAGGGGTGGGGAGGGACAGCACGGGGCCACAGGCAGCTCAGGGGGGTTTGGTGTGTCGGCTGCAGGCAAGTCCTCGCTGTTTCGCGGCTGGAGCTTTCACACAAAACCCCTGAGCCCCTGGGCTCCCAACGGAGAAAATTAGGTCAGTCTGCCTCGACTGCTGGGAGCCCCTGCCCGGTCCGGCAGCCACAAAGCACGTTTCTTGGAAAGGAGCTGAAGCAGGGCAGACCCTTTGCTTGCTGTTCAGGACTGGGAAGGAACCCAGGGCTTTGCCGTGCCCACACCAGGTCACAGGCTTAATTTTTGCTACGCTCCCTAATCCTACGTCTCTGCTGCAAAAATCAAGATAGAGGAGTCTAAGGATCCGATCGTCCTCGCTGGCTGCGGCTGCCAGGAGGTGACGCAGGGAGGGTTCCCCACACCAGGCAGAAGAAGGGCTCTGCAGCTGGGCACAGACGGACAGACAACGCCGAGCACCACGCGTGCAGGCTGGCTCTGCCGGCCTGGGGAACGGCTCGCCGGGAAGGGACAGCATGGTGCTGGGTTCAGCATAGCTGCGTAGAACCCACCTGCACCATCTTGCAGAGAGCCGGCCTCAGCTTCAGGGCTGTGGCTGCACCATTTGCCAGTCCCTGCAAGGTCCATTTATCACTTATAACTGACTGTACCAGACACCCAGAGTCCAGCAATGAATTTACTGCCTCAGCACCTCTAAGCAACGCAGGACTCCACGAGTGACGTGCCTTTCCTGCCTCGGCTGATGAGGTTTGCATTGCTGCTTGTATTTATGGGCATTCTTCTACGTGACAGGAGCAACCCACAGCTGTGGGCAAGCTCAGGGGACAGGTTTTCCTGGCTGCAGGGGCCTGAGCCCTGCCTGATCTCCCAGGGATTACTTGGTTTTTGGATAGAGATTTGGTCTCCAAAAATCTAAGCTGCAAATCCAGGACTACACCTCTGCTCTTCCAGCCGGCCCCGAGATGGGGCTGGGCGGAGAGCAGGTCACCAAGGGGAGACGCCTCCTCCTCCTCAGGACCACCACAGCCCAAGTTGAGTCACAGCCCCTGCTAGTGTAAGAGGTTGGTTTTTAAAAAAATTTTTTTTTTTTTTTTGGGTAAAGAGATAACCCTTCAATATGAATCTACTACCTCTGCTGGCAAAGGAACTCAAAGGGTTAAACAAAATGAGTCAAAGTATTTTTTTTTTAAGGCTATGAGACTTTTCTGCACTGAAGCGTAGAGAAACAAGTAGATTTTAAGCTTAGAAAGAGCTGAAAGCTGTTTCCTTCTGTTGCCCTGCTTGTGCCTGGGCTGTGTTCCTGCTGTCACCGTTGTGTGCCACGGGACCCTCGACCCGGGAGGGCACACAGCGAGCAAAGACCAAGAGCTGCCGGCCAGGGACAGATGCACATGAGCACCTCACGCACAAGCAACTCGCAGCCAACGGCTCCTAGGAAACCATGCAACTCCGCAGCAGTTTCCTAGAATTAGCCAGACCCTTCCTCGGTGCGATGTCGATGCCGGACCCTCTCATTCTGTCTGCTCACGTGGTGGGCCTCACCGCTCCAGGTCTGGGGAGCACGCACCCGCCCCGGCGGGACAGCAAGGGGGAAGGCAGAGGCAACTTGCCGGCCGCAGAAGCCAAGCCAGCGAAGCTCAAGACACACCGAGTGCTGTTTGGGGGTTACAGGCACCTCATTACTGTAGAGTTGGGCAATGGATGCAGTTTGACCCCTTAGAGGATCAGACTCCGGCACCGGGCAGAGCCTGGGTGTTACGCTTCCCAGCACTCTCCAGGACTAATAGGAAATGTGTCTCGGCGTAGAAGGTTAAAGGTACACAAACCCAAAGTTAATTTACAGCAAACAGTTTATAACTGAGCCAAAGAAGAGCTAGATATACCTGTGGGATGTTCAGCTCCACAGCTCTTCAGTCAGTTGGATTTTTCCAGTGGGTTATTTCCACGGTAGCAAGAGGAACGAGGCTGACTGCCCTCTCCTGCTGCCACGGGCGGTACCACGTGTGTGTGCGAGGGTGGGTGAGGGTGAGTGCGAGTGAGGGAAAAAGCCAAGTGTGTTTGTTACGACATGCCTGTACTGCTGTACGAAGCTGCGTTACATGTTTTGCTGTGTTCAGATTGACATGCTTCAAAAAAAAAGAAGAATAAAAATCAGTGTGTTCCAACCCATTTGTCCTGGAGATCAGTCTTCCAGACTTGTGCACCCACGACTGCAGGAGGCTGAGCACTCCAAGTATTTCTAGCAAGTAAACTGAAGTTTAAAACCCTCAAGAGACCTGGAACAGATTAAAATGAAAGCGACTGGGGGGCAATAAACGACTCTCCATTGCAATATCTGAACAGCGGGCTCTGAAAACAAGGGCCAGAGGGTAGGCCAAGGTAAGCAGCGAGGGAAGCCTGAGCTGCAGCATCAAAACCACACGAAACAGCTGGATCGGAGTTCTGCAGGGTGAGCTCTCGGCTCAGCCATGATGCAGCATGGATATTCCAAATGGAACGAGAAACACAGGAACTTGCGAAGCACAGGCGGCTTTGGTGCAGAGAGAGGCTGAGAAATACAATGGCTGTGAGGAACAGCAAGAATACAAAGCTTTATTAAAAATAAGATCCTATAAAATAAGAGGAAAGCAAAAGCCTTTTTCCACTCGCTTCTTCCCTGCATGCTTCAGTTGTTTCAGGTTACTTCCATGGCTTGAGTCCTTAACGAAGGGTCAGGGGTTACAGCAAAGTCCATGCCGGAAACACGGAATTGGGCCACGTAACACAACAGCAGGGACTTTTCTTGGCCAGCTCTGAAAGGCAGATGCCTCAATGCCTGTAAATCGCTGGTGGGTGGGAAGGCCAGGAGGTGTCACACAACTCTTCCACACCTGGAAGAAAGAAACTGGTGACATGACCCACCTTGCACCCCCTCGGCAGCCTGCTCTCGAGGCCAAGCCCTGCTGATGGCCACAACACTGATGGGCACGTCCCGAACGCAGGCACCAATGCAAGAGACTGATTAAGCCTTGCTCTGGTCTGTCCTCTCACTAACAGTTCCCTCCACAAAGGATTTAAAGTTTTGAGATAATCTTTTCCTGGGGGCAGCTCAAGTCAATCCCAGAAAGCCCCAGCGTAATTTTAGGGCACTGCCCAAAGCTGGAGGGTTTTGTACTCCACCTTACCCGGCAGCTCCACGTTACTGCACCAGTCTGTAGGTGATGTAGCGGCCCGCAGTCTCACTCGGTCTTATGATCTTCACTACCTAGAAGGCCAACAGAAGGAACTTGTGAGGGAGAGAAGCTGACACCGGTTTCCCCTGCAGAACTTCCCTGCCCAACGCAGGCGCAGGCCCGGACAGCGTGGCTGTACACAGCGGCACTCAGTGGCCGCAGATGCCGGTGCCAAGTTCCCGCTTCAGCCAGTGCGGCATGGAAACGTCACCCACCAGCACGAGGGGATGGGGAGATCGCAGAGCATGGGGCTGGCGTCACATCTGCTGCCCGTTACCGGCCGGTTCAGCAGGCAGCTGAGGCAGCTCTCTCCTCGCTAGAAGTCCGCTCAGCTCACACACAGTGGTGTGTAACCCACGACAGCTTTTACGTTTGAAAGAGAGACCTTTCCCATCTTCAAGTGTTCTGAAATGCCGATGGATCTCTCCTCCTTGCCCTGCCCACAGGGAATTGTTCCCTGAGTCCACTCCTCTCTTACCTGACCACGCTTTATTCCAAAGTACCGTGCCACGGGATCCCCGGCCTGTATCCTCGGGAGCTGGTTCTCTCTCAGCTTACTGTGCAGGGAGTCAAGGAAAGGCTCCCCCCGCAGAACGCGCTGCTGGCCCAGGCACCCCTTTGACAGCAGGGCTCGCAGGTGCACTCATTTTCAGCCCAAAGCAAGCGTGCCTCACACCCACGCAGGGGGGAAAGGAACAAACAAAGGATACTATCGGGCCAGTAGCTCGGTTACTTCTTCCTTTGTCATGACCACGTGCTCCGGGACCAACTGTAAACAACAGGGGAGAGATTGTACATTTAGAAAACCAGAGAAAGCAACCGGCTCCTCACAGCGGTGGGAGGTGCAACTCATTTGTAAGGAAGAAACCTACAACTGCTCACTCAGCCCGACCGTCCAGCCCAGAGAAGGTCTCTGGGAACAGCTCGAGCTGCACTGAGAAGTGATCATCCCACCTTCGCTGCACCGAGAACCGACCATCCCACCTTCGCTGCACTGCCTGACACTGCTCACCTCGTGTTCTGTGATGTTGATCAGAAGCTCTTGCTGCAGGAACTGCTCCAGGATGTATTTGGGAGCCATGTCTACCAGGGACTGAAAGGGAAAGGTCTGTTAGATTGCTGCGCCACTCTGGGACAGCCCTGCCTGTGCTCCCATCCACTCCTCGAGGAACACCAGTCACTGCCAGCGTGGGGTCGCTGCCCTCATGCTCACACGGAGACAGCTATGCAGGCAAAGAGCGTGCAGGCAAACATCTCCTTTTCTCTCACCAACCCCTGACTACTCAGGGGCCTCTCAGCTGCTCTTCTGGAATCAGAACCAGCTGTTCCAGTTAAATACACTCATACGTGTTAAGGCACAACAGACTTTAGCGAAAGATTTTGTCCAGAAGGAAACCCCAGGCTTTTATCTACCTAATGTAGCACCAAAAAAACACAAGCAAAGCACCGGTAGCCCACAGCACCCCAGCTCTCCTGCCCTCCTCTGCGGTTCTTCGTACCTGCTTGGCCGATGGGGTCATGCCTTGCTGCACCACGATCAGCGCCCGGGTGATGTTCTCCTCCTGCATCCTCTGGCAGTACATCTTGATCGTCTTTATCCCGACCTTGGGCTCCTCTGGGAAAGGCGTCAGCGGGGGTTACGGAGCCGCCGCCCCCCCGTTACCCCCCTCGGTAGAGCCGTCTCTCCCGCCCACGCCAGGAGCAGGCCCGGCCCGGCACCGGGGCAGGCCCCGCTCACCCGGGAAGAAGACGAACATCTGGTCGGTGGGGTCGTCGTTGTGAGCCACCAGCACCGTCAGGTCGGTGCGTCGGGGCCGGCCCTCGCTGGGCTTGTCACCGAACTGCGCCTTGAACTCCTCCAGCGTCTGGTCCAGCTCGTCCTGGGTCACCAGGTAGCCCCGGTCGTGGCAGAGCTGCCGAGAGCGCCCTCGGGTCAGGCCAGGCGACCCACCCCCGCTCTGGCGGGGGCCCGCGGGCAGGCCGACCTGCCGCGGCACCCACCGGGCCGCCGCACAGCCCCGCCGGGCCCGGGCCCGGGCCCGGGCCCAGGCCCCGCCACCGCCCGCACCTGCATGATGGTCTTACGGATCTTCCACAGCCGGTACGTCTCCTCCTCGTCGTCCATGGCGCCCGCCGCCCGAGGCCCCGCGAGCCGCTCGCGCTAATGCCTGCGCTAATGCCGACAGGCAGCGCCGGGGCGGCCGCGGGGGCCTCGATCGCGGGGACTCCTGGGAGATGTAGTCCGGCGCCGGCCGACTCGCTCCGGGGAGGGTGTGGGTCCCTCTCCCGCAGCCGGAGCCGTTCCCCGGTTGTCTGCCGCCCAGCCCGGGACAGGCCGCGGCCCACGCGGGGGACCCGTTCTGCAGCGCCCCGCGGCCCGACACCCCCCCACCCCCCCCTTGTACCATGGTCCGTCCCCGCCCTCCCCCCCATGGTCTCGCCCGCCCCGCCGAGAAACATCCCTGAGGCCACCCCGCCTATCTTGCCCTTTCATTGGTCAGCTTCCCGTCCATCATCCGGTCGGACACGCCTATGTGCGCGCTGACTGGCTGCGCGGCCGAAAGGAGCGGCGCCTCCGGGCGTCCTAGCCGCCGATTGGCTGAGGGGCCGGGGCGCCATGGGATGGGGTCGGGCGCTGCTGTGCGGGGCGGCGGCAGCAGTGCGGGGCCCGGTGCGGAGCATGGTGAGAGCGGCCGGCGGGTCCGCCCCGCCCGCGGTCTACTGGGACGAGGCCGGGGCGGCGGCGGGGCTGCGGGGGGCCGGGGCTTTGCCAGGCTGCCGCCGCGGCCGTGGGGCGCCCGGGGTGGGCGACGGGGGCTGAGGCCTGGCGGGGAGCGGACGAGCCCCCCCCCCCCGCGGGTCGCTCGGGGATGCGAAGGGCGCGAAGCCGCCGGCCCTGGTGTGTGGGGAGGGTCGGAGGCCCCGAGGTGCCGGTGCGGGGCCGGTCGATGCGGGGCTCCCCCGGCCGGAGGCGGACTCGGGGGGTGGTGGCCGGCGCTGACGGCGTCCCCCGGCGCCCCCGCAGTGTGCCCAGGCGGAGGACTGGCGCTCGGCCAAGGCCATCTATGACTTCCACGCCCGAGATATCGACGGCAACGACGTGTCCCTGGAGAAGTACCGGTAGGAGGGAAGGGCCGGGTGCCGCTCGGCCCTGGGGGGGGGGGTGAGGAACGCTGCCCGGAGGGCCTCGGGACTGCGCCCGGCCGTGACTAAGCCGCAGTGGGACAATCCATTGCGTAACCCGGGAGAGCGGCTTGTTTACGGGCACCTTCCACCTCGCCCCGCTCCCGCCCGGGGAACGGCTGCTGATTCGGCTCCCTTTCCAGGGGCTACGTCTGCATCATCACCAACGTAGCCTCAAAATGAGGAAAAACTGCTGTAAACTACACTCAGCTTGTTGACTTGCACGCCCGATACGCTGAGAGGGGTTTACGCATCCTGGGCTTTCCCTGCAACCAGTTTGGAAAACAGGTAGGTGGGGGAGCAAGGCGAGGACCCCCAGGGAGCGCAAGGACAGCCCCCGGCTGGGTGGGCTCCCTGCACATCCCTGGGTGCTCACAGAGCCCCTTCTGCTGCCGCAGGAGCCCGGGGACAACGCTCAGATTAAGGCATTTGCTGAAAACTACGGTGTGAAGTTTGATATGTACAGTAAGATTGACGTCAATGGGGATGATGCCCACCCGCTCTGGAAGTGGATGAAGGACCAGCCCAAGGGAAGAGGCACCCTGGGCAAGTGAGTGTGGGAAGGGGGGGGCTGCAGAAAGCCCCCCAGCAGGGAGGGAAGGGGCCTTCTGGCCTGGCTGCAGCAAGAGGAAGGGGTTTTTCAGCCAAAATCTCACTCCTGGGTTTTTTTTTTCTCCTAGCGCAATAAAATGGAACTTCACTAAGGTAGGATGCAGCTGCCTTCTCCCAGACTTGCCTGGGTTGTACCCTCACTCTCTGGGGGGGCTGTGGGGAGCCCCGGAGGTGTGGCAGGGAGGGGGGATCCTCATGCACCGGCCTCACTCTGTGCGGTTACCCCGGGTGTTGGGGTGGGAGTGGCCCGAGGGGCTTCTGCACTGTCCCTGTGCCTGGAGCCCAGATACCTTGAGCCCTGTCCTGGAGAGCAGTAACCAGGTGAGGGGCTACGGCTCTGCAGGCCGGATCTGCCGCAGGCCAACCCCACCACAAGCTGCTCCGCTGCTCTCGTGGGGCTGCAGAGCCCCTATTACAGGTGGACTCACTCACCTGGGTGCTGCTTCACTTCCACAGTTCCTTATTAACCGGGAGGGGCAAGTGGTGAAGAGGTACAGTCCGATGGAGGATCCCTACGTAAGTGAACGTGGCAGTACCGGGGCTGAGCGCTGCTCTGGGGCAGGCTCTGCTGCCACGTCTCTGCTCCCTTCCCCCTTCTGCTGGGGAAGGAAAGGCAGCCCTTCGCGCTGGGGGGTGACTGTGGCACCAGGGAGAGGGGGTGCCCAGCACAAGGTGGTTACAAGCAGTCTGTCCCTCTGGGGTGGGAGGGAGGGTGCTACGGGGATGTTTTCAGGGCAGCGATGGTCTCGTAGCACAGCGCTCCCTTCTTTCTCACAGGTGATCGAGAAGGACCTGCCTGCCTACCTGTAGATCTGCTCATCTCACCCCTGCACTGTCCCTTCACCCCAGCACCGGCCCCTCTTGCTGCCAGTGGAGTCTTCTCATCCAGCCCCATGACGGTCTGTCTTCAAGCCAGCTTGCTGGTGAGGCAGACCTGAAGACCTGGCGTGCACCTGCTGGAGGAAGGCTTCACAGGGCTGGCGGCCGCTGCTGGGGCAGCCCTTTCCTATGGACGTAAAGCAGGATCTGGTGTCCCCTTGCAATAAACACATTAGAAATGACCAGTTGTATCTGGGTGTGTGGAATGGGGGGGTGGAGGGCGCCAGATTGGCTGCACTGCTCCGGTGAGAACCCAGAGCTTTACAGGGGAGCCAAGAGCTTTATGCAACTCCTGAGCCCAGCAGGATAATCCTCATTAGTGCTGAGGGGGGAATTGCACAAATCCTGGGCCAGCCACACAGTGAGGGGTCATGCAGGAACAGCCGGAGCAGGGGGAAGGGGTGTGTGTCCCCTGCTGGGCTCCTAAAACCTGCAGGCACCTGCCCCACTGAGGCAATGAGGTTGTTTTTCTCCAAACGCAGCCAAAGGCTGACAGACTACAGGCAAAGTCCAGGCATTCAGCAGCACCCTTGACCCTGATACCCGCCCCTGGCAGGGCAGCAAAGGGGCCTGTTCCAGTGGTGGCGTAAACCATTACTGCAAAACAAAACCAAGTCGTGCTGGGACACGGTGAAATACCTCACTTAGTAGGACCACAGGCACATCCATCCTTGGGAAGACGCAGCTGCAGCTTGTTGGTACTTGCAGAAGCACAGCCATGTTTGGCCAAACCCACAGAGGGCCAGCATCTCCCATGAGAGCTTGTGTTTTTCAGGTGATTTGCTGTGTGGGAGCACCGTTTCACCTCTTTTTTCCCCAGCGTCTGGGTGTCCCCTTAACATCCGCAGCCCCCAACCACCATCCTACCTCCCATGGGGCCAGCAGTGCCTGGGCGAGATGTCCCTGTGCCACAGCAGCCACAAGTGACAAAGCAGTGACATCTGGTGCTGGCGGAACGTGCCTGAACAGCGGCTCCTTTATCTGTGTTTTCCCCAGCGAAGCAGGGAAGAGGCAGCCTCGCTGAAGGCCAGCGTCCAGACTGGCTCCAGGGAGGATCCTCCTCCGCACAGCCCCTGCCTGGCTCATCCAGTGAGAAGGGGGTGGCTCAGGACAGCCACTGAGCTGGTGACACAGGAGATAAACCCTGGCCCTTGGGTTCCCTATCTTGATCAGGGTCCCAAAGGGGATCCTGGGGCAGGTCTACACCTCTGGACAGATAGACAGACAAAGCTAGGACTTACAGAAATCGCGTACGTGGCTTCCTTTCCATTTTTACTGAGCAGAATGAAAAATTATCCTTCTGAGGCAAGTAGAAAATTCAGGAATTATTAGTCAAAGGCACATATTCTAAAAAAATCTCTTTACATATATACATCTTAATTATAAATACACATAGAAAAACAAAGGCAAACAACAAGCGGATTAAAAAGTGCTAACAAAAAGGTGTAAGGGAAGAAAAAAAGGGACTCATTTAAAAATACATACAATCAGTAGGACAACTGCATAATAATTTAGTTAAAAGATACTGTTACATATTATTAACCCTGACAAAAACACAGGATCGGGGCAGGGAAGGGCTTCCTTGAAGGTGCTCTCTGTCTCTCCAGAGATCAGGGAGGGAGAATTGCATATATTTTAAAATCAAGGTCAAAGCCACCAGGTACAGCCCCGGGTGACGGCGGAGCAGTGGCTGGCAGAGGGTGCCTTGCGGGAGAACTCCTCCTCGCTATTCCTGAGTTTAAGCCTCTCTGAAATGGGTTTTCCCAGCATCCTTTTCTCTCCTTGCTGAGAATTCAGCGAGCGCCAGGCAAATGAACCAGGACACAGGCAAAGCTAGGGCCTCTCCATGAGTGGTGTGGACTGGGACGTATTTTAAATAGAGGAGGGGCTGGGGGAGAGCCTTGCTCCGTTCAGGACAAGGAACAGGCTGTTGCGGCACCCCAGGAGAGCAGCGATCCCCGGGGCAAGAGGCGAGCGTGGCTGCCGCAAGCAAAGCTGCGGGAAAAGCACAAACGTCTCAGGGCAGCAGCGGGGCCCCGGGGCAGGGGCACGCAGGGGGTCCCCATCTTTGGTGCTAACTTTGAGGTAAGGAGGTTTCCTTGAATGCAGTAAAATGCAGCCTCGAACGGCCCCGGCTGCAGGGCTGACCCTGGGTGGGCGGGTGGCAGATGCCAGCTGGGCAGGGGGTGGTAGGGTAAGGACAAGCCCCCCCTCCAAAACAAAGGGCAGGGACCAGAGCAACCGCAGAACTGAGCCCACTCGTGCACTCTGCAGGGCAGGTCCACGGCCTTAATGTGCTGGGGAAGGCAGCTCCTATCTCAGCAGGAGCACGAACACTGCGGACAGTGACCCGAAGCAGCTCCCAACAGCAAACAGGGCGCTTGGCCAGGCCCTGAGTTGGGGGGGGGGGGGGGGGGGGGGGCGGCACACGGGGGGGTCCACGCTCCCTGCCTGGAGGAGAGGACTCCACCAGGCGCCTTGAGACTGACCTGTCAGGGCGTGGGGGACCCCAGCAGAGGCGTCTCCTGGCTGGGCCCTCCTTCCCCAGGTCCTCCCCGAGGAAGGGCCAAGGCCAGCCAAGGAAGGTCTGAGTACTGCCTCTGAAAAATCCTGGTGCCGCTTCTAGGAAATACCTCGATGACTCAAGGCAGAGAAAAACACAGCAGAGGGGAGGCTCGCAGAGGAGCTGCCAGGCCTGGAACATTCCTGCCAGCAGGCAGCTTCCTGCCAGACTCCTTAGATTAAAGAGAGAAAACAAAAGACGGTTTCCCCGGGACCTGCCGAGGTGAGATGCTGCAGGAACAGGGATGGTGGCAGAGGTGGCTGGAGGCTGCCCGGGGAGACGGCAGCTCGCCTAGCCGCTCCTGGCTGAGGGCAGCAGGTTGTCTGGGGCAGTGGTGTGCAAAGCAGACCTTTGCTCTTTGGTATCGGAGGCTGAATTTGCAGCGTGAGCAGCGATACTACAGGTGCTCACCAGGGCACTCTTCCCTTCCGGGGCACGGGAGCAGCTCTCGCCAGGGTCAGCGGTGGGCAGGGCTAGGGCACCCAGGTCCAGGCACCCAGGCCAGCGTCCGTGGCCCAGCCAAGGACAAGCCGTACAGAGCAGGACCGGTGAGATGGCCCAGTGACAGGACACCAGTGATAGCAGGAAGTCGGACAAAGCACGGCCAGTCACGGTGACCTGGCGAAGCTAAAGGGCAGGACAGGCTGATGGGACACGTGGCCCTTCTGCTCCGGGGAATCCCCTCCGTGGTCCCGGTGGGGCCGAGCTCTGCCAAACTCACAAGCTCTGCCACCATACCAACAAACAAGGCATGGGTGCAGCCAGCTCCTGCCCTCTCCCACGGAGCTCAGGCAGCCCCAGAGGTGTGGGTGTCCCTTCCCGGGAAGGGCAGAGCAGGCACAGTCAGTTTTGCTCCTCTCAGCTACACCTGCTCAGCCCTGCCCAGAGGGACACATGAGCTCCACAGCTCCTGACTCCTCTGGGACAGCATTCCCTTCCCTTCGCCCCTGTCTTCCGAGCCAGCCCTCCAGATCAGCCTCAAGGCCCACAGCGCAGCTGGGGCAGCTGTTGCAGATACAGTCCAGTCTGGGGGGCATGGGGCTCTCACCCATTAGTAAGGGAGCAGCACTCTGGTCACCAGGTCCTTTTGGAGACCAGACGTGTCCCTGCCCCGCTCAGGGGGCAGCGGCCACAGAGCTCTGGGCCAGAGGGCTGGGGAAGGCATGGCCCAGCTAGGAAACTCAGTAGTCTGCAGGGGGACAGGCACAGAGGAGGGAGCATCTCTCCTCAGTCCTACACGGGCACTGACCTTTGAGCAGGACTCAAACAGCAGAGACCATCAGTCCAGATCAGCTGAACTTGGCAGCACTCGACTCCCCCCCAAGCGCATGTTATATACAAATCTATACATGCCTGACTGTATATTATATATAAATAAACTTTGCTTTAAGGAACTATAGGGTTTCTTTTCTTCCCTTAAAACTAGAAAAGGGTCAGTCCAAACCAGTAGAAAAGCCGGGGCTCCCCAGCTCTCACCTCTGCACTGAAGGATATGGATCCAGAGCAGCCGAGCATCGCCAAGCGTGCCCAGCTGGCTTTCAGAAGTCTGGCAAAGAGCCGCTGAACTGGATCACACTCTGACGCTCTGGGGGGAGCATGTTCTCCTGGGGGGTCCCATTAAGCCTCCTCAGCATGTCCTCCAGGATCTCTCTAAAGTTGATATTCCCATCCTGTTGGACAAAATCTTCCTGCTGCTGCTGCACTGCCTGCAAGGGGCCCAGGTGAGGCAGAGGCAGGGGGTCATGCAGCGAGGAGCTCAAAGGCATGTTCCCCTCTAGGACAGGGGCCGGGTTCTCGAAGGCAGAAGGGTGGCTGAAGCCAACGGGTAATCCGTGCTGCTGGTGTGGCTGCAGAACGGGTTCTGAGGGGAAGCACAACGCACCGGGCTCTGGGTTCATCATGTTGAGAATGCTGTTGCTAGGAGGGCTGTAGGTCAAGTCCAGGATCTCGTCTGAGCGCTGGGAGTGCCTGGACAGGGATATCCTGGGCCCTGTCTGTGTCCGGTCCAGAGGCTGTGGCAGGATGTGCGGCAGGGAGAACTGCAGGCTCTGCTCCTGGGCCTGGAGGTGCTGGTTCTGCTTTTGCTTCACGTTCTCATGCATCTGCTTCAGCTCCTCTCGCACCTTATGGACACAGCTCTCGGGGATCTTTATCCCTAGGGGACAAACGTGCATCAGTACCCACAGCACTTTGGGCAGGGATGGGGCACTATGGGGACAGAGGGACGGGCAGCAGCACTGGGGGCCGTTCGTCAAGCGCACACCCAGCCTACTTCGCCTCTCGGCCCAGCTGCAGAGCAGGGGGACAGGGCAGCACCCAGAACGAAGGCAGCTCAGGCCTGGTGCTCACCCTCTGCCCGTGCCCGAATACACGCCAGGGTAGCCCCCGCTCCCTTCCTTCCCATGGAGTCACCTCAACAGTGGGTGCCTCCAGGCCAGGACACGGCCCTGTTTGTGAAGGGAATTTTGGCACTGGGCAGCTGGAGCCCTTCTTTCCTTCTCATAAAATGCCCTGCTCCCCTTCCCAGCATTTCACCCACCAACTTGTTTCTTTTTCTCCTTGGTCTTGAGGCGGACAATCTGCAGGTAGCTGGTGTTGGTGATGTCTGCCATGATGCTGGCAATCTTGCTCCAGACCCGCAGCAGGGCCCCACACAGCATGTAGTAGTGACGCAGGCGCATGCCCTGGAAGCACTCTTTCCCCTGCTGGGACAGCTTGCAGCTCCCATTCCTGCAGTCCAAAGAGGAGAAACCCACCCGAATCAGCACAGGATACCCCATCCACAGCCCCTCGGCAGGACCCTTCCTCATGGCCACAGCCAGGGACCCTCTCCCCAGCACCCGTTCCGCCCTGGGGAGGGCAGGACAGGTCGGGGCTGCAGAGGCCTTACCAGCTGGCGTGGTTACAATTCTCCAAGGAGAAGCGGTAACTTTTCTCCCAGTGCTCCTTGGCCTCCACAGGCAGCACCTGCAGAAGAAACAGACAGCGGTAGAGATTCTCCACTGCCCAGCATGCAGCAGAGACTTGAAACCCAGGGCTGGGAGCCAGGACACCTGGATGCTACCACCAGCTCTGCCCAACCCACAACAGGGCCACGAGGAGTTGCAAAGGGGTTACAGTAAATGTCCTCCAAAGCCAGCCCTGCCCAGAGAAAGAGGCTTTTCACTCTCCCTGCACTGGAGAGTTGCAGCTCCCACCTACCCGCCGGTACTTCTTCTGCAGACTGTCCAGGCTCTCGGGCTGGCTTTGCTTCCCGATATTTGGCTTGTAGAGGATGAAGTTCCTCCCGCGGCTCTGCTCTGCCAGCAGACAGGTATGTTTGGAGCCTCGCACCTGTTGGGGTAGAGCTGATGTTACAGTCACAGCCTCTCCCCCCAAGCCCGTATTTCTCTAACCTAACCCCCTTCCTTCCAGGATGGAGGTTCTTGGAGGCATCTCCCAGCCCCCAGCCAGAGGTCAGACACAGACCTCTTACAGCCACAGCGGACCTTCTCCTGCTGGAGTCCCCCTCTGAGCTGGGGTGCCACCTTGGCAGAGCCCAGGAACTTACCTTGTAAGAGAGGTAGAACCCATCGAAGGATCCTGTCAGTTTGAGTGACTTCTCATAAGCTTCCTCCCACCTTAAGCCTCTGTCAACACTGATCTAAACAGGGACAAAAAGAGGGATTCCGTAACTTCAGGGGGCAGGACAAGTGCATCAGTGTCTGTCTCACAAATCACACCCTCACACAAACTTCTGCAGCCCAGACACAGGCACTGCTGGAGCGCCCTCCGGGTACGGCAGCCCCAAGCCCCACAGCAGGGCAGGGCTCCTCTTCTGTGTAACTCCCAGCATTGGTAACCTGCTCACGGCCAAGGCAGTTGTGACACAAACATGACACAAAGCCACAGGGCAGGGACCTGGCGGCTCAGCCCCAGACTGGGAAGCTCTGGAGAAGACTGGACTGCAGAGATAGCTGTGCAGGCTGCCTACCTTATAAAACACGACCTGCCCATCCTGCGGGTGCCCAGGGGTCAGGAAGACCTCCTTGCTCTCCTCATAGATCTCATCCACTCCTGGCGCTAAATCTATAGGAGGAGGAAAGACCAAAACACATGCTAGCTGTAAGATCCAGCTTCCCATAACACCTCCTCTCCCTGCAGGAGTCTCGGAATCTGTGCTGTGTGGGGACACCACGGTGCCAGAGATGGCCGTGGCAACGGCACAGGCTGGAACAGCTGTCAGTCAGCCCAGGGAGGAACAGGGAACCTCCGGGGTGCAGGAAGGAGAGATCTGGCCACCCCTCTTTCTCGTACCTAGGATGCCCATGTCGTATTTGCCCTCCTTCTTGTCCTTTTCAATCAGATAATCAAAGGTGTCGGAAAAATACTGGAAGAGCATGTTCTGCTTGTCCACCTCCAGACCCAGGATGCGGTTCAGGAACTTGGTGATGGAGCAGTCTGCAAGAGCATGGCAGGTCAGGGAACACGGCGCAGCTGGGCACGGAACCCACCAGCACGCTCCCAAGAGAGCCACCCAATGTCCCTTCCCAATGGCAGCGCAGCACTAATGCGCAAGAGAGCAGCCCAAGTGTTCTTTCTTTCATTTCTCCCCTACATTGGGCAGGAAAAGCTTGACACGTACCCTTCTCCACTGAGACAGTGCCATACTTCAACTGATTGCAGCACATCCCCACAGAGATGAGACCTTGCTTCATTTCTGGAATGGCAGAAGACGACTTGTACATTTTGGGGTTAAGCCTCCCCTCAGCAGTCCTGCAGGGCTGCTTCCCCTCCAGCGGTGCCCGGTATTTTGCAGCTAAGTCTCTCCCAGACTCTTTTTCCCCCCAAGCCTGGCAGGGAGACATGTATCTGGGTGGCCAACTGCCTCGCTCACTATTGGGCTGCTAAGCCGGTGGTACCGTTCCCTCCCTCCGACCTTCTGTTCAGTTCTTCAGGCATCCCAAACCCGAGACCAACCCGGCCAGCAAGACACAGCAGAAACCCCAGAGCTGGTAACGTTCTTACCACGGAAAAAGGCAGCCTCCCCTCGGTCGTAGCTTTTGGGCACAGGAACTCTGTTCTCCGTCTGGTTGAGGATTGTGGACAGGACTCTGTCTAGTGCTTTAGCCCCGTACTGTGAAAGGAGACAGGAGTCACGCACGGGACAAACCCACACCGGCAGCCAGGCAGTGGACTGAGCGTGTCACAACACTTCTGCTGGCGCTGGGGAGAAAGCCATCACCCCCAGGAAGGCCACTGACCTGGTGGCCATGCCGAGGAGGAAGCTGCGTGTCAGGGGCCAACTCTGTCCCAGGGGATCAGAGTACAGCAACCCGCACGTCTGCACCCCGGTGCCAGCTCCCGGCAGGGCAGAGGCCCCAGCACCCTTCCCGGCTCCCCCATGGAGCACAAGCCTCTTGCCGGCATGGTGCTCAGATGCACGAGGCCAATTTTAACTCAGTTCTGTACACTGTACAGGAGGAATGCAGGCGGGGAGCGGGGTGCTAGGCCAGATCCTGCCTGCAGATGCCAGCAACGATCTTCCTGGCTCCCACGGAAGGCACTCGCTAACTGCCTAACCATTTCCACCCCTCCTCGGCTGAGCTACCCTGAGAGCAGCCGCAAGTTACCTTATTCTCAAAGTTGTACTTGCTGAGGTCTCGGGATTCAGTGGCCCGACGGTCTCCATGAGTTAAGGCACCCTAGGAAGGCAGACCAAGCAAAAAGTTCTTACTTTTAGCTGTTGCAAAACACCAGAGAAGGATGGCCACAGTCACATCTTGGAAGAGGCCAGGATAAGAATACGATGTGGGGAGGCAGCGTTCCTCTGGAATACGGAGACTTTACCAAAGTATTTGGGGATTTATCAGAAATGAAAAAAAAATTAAACAGAGGCAAATTAATTATTCCATTAATTATTTCATCAGCTTTCTGGAAACAGATGAATTTATGCTCCTGTAACAGTGGGGGAATTCCAGCATGTGGAATTGGGTTCCACTTCCCCGAAATTCCTCCTGATGCCTTGGTTACGTATTCTTCTTCACTTCCTTTCCCAAATCCCAGGATGCTGAAAGCATCCAAAGTTCCACAACTGCAATGCCTTCAGTCAGGGGTGATGCAATCCCCCGTACCAGTTACGCTGCCACGCCAGTGGGAACCGTGGAATGGAAGCTCTTCAGACAGAACCGAACTGACACATTAATCTCTTTGCTGCAGGGCACTTACTAGGCTCTCCAGCCGTTTTGCCACGATGGATGCAAACCTCCTCTCCCCCGCCAGCTCAGAGATAAGGAAGACATACTCTGGAGCAGAAACCTGGTTCGATCGGTGCGTTCGACCTACAGGGACGTGAGAAGTGAAAGGAGAGGTTGAACAGCCTGTCTGGTACTGGAAGGGAAGCTGAGCAAGAGGTGAGAGAGCCAAAACAACTTTCTATGTCATGGCTGGTTTTCAAAGGAGATCTCTGTTTGGGGGGAAAGGACAGAGGCACAGTCACAGCATACATCACTCTGATGCTGCAGAGACCTTGGCAGAGCTGAGTTTATAGCCCTGACCCTCCTCAGTTTGAGCTAGGATGCGCATTATTGCTTTTGTGCTCATGTGTATTGAGGAACTATTCCTCCCCATCCTCCAGAGCCTCCCCAGGGTGGAACAGAGATCCCCAGGCACCCCCGGCATGTTTCAGGAGGACGCACTCTGCTCACAGGTACGGGAGGGTTCCCCCTTCCCACACTGTAATCACTCCTGCAGTCAACACAAACCTTCCCCATAAGATAAATCAGTCACCACTGCTTTGTGTCTGCATTTCCATCCTGGCAAAACTCAGGAGCACTGTGCTCTGCAAGCTGCTCTATCTCAGAAAGCCAAATAGCCCTGCCCCGGTGGAAGCACAAGCCTGGCTTGGGCGGCCACGTGTGCCTTTCCTTCCCAGGGCTGCCCCAGGCGTCATGGTCTGAACCACGCTCAGGGGAAGGAGGCAGTGATCAGGAACACTCAGTCCTCACCAAACTGCTGTATAGCCCGGTCCGCACTCCAGGGCAACTCCAGTGTCATGTGGACCCGGCGCTTCTGGTTTTTCACCCGTCTGTCTGCTTGGAGAGAGATACCGGAGCTGGAGGCCTCAGAGATTATTGCTACAAGCTAAGGGAGAGAGACAACAAGTGAGAAAGGGGAGTGAGGTACCTGGACATCTGCAAAACTGCTTCAAGAAACAGCCCGAAGCACAACTCCCCAGCCCATGAAGGGCCATGGGCTCCTCCTTGTCACCTTCCAGCAGGTTGGACGGACACAGAAAGCGGCAGAGCTGTGTCGGCCTCAGGTTGACAAGGCACAAGCATGCAAAGGCACGCTCCCTTTCCTTCCCCTCCCAGTGTACTTGCTCCTGTGCAGATGTCTGGAGGTTTCCTTAGCTCGAACTGACTCACCTTTTCCCCTTTCATAAACCGCTCCTTCTCCTTCAGGTTGACATGGTCTATAGAGAGGCCTTGCTCTGCACGGGACTCGAACATGACGCAGCCATCCGGTCTGCAAACCACCCGGCCCTTCCGCCCGGTCATCTGCACACGAGAGAGGCTGTTAGCAGAGGGGAGAGACCTGCATGGCGCAGCAAGTCAGCTTAGAAAGTCGATTTTCAACAGCTTTTTCAGACTGAGAGGAAGGAGAGGAAACCCTCTTCCAGCAGAACCTCCCTTTGCTAGTCCCTTGTCCTGTCTCCCAGTGCCACCGACATATAGTCCTGATTGTGAGGAGTACCTCAGCCACATGCTCCGGGCCCCCAAAGTGATTGATCAGTTCATCCAAGGTATTGAGAGGTAGCTCTTTGCCCAGTGCTTTTACTTTTGCTAGGAGATCCTGCTTCATCTTTTCCACATGTTCTAGTTCTCGCAGGCCATGCATCTCTCTCTGGGAAGGCAGCATGTGAAAATTACCTGGAACATAAAATGCAAAGGTTTAGAGTTACCTGGTAATTGCCCATCAGCGAGGGGAAAAAGAGTTGTTCCAAAGGGCTTCTGGGGGCACTGTCTGACAAGCAGGCAAAGACAGGGTGACTTGCAATAAACTGAGGTTGAGTGAATTCCCTCTGTGCTTCCTTGTCTTGGTAGGGAAAGAAGGAAGGAGCTAACCCCGTGCTGCTGCTCAGCTTACTTCTGTCCTCAGCTGCGAAGCCGTTGTAGGTGTGCTCAATGAAAATGACGTCATCCGTCTCAAACACGGACTCTGGGGAGGAGTTGAAGTCGCTGTCGAGCCCCACGTCAGAGTCAGTGCTGCTGTCGTCGCTGATCTTGATCACGGGCGCAGGGTCATACATCATCTTCGGAGCCTTGGCGCAGCGGCCCCTTGGCTTCCCTGCAAGGGAGAGCGAGCGGCGTCAAGGGACAGTCCTCAGCCCCGTGCATCAATGCAGAACAGCAAGTGCCAGCTCAGAAAGAGGAGGAAAAAAATCACGAAATAGCTGAGATTTCCCCAAATGAAAGGCTGATTTTGGAAAGACAGAGCCTCTTTGCAGGGTGGGGGCAGTTAGGAAGGGAGGGAGAGAGAAAGGGAAAGGAAGAGAGAGAAAGGAAGAACAAGGCAATCTTTATCAGGGCTGCAGCTAGTTGCACACGTCAGGACGAACACACAGCCGGCTCTAAGCAGCATTAGCTCCTCAGGGGAAGGAGTCCGCAGGTGTGACTGCCTCCAGAGGAATGTGCAGGACACGGGAAGGTGCCAGTGGTTCGGGACATTGTTTACTTCCAAGTCAAGTAAGACATGTCCCTGCTACATGAGGGGGTTCACAAACCAGCTTGCAGAGGCTGCTCCTGCAATCAGGATAACCTCCGGAACCTGCGAGTGCTGCTGTCCCCTTTTCCCACCTCCCACTGGAGAAGAAATCCCAAAACTCTTCTTACCTGCAGCTGCAGCCAATAATTTGGCAGGGAAGTGATTTTTTTTTCCCCCCCCCATGCTAGAAGCAGCAGTGGAGAACCCCCTTGCTGCAGGAGGGCTTCAGACATGCAGCCAGGACTCTTGTGCGATCTACCCACCAGCCTAGGCAAGGAAATGGCCAAGGGAGAGGGGCAAAGCTACTGGGCAAGTGGCAGGGGCAGGACCTACGTCGTGACAGGGAAGTGGGTTAGAGGGAGGAAAGGGTGAGTGACCTAGAGCTGCCATCCTCCAGATGAGAGAGAGTGACGGGAGATGTGCGGGAGGGCAAACTGAAACCAGGGCAGAGTAGCAAAAAGCGTGAAGTAGGGAAAAGGGAAAAAGGAAAAGAAAAAGCTGAGTGGGCTGGGGTGAAGCAGCAAGGCAGGAGGTCAGATGCTGGGCAGTGGAGTGTGCTCTTACGTTTTCTTTTAATGCCAGTTCCTTTTTCTCTCTTTCTTTTGGTTGAAGGAAAGTGCTTCTGAATTAGTGATAGAAAGACGCCTCTGAAAGTAAGATGCAAAATTTATTCTAGCTACCAGGAATAGGAACATCTGCCGGTTATCATGTAGCAATGTGTATTTGAGACAGCACTACATTTCATGAAAGAGGGGTAAATCCTGCACCACAACTACGAGCACGTGATCAGCCAGCCACTGCTATGGCGTAGCTCTGTAGAACAGCGGCAACTCAGGCCCAGCGTGTTTCACCAAAGCGTTCTGCTGGGAGACACAGAAGACAGCCATGGGAGCGTGGGCTGCGCCAGCAGATCCTCAGCCGTGAAATGGGCGTGCTGAGGGACGCAAAGCGTCGTGATGCCAGGAAAAACGCTCTCTGCCATGGCCTCCCTGCTGGCGGAGGGAGTGGGGCCGTTCCAGGGAGACGCTGCAACAGACCACATGGCATGCCAACGTCGCAAGACCTTTATATAGCAACTAAGAGAGAGTTTTAAATGGGAAACACTATACTGGGAAGCTGTGACATCACTACTGAAAAATCCAGTAAGTCCCAGTGTCCCAGCCCCTCTCCATGCTCTGACAGCAGAGACCACTGTCCGGCTGTCCAAAAGATGTGCTCCACCAAGTCCTCCATTAACTGGACATGGGCCCGCCTGCCCACGGAACAGAGAAAAGTGACAAAACAGATATGTAGTGCTTTCAGGTGAATGGAAACAATCAGAAGAGGCGGAAACTAAACAAATGTTTCTGTGGGCTGTTCTGCAAACAAAAGAGCAAATGCTTAAATGCTGATCGTGGTGGGTGGGGATGAACCCTCAGAGCAATGAGAAGGCAGTGCTGAATGAGCTCTGGTTGAAAAAAAAAAAACAAAACCAAACCAACAAAACAAACTTTGAAAGCAACAGCGAGAGGTATGGACATGACAACTCGCCCATATAAGAAAAAGGGAGTCTTGGGATACAGGGAGGGAGCTCTAGGGCCCTTGGTGTGAGGGGCTGAAGGAGGCAGGCAGCACCGCTCCCTGAAGGGGCAAGAGCCCTGTGCTGGCTGTCAAGTCTTTGCAGTTATAGGCACCAGAAAAAGCCCATTTGTCCCATGTGCTGGGGCAACCTGGGCTCAAAACGCAAAAGCTTGCTCTCAGGTCTGGAGCCTCCCTGCCATGAGACCTTGCTCATTTTCCCGACACTTGCATTCTTCATCTTCCCCGCGAACAAAGGGTTGGGCTAGTATTTGCTTACTGAACAATCCATTTATTTTTAACCCCATTTCTCAGCATCTTTTAAACAACTGCTTCTTCCCAGCACACTCCCCTCAAGAAATCCCCTGCAGTGCTACAAAACCAGGACGCGGCAGTTGGAGGCTCAGCAGATGCCAGGAGACACTCAGTTATCTGGCCAGTGCTGCTGAGCAAAGAGCTCTTGCCTCTCCAACTGGGGACAGAGTCGAGCAGCATGTGTGATCACTAACAGACCCTTCTCCTTCGCCAGCTGAGCAAGGCTCATAGGGACCACATAGTCCTCTAGGCTCAATTCCTCTGAATTCTGCAATGCAGAAGCCAACCCAAGAGACCAAATCAATCCAAGCGGTTGTTGGACTTGCCTTGCGCACTGTCACCAAACTGGTATCTGTTTTTCAGGAACGGACTGGAGACAGCAGTGCCACAGACCAACACAACCCCTCCACCAGTAAGGGAGGAAAGTTTTGCCTGAACTGGACACGTACTATCTCTGGCATCTCTCATTGCTTTCACCTGCATTAAAAGTCACTTCAAAAGAAAACAGTAACAGCCCTGCCACCAGCAGAACAGAGGAATCACAACTCAACCTGATGTCCCTCCCAGGTTTTTGTCACCTGTCGTGCAGGAACAGCCACGTTCGTGGGACGGGCTGGTATTTTGAAAGCTGCAGATATGAGGGGGAGCATAAGCCTCATTCTCTGCTGAAAGAGTAGCACGAGTCCTGCTGCTGGCTTTGCTTCAGACACAACCAACTCTCCTTTTAGCTCAGAACAAAGGCAACACGACCAGGATACTGGTCCTGCCTCATATGCACGTTGAAAGCCAACACTGGCAAATCTAAACTCCTTGGACCACTCCTTCCTCTCGTTGCTCCAGCAATGCCGCTTCACATTGTCATCCCAGCCTCTGTCATTACATGAGCTTCTCTTGCTCATTTCTTCATTGTCAACAGCCCTGTTCTCCAGGGTCAGACCCACACAGACAACATCTGAGCTCATGTTTCTGGCCCTCCTACACCTGCCAATTCTTTTACATGTGTGGACAGTCGGATCAAGGCTGCTCGTGCAAGTTTGGACCACAGGAAACATCAAAATCCAGGACCTAGCTCATGAAGTCCTGCTGAAGCAGCAGTGCCTCAAGGACCCAGCTAAGTGTCCTCTCTATTTACAGCTAGTATGGGCCAGATGATAGGAAACTGCACTTCAAGAACTGCAAATGACAAATGGCCCCAGGGCAGGGCTTTCCCTAGCACGCTTCCACCTCCCCTGCATCCTCCAGCAAAAGAAAAACAGAGATTTTTAACTCACTCTGCAGCAGAGACAAAACAATTTAGGTGCCCATCGTTCTCATCCAGGACTTCTCTGGTGCGAGCCTCCCCGGTGGACTGCAGGCCGATGACAATACACTGCAGGGAAACACAAGGGTTAAACTGGAGAGAAATTCAGCCTTAAAGAGGTTTGAAATTGCTTTCAAGTCAAGCCAAACAATAATTAACTCTTTGGTTGCAGACTACAAACAAAAAATCACTTGCAACATAAGACTGATGGTTGCTGCCAGTGCAGCGAGGCTCGGGTACCGTACCTTATCCTTCGCCAGCTCTTCCTTGGCAAGCTCAACAAGTCGTCGGACTTTAGCAGCAATGCAGAGATACTTGAAGAAGCGCTGGTGAGCTGACCAGAACTGACCCCACAAGGATTTCCGAGACTCCAAGCCGATCCAGTCAGCTGCCTGCTGGAACACCATCAAGGCCTCTGCCCACTGCAGACAATACCGAGAAAGGCTGAGTTAATATCTTGGTTTTCATTTTCATTACTGTTGTGCAGGAGGTTATTAGAACAGTCTGGGGCTTGATAATCTGATTTAACATCAGTATTTATGAGGTTGTGTTAGGCTGAATGAACACTCTGGTCATTCTCTCCTTTCTGCATTAGCATGACGTTGCAAGCTCTGGTTTGCAAATATGGAACTTTTAAATAGCAGCAAAAAAGTCTCAGATTTTTTTTTTTTACGTAAGCTGAGCATGTGTACCCCTTTTCTTTCTTAGGAACAAACTAAATTTGTGGTCATCACCATGTTTAGGGTCCTCAAACCCTCCCACATAACGAGTGGCCATGCTCAAGGCGCGATTAAACACCACATCTCCCCACTGCAGCGGGACCAGCTCACCAGTTTCGCTGCCTTGTCGTAGACAACCTTGTACTGTTGATCCAGGGGGATCTCCTCGATTCTGAAGGTGACTCCAGTGAAACTCAGCTGCCTGGCAATGTACATTCCACTGACCTTCATGTCCATCGCCACGATCTCCATTGCACCAACACCCCTGGGAGAGGACGAGAGCTGTGAAACCCCTTCCCTGCAGCACCGGGGACGTGCCTCTGCGAAACCACCACCTCTCCTGGCTCAAGCTGCCCTCAGACACCATCCTCAGGCATTGCACCGATTTCCCATACAAAGGCTGCCACAAAACGTAAGCCACATGAAAAGGGACACCGGACCTGACTTACCTCTTTTCAATTGCGTGCAGGAACTCATCAAACGCTCTGAAAGGGGTGCCCTCCCCCCAGATCCCCAGGCGGCTCATGTAAATCATGTTTTTTGGCTCAGAGGCACCTGTTTGAACAGAATTCACTATCAGCAAAACCACGGCAGTTATGGATAGTTTTGACTCCGGTAAAGTGAACTTTTAGGAGGACAGTCATTTGCCTTAGGAGACCCACGGACCTTTCCAAACATTGCCCTCCATACACTAACTGGGGAAGAGTCCTCACACAGCTGAATAGCTGGCCAGGAACAAGTTCAGCTGGAGAGAAATTAGTCTGACTTGCCAAAAAGTCACGAGTAACAGCAGTGATAGGGCTCAGGGCAGATCTTGGCACTCTAGGCTCTAACGCCGCAGTACCATTCGCCTCTTCTTGCACGAACACGTACTCTCAGTGTTGTGCTCACATCTCAAGGGCATCCTGCAGACCACAGAGGTGACTGGCAACCGTTCGCGCGATGCTGAAAGCAGCTTACCTGTGGCACTGGCATAAACAACCCTTGCTTGAGGCAGTTTGTTCTGAAGGTCCAGCACTGCTTTGCCCATTTTAGTAGAGCTGGCGTTTTTGGCTTTGTGGCATTCATCAAACACAATCTGGAGGGGAACGTCAGTTAAGGACAAAGGAGCTATTTTCATCCCGAGGATGGGAGCAGACAGAAAATACAACCTAGCCTCCTCCAACCAACTGAACAACCAGTCCCAATAGCAACAGGACTGACTTGTTCCCCGCACTGCATGAAATCTGTTGGTTTTGCCTAGTCCTCTTCTCCTCAGACCCCAAAGTCATTTCCCCCTCCCTCTCCCTTCTCTTCCAAGGTGTGCCTTGTCTTGTATCGCTGAGGGAGAAGAATGCTGAAAAGGTTAATACCAGCTGCGTTTTTCCCCTCCTCCCATTAACTCTGGCAGCCTGCAGAGGAAGAGAGAGGAGCGTGGGGACACACACGTGCTTACAGCATTTAAATATCCACTGAAGGCACCAGGCTGCTCGACACAGCTGCTCCTGGTGACTTCAGATGGCCCCAAGCTCTTCCTTGGTGCAGTACAATCACAAGCATGCAATTCTTCTCTCTCTCCAATTGTTTGTGGTTTTTTTTTTTAAAAGGATACAACTCCATCAAAATTTTCCCTGCACCAGTCCAAAATTTGTTTTAAGCGCGTCCTGTGCTGCCCGCCTGCCTGGCTTTCACCAATCAGTGCAGAATAAGTGGCAAAGAGGACTCCTTCTGAGGTAGTTGTGTCACCGTATTTAATCTGCAGAAAGGAAGAACAAGGACCACGTGCTCACTATGCTTGTCCCCAGTATGTCGCGCCCATTCTTTGCCCACAACCAACACCGCCGATTGTGCTGTGACCGTGCAGGACACATGCTCCTGCCTGCAAGAACAAAACCCAAGCTGAGAGCAGAACAGACAAAAGACTTGGTAGCTGACGTCTCTAGCCCATCTATTTGGCACTGCGATGTGGTGATGACAGGGACTTTAAATGCCTGGACTAGTTCCGCTAGCCAATGTGTCAGCACATCTAGATGCATGCAGTGAAATGTGGAGACCATGCTAGGACTTCAGTCTTCTGGCCAACTGAAGTCACTTCACTTGTTTAAGCAACAGTTTAGAACATTTAATTGTTTTGAGCCCTCCCATCTGTTTTAATTACTTCTAGAAAACAATTTTCTTTTTGACCAGGTGAGAATGTTGCTATCTTACCATCCTGGGTCCCACCTGTAATGAAATAAAAGGCAAGGTAAAAAACCCATGCTCCCTCTGAAGAAAGTTCCATTTAAAGCCTGTTTGGTCTGAAAACAAAGATCCCTTTCAGTCTCTTAATAGACTACACTCAGAGGTGTCGAACACACGTGGTTTCCATTGACTTCGTAACAGCTGGTTGTTCGACACCATTAAAACCAGAGGAGAGCGTTCCAGCGGACTGGCCAGCGGTGTGGCAAACTCAAGCCTGGACAAGGCTGACGCACTGGACGAGAAACTAAAGCACAGTGAACAGCCACTACACAACTGCTGGTGGTATTTTGAGAAATACTTTATCCTCATCACTGAATAACTGGAAGAAAGTCTGAAAACTCTCCAATTCGCTCGGAAATGGGAAATGCCCATATGCTCAGGCACGGCACCATGCACCTGCAGCCCCCTGCCAGGCACCGATCTGTGCGTTTTATACGTGCTCCCTTCCTCACGTGCTCTGAAAAGAGGTACCATGAAACCAGTGCTGGGAAACGTTAGCCCAGGAGAGCAGAGCACGGCCACCTCTAACAGGAGCTGTTGCCTCTGCAGGGCTCTTCAGGAGCGGCGAGAAAGGTTCAAGGCCAGCTGTACTTTGCACTTGCCTGGAGACACTTCTCACTCCCTGCAGGAAACAGCTCTTTGCTCACAGCGCAGCTCTGCAGCGTATAAAAATAGCAAGAGTCCAGAGTGGGAAGAGCACGCCAAGAGAAGGGAACAGCAAGCAGCTTGCTGTCTGCCACTGCCTGTGCCACCAGCCACGCGGAGGCAGAAACCACTGCTGCTGCACATGCTAAGGTGGATCCATCTAACTGCTACTGTAGGCTGAATTTGCAGGACACCATTACAACTTCTCTCCCCACCTTATTCAGAGCATGCACAGGAATGTGGGAGGCTTCAATGTCCTTCAGGTCTCTCTCAGCATCATACTTGAGATCATTGGAGACGCTGAACCTGCAAAGCAAGACGTGGGTCTGGTTATCTCCTAAGGAGACAGTCAGGGCACGCACAGTGATTAATAGCTCTGACTAAAGCACAGTAGGTGTGCAAAACTGTCACATTTCCAGCTGCCCACACACCTCAAGGTAAGATCCTACAGCAGACTCCAGTCTGCCACTTACACAAGCCGTGAGTATTCTGCAGTAAAACCCCACACTCCAGGGGCTTGAGCCTGCAGCCGGAAAGTCCATGAACACCCCTCCAAACACCCCTCCGCCAACTTCAAAGCAAGCGGGGATAGGCTCGACATTGCACTCCAAGTAGTACATAATCTGCTATTTCATAGTGACTCATTCTCCATCTCCACTGCAGGGGAAATATTCCCATTTCACAGGCAGAAAGAGGTGGAAACGACTTACCCAAGGCCACTGCATGAGTCAACTATAAAGCCAACATCAGCACTAAGGAATTCCTTACTCCCAGATCCAAACTAACTCCAAGGTCTTACGGGAATAGAGAAGAAAAAAAAAAACCCAAACCCAACAACTTACCACAGAGCTTTTTTCCTCCCTTTAAGATAATTTTCAAAGATGATGCCTGCAACTGTCCTGCCCTTTCCAACTCCAGCACCGTCCCCAATGAGGAATCCAGCTCGCTGCCCATTGGGTAATAAAACTTCATGTTGCTGCAAAATCAAGAACAGAGCTAGAAATTAAACTTGGTTTGCCTTTGCTAACAGCTTTCATGTGAGCTTACAAAAGCACCACTTAACCCTTTCACATATCCCATCGATGCAAGTGCATTTCCTGCACAGATGAACAATGGCAGGAGTGGTCAAGTGTCATGGCCAAGCTCACAAGTGGCGGTTCAT
Source organism: Balearica regulorum gibbericeps (assembly GCF_011004875.1). Classification (NCBI taxonomy): domain Eukaryota; kingdom Metazoa; phylum Chordata; class Aves; order Gruiformes; family Gruidae; genus Balearica; species Balearica regulorum. The sequence continues at coordinate 669,119 of NC_046209.1, forward strand.
GGAATAGCCCCCCGGGACCCAGAAATATAAAGCACTCCTCTCTGCAACAAAAGTCAAGGGGTTTGCCTCTTTGGGAAACAGACCCCACAGAAGTCCCCAGCTTCAAATAATCCTTTCAAAAGGCATTTCAAACACCATATGCCAAAGTTTCTGAAGTTTCATCACCTCTACTACAGGTGCCATTAAAACACACTTGAACATACAAACAGCAGCTTCCTTTAGCATAAGACATGCAGGCTGGGTGAGGCAGAGCCACCTACCTGGCAGGCATAAATGATTGCTTCCAACTGTAGTGCAGAGAGGGACCCTTTGTCAGCAACGGAGCTTGGCAGGGAGAGGCTGTAGGTGATGTCGGGTGGGGGTACGCTGGACAGAGTGCTCGTTTCAACCACGAGGTCAGGGTGGTGCTTCCCAATCTTGGCTAATGACAGCACAGAAAACAAGTAACTATTGAAATTTCAGATTGCCAAAACCGAGTCATGCCTCCCCCAAAAGCAAGCAACAGAAAAGTGTTCTGTTAAATTAGCATAGCACCACCAAAGGATCAGTTATTCTAGTTATCAGGCAAAGTTATTCTAGAAAATCACAAGCTTGGGATGTGCCACAGCAAACACCATAAACTGCTTCTGGGAAAACAAGGGAGCAGTTATTTGGGTTCATCCACAATAGAGTTAACAGAACTTCCCACAATCACGCGATGGCAAGACACTCACACTTTGAAGGTATATATTCTGCGTAGGTCTCCGTTTGTCCCAACTCTTCTGTTTCTTCCTCCTCACCTTCATCCTCCTCCTCCGCAGGAGTTTGAGACTGAAAAGAAACACAGCATTGACCAAATGTTGACGTTCTCATTGAACTAAGGACATACGCAGCGCTATGCTGTGCCAGAAGCTACCGTTTGAACCATCCCAGCACGAATTCACCAACCCTGCTACAGTTCATCTCATTTATAGACTACAGCAAAACAAGGAAAAGCATCTGCGAGAGCCCACTCCGGGGGCCCAGCATGGGCTCAAGGAGCTACTTTCAATGTGTAGCGCACACCAAATTAGAGAAAGATGTTTCCATTGCTTTCCAGAGGGGCTGTGGGCTAGCATGAACTCTGCCCAGCCGTGCTCTAATCTGGCCCAGTGTAACAGACCTAGACCAGCTTTAAACTCAGCGTGGTACTCAGCAGCATAAAGCAAAGTCACGTAATTCCAGAAAGAGCAGGCCCTATAGACTGTGCGCATTTAATGTAAAGAAAGCCCAACTCATTCTTTAATGTAGTGAGGTTCCGCCAAGGGAAATACAAGATGGTCTGGGAAAGGGCAGTGACTTGCATCTGCCTGATTTTTTTGTCTCACTCCCTTCAAAGGGAAAACGGTCAGGATTGCTTCTCTCCACACTGCGATGATACCACGTTCAGAGCCAAGTGTCTGATCCTACTGACACCGACTGTTGTTCTCACCTGGTAGCTTACGAGGAGCGGGGTGCTGGGGACAGCAGGAACATGGTCATTCGAACTGTTTAAGCCAGCGAACGATCTGCTGGGTGAGAACTGCTGGAACAGAAAGAGTGCAGGTGAGAAAGCAGACTTAACCCTCAGCCCTCCAACCCCAACAAGTGCGAAAATATGACAACAGTAAAGATACTTGTGCTCTGTACTCAGCTCTTACAACCTGATGTTGTAGGTGGACTTTAATACTTTCTATTTGAGAATGAAAAGCCCTGGGCAATAATTCTGGAAACTAATAAATCTTGGAAATGCCATACACACCTTTGTCAACACACACAGGGAATAACTGACCAAGGTAAATACATTCCTGCAAGAAGCGTGAACATTTTGCATGTGTGCCCACGTGTGATGAAAGCCTGCAGGGATGCATGTCCTCCCACGCTGTGGGACCGGAGTCTTTCTGCCAAACTGCACAGCATCAAGACGGGTCATTCCGAAATGCCACGTTTTGCCTTTAAACATGAGATCTCGGGCATAAGATTTTCGGGGTGGGATCATGTGTTTTATTCTGAACTGGCGAGTCCAGCTGAGAGCTCTGGGGTGGATTTGCTAATGGAAAAGAAATGGCATCACTTTGGGGACCAGATGGGGGGACAGGAGTACAGCCAAGGAGATCCAAACAGGAGGAATGGGAAAGACTGAACAAAACTACGACCAAAAGCCATCACTGGGAAAGGACCGAGCATTAAATCAGAATACTGATGCTTTACATCTTACAAACTGCCTTTGAGGCAGGCATTTACTTAACGATTTTGCATTTTTGTTTTTAACATTAAAACCACTGTTCAAAGTAACTAGATAGCTGCACCAGAACGCAACCCGTGGTCAGCACCAATTATCAGCTGTCCCGAGGTCAAGAATTGCCCGAGACCACCAAAGCCCGCACACCTCCAGCTGCCCCGCAGGCTCATCTCACCCTGCAGAGAGCAGCAGGACCTCCACTGGTGAGGATCTCCGCTCCAGAGACCAACCATGAAGCCCAGGAGCTCAAACCACACTAAGACTCCCACCAGACCAGTGACAATGGGGTCAGGCTGCCGTACGAGCTGCCGGGTCTCTCAGGCACCAACTGCTGTCTCAGAGTTAACGGTGGCTTTGGACAATCCAGCCTGCCGCACCGCCGCCGACCAGGAGAGCTCCCAAGACACTCCCAGCTGGGAAGGCACAATCGAGGAGATCCTTTGTCTGCCCCCAAGCAAACAAAATCACACTGGAATTTCCCGACAGTGAGTGAGGTCAAGCCAGCAGCTCATGGCATCCAAAGCAATCAGCAACTCCAGAAGCAACACTACTTCAAGTTTATAGCCTGTGAAGAGTGCCAGATGTACAAAGAGACCCATGCTCCACCAGCAGAACTGAAAGATGGGAAGTTCTTAAGCATAAACACTCAGATTATTTCCTTTTTTTAAATTTAAAAAAAAAAAGAAAGAAAGAAAGAAAAAAACACCCTCCATTACTGGAAGCCTGAGTCAGAATTACCAGAAGGAAGCTGGACGGAAGAGCTATTTTCAGTGCCAACAAATCTGGAGAGCAGGTGAAACATCTCCACCTACAAATCTGAGCTCAGTGTAAGAGTTTCTTCTTGGGTGAGAGAAAGGCCCAGATCTGCTGGAATGGCAGGACATGGTTCTCTCAGCTCTCACAGCAGAAAGTTGATGCAGGTCTGGTTTTACATCATGCAATCTTCAAAGTATAAATCCCTGCTACCCCAATTCAGCAACGCGACTTTGGCACACAGCATTTCACCTCAGATATTGCAAAGGGAGAGCCAGAAACCCTGGTGGTTTGGGGCACTGAAAAACTAACTGCAGAGCTGAGAATGTGCTGTGAGGGCCAATCCAGGTGGGACCAGGAGCTATCGTGGGTGACCCATGATCTTGCTCTAGACCGAACTTGTACAATTCCTTCCTTTCTCTACTCTCGCTCACCTCCCAGTTTGATTTTCTCCTTTCTCTATGCTACATACCTACAAACATTAACAGAAGAGGCATACCAAGCATAGATGAGAACGTTTCATTCAGTGAAGTCGCAGACAACTGCACAAAGACTCAGTCTTACTCCATTTTTTTTCCTCTTTGCATTATTCTGTTTTGCCCCATCTTGCCGTGACTTCCATGAGAAAAGCAGCAGTCACATCTGGCTGACAAGCCAACTCCCCTCTGCATAAATTCATTCCCTCTGTGTTGAGCTAGGAGAAGGGTGCTCGCATTTTTAAAGTGCTGAGAACGAGTCAGAAAAAACTACATCAGCAACTCACAAAAATTCTAGCTACAGGCTTCAAAGGCAGGGCTTTGCTTCCCCAGTCTTAAAAACACTGTAAACTCATGAAATGGTTGTGAGAAAACACAATGAACTATTTTAAAAAGATATTTCACAACTTCATTACAAACAAAGCAAGTGTGTTCGTCTGCTAACTCCTGCAAGTATTAACAGCGTAGCAGCTCTTCCCTCTGTGCCCATTTCTGAAATGATAAGCAGAGCCTACATGTTATATATGTCTCCATTCTTTAGGGATAACAGCTCTCTGCACAGGGCAGATGAAGGCAGCTCTGCACCCAGCCATTTCCTCCCCAATCACAAACGCTCCACCTAAAGCTGCCACACCGGGTACTTGAGATAAGGGTTTCTTAGGGAGCTTGAAATGTGCAGCCTTGCACAGCCTCTGTTTTCTCAAATTTTGCTCTGTCCCTCTGCTTGTAAATCCACTCCCCCAGGCCAAGGGACAGCCGACAGAAAGAAGGAGGAAAGCTAAAATACGGATATAGGCTTTTCACACCGTGTCTTCAAATAGCTCCACGACAGAGGGCAGTTCTTTTTTATTTTCTTTTTTAAAGAGGACAAGGTCCAAGGCCGCTCTTGTACCTGGGATCTACATGTGGGTCTCACAGGCAGGATGCATCCAGCTTTGCTCATGAGATGCCCGACGTATCAGAGCTGTTTAGAGATTGCTGTTTCCGCTCCACCTGAATCTCCGAGACTGAAATTTGGTCTCAGTAAATTCACTTCTGTCCTGACAGCGCAGCGCGAGGCTGGCCATTGCTCCCGGGTAAAGCTGACCGCACAGCTACCACCAACTATATTCGCCTGGGTTACACATGGAGTAACACGACCAACGTCCAGTTTTGTACTGTAGCTTAGTAACTGCTCTGGCTACTCAAAAGCCAAAATTCCTGCAATTTTATGGAAAATGATGGTGGTGTAATGATGTGGGAAGGGACAGGGAAAGATTATCTGAATTGCTTGTATATTGGTGCAGGTTATCAGCAAACTCTGTCCTGTACTGAATGTTACAGCAAGGAATCTTTTCTTTGGCACTGTCTCAAGATTTTGCAACAGATCACTTGTTTGCCGCCTTTAGCAACAACAAAAAAAGCATATTTGAAATTCAGGTAATACAGCAGTTGCCAATCACGAGTGAATCTGACAATCCATTTACCTAGTGTCCTTCCTGTGAGTCACCTCCTCCCATGCAAAAACGAAACTGAGATCTCCTAACTAGGATGCATTTAACTGACACCTCTTCAGGGAATGTCAAACTTGTAAAAAAAAAAAAAAACACAAAAAAAAACCCCAACCCCAAAAAAGCAACCAACCCCCCCCCAGCCACCTCTGTATTCAGACAACACAGATAAGACAACGTTTAAAGCAGCTAGAGATTCTTTTCAAAAGGAAGTGGTTTATAAATGGAATTCCAAGGAGTTAATTGGCCTTATCTGAACCTAAGTGCTCTGCAGGACAACCAGGGGCGAGGGGAGAACGTGAAGAACAGCATGCAAGGAGGAGACGCTGCTCTGCTACGGTCAGATGAGTTAGTCTCACAGTTACACGACACATATTTGTTTCTCACTTGCATTCTTTACGCTGGATTCTGAACAGCTTTTCCCAGTAAGTTTTCTACTGTATACTCCACAGACACAAACCTACAAGCTCTTTTAGGCATCAAGTATCTCAACCAGAGTTCACACGCTTAGAAACAAGACACCACAGAACTATTTCCATAGTGATTTAGGCTACTATATAAAAAAACAATGAAAAAAGGAGATGAGGAGTAATAAGGCACATGCCTTCTCTGTCTTGGGGGACGTATCTGTTTTCTAGCTGTTTTAATCATCCAGTTTACAAGCCTGTGATGTCTGTGGCCATTTCTTTGGTTCAAATAGTTCAGCGCTCTTCCTGCTGTCTCAAACTTCAAGTTCAAACTGGTGCCAAGTCCAAGGCAGGCAGGAGCTTCGATTTCCCGAGTCACAGGCCAGGACCCTCGCCACCAAGCCACACTCCTTCAACACCGACCTGTCACCGAGCCACACAGCAGCAGCATTTCAAAGCAGAACTGCCACCAAGACTCTTATTTCCACGCTGTGACAAACAGCCAGCATTCATCACAGAAACACAGTCAGACACTACTAACTGCAAAATGCAGCCTCTAAAAACATGACAGAACCTCACAATACAACAGCGACTAAAGCACGGCATGCCAGATTGCCTCCAGGGGCATTCACGTGAATGATTTTCCCCCACAATCTTCATAAGACAATGACCTACAAAGGAAACCTGAACAGACAGCTGGGCATCCACCGCGAGGGCCGAGAGACAGCCGTTCAGCAGTTGTGTACGACACCGATTCCCCCAACAACCGAGGCCGGTGGCTACCCGTAGTGACTGATACCAGGTTGTGCAACAGTGAGTAATCAGTCCCAACAGATGAAGGAAAACAGATGGCAGAGGCTGGTAAAAACGCACAGAACCACATGTTGCTGTGGGACTGCTGGGAGATCACACGCCCAGGAAAACTCAGAGATGTAAAAGCTTGCAGGGACTTGGACTCACAAAGTAAACACAAATGGTTAGTCTTAAGTTGAGACTAAGTTTGGTTTTTACTCATTGTTACTAAAATATTTGCCATGGAGAATAAACAAATGGTGGCAGCTGCTGCGGGGACAGTTAATGATCTATGTCACGGTGCTTCTCCTCAAGTCCATCTCTCCTGAGCACCCTGTCGCAGGCTGGACTTGCTGAATGTTTTAGGGACACATCTCCCCTGTGATCGCCTTCCTGCCACAGCTGTCAGAAGAAAAGCTAGCGCCTGTGCCAGACTCAAAGAGCACATGTATCCCTTTGAGGATGTCCAGGATCTCTCCTGCTTCCAGGAGACTAAAGTATGTGTAATCACATCACCCCTTCCCTCCTCGAGTGAAGCTGGTAATAGCAAAATAACATCATCACACCACAACTTCACCCCTGTAGGGAACTGGGTTGGATTCTTAATTCCTTGGTGAAAATACCACGGGATGAAGCCTGAGGTATTTACTGTCTGATGGGGAAGATGGAAGAGGAGCGGCCCGTACCGGTATTTGGTTCTGCTGCGTCGTGTTCACATCGCGTAACATTGGCGCATGGTTCAGACTATCGGCAGACAAGAAGTCCTTAGGATCCACAATGTCGGAGAGGGAATCCGCAGGGGACGAGAAGAGCGAGTTGTTGTTGGAGAGCTCATCGAGGTATGAAGAGTCCTGAAACAGAGAAATGACCGCAGTTAGAGGAGGCAGGATGAGAAGACCAGAGAGCTCCTTTCTCACACCTACTCATCCAGGAAGTTTTAATTTCTTGCTATTAAATGAGCAGCTCTGTTACTTCATGCTCCACAAAACTTCGAAATTAACTTGTAAATGAGGACATGCTCCAAGCAGCTGTTTTAAAATCTCAGTTTCTTGAAAACAGAGGAAAAACATTGACTGGACAGAAGTGCCAGAACACGTTCAAGGCTAACTCGGACTGTGTGCATCTCTGCATACAGAGGAGCTGAAGAAAGAGGAGCGTTGAAAGAGGAGCGTTGACAGAGTGTCAGTCACCTCAGCTTTGTATTTGATTAAAAAGACTGCTGAGGGGTGAAAAGTCCTCAGCCAAAGGACTCAAGTATTTCATTCACTCACAGAAGCCCACAGGGTACCAGCTACCCCTGACAACAACACAGCCGTTTAATTGTGATTTATAACACAGCAACACCTGGGGGCTTTGGAAAAAATTGGTCTCCTCATGGCAGGTTCTGCCCAAACACGGCTGCCAGGAGGAAGGGGGAAGGAGTGCCAGCGTCATCTGGATTTGCATCTAGATAAATCTTGGAAGATCTGCCAGTGCTTTTCCCAAGGGCATGCCACAGTCCAAACACAAAGGGAATGTGCTTCAGTGATGAGGATCAGGCTCTGCCCTTGCTCTTTTGCTGGTGCCTGCGCTGAGACGGCTTACAATTGTTTCATTTTGTGCCAACCCAGTGCTGACGTTGGTTTGAACCATGTGGACTCTGGCTCAGAAAGAGCCTTCCGTCCCCTCCCTACCAGCAATTTCTTGTCTGGTTTTTCAAATTTCAGGTGGCAAAAACCAACAGCCGAAAAGCACGTCTTACTCCACGTCTTTAGCTCGGGCACAGATCACGGCACCTTCCCTAAGTCCATCACAGCACCTCAGCTCTCCTTCCACATCAAATACCACTTTCAAGCTTTTTCAAAGCAGAACAACTTTGTCTGCTGTTTACTGAAGAGCACTGTAGTTCGAAATGCCAAGCTCCAGCACGCAGGTCCTGCTGGAGACATGCCTCTGTCCCAGAGGAACACGCAGACAGACCAACAGGTCTTTCTTGGTGCCTCACAGGACCCTGCCAGCACAGATGTTTTGTAGTTCTTCTTGAGGGTCAGGTTTGTCAGCACACAGCCAGCTCAAGCTCTCCGCTAGGTCAGATAACCAAACGAGTGCGATAATACTGCAGCGCAGCTGGACGACAGCCGCAGTCTCTGATATTTGGAGAAATCGCTGTTCATTTCCAGTTAAGGGCCAATTTCCTACTACAAGGCAGAAAGGCAGCCAAAGATTTTAAAAGTCACTTAGCCCTGCCTGACATAAAATCATGAACAGCTGAGCCTGCTTGCGCTATTCCTAAGGGCTTCAAGCCAAGAGTTGGGTCAGAGTCCCCTCCGACTGCTATCAAAAGTTACGATTTTTCTGAGTTTAAAGCCATCAGGACACATCCCCTTCACCTTCTTCCCAGATATACCTCATTTGGCACCCAAGACAGTCTCTACTCCAAAGCCGTAGGTGCTGGCACTGGCAGCTGTGCAACAGCACCGACACACTAACACGAAGGCGAGCAGTAACAGAGATCGTGGGCATGATGTGTAAAGTTTGGATTCGTCAAAATCCAACTGCGAGGACCCAAAGGCTTAATGAGGAAGGGCTGTTCGTTAGGCTGTGCTACCAGGGCAGTACTGCTATGTCGGACACCCTCCCGCTAGCACCGGTACCTGTGCTACTGTGTGACACCGCTGCTGCCTGCACGACAGCAGATGGGCAGCATTTCCTGTGCAGCTCCTACTCTTGGTATTTCTGTGGCTATTTTAGGATTACCAGAAACCAAGGCTTTTCAGAGACTGCAGCAGTCACCTAGATTTATCATCTCGGAATTAAGTGATCTCTGGAAATAGGACTGTGTTTCACACTCGAGAAAACAGGAGAACACTAGGGGAAATGTGGCATTTCTCGGCCAGAGCAAGCGCCTCGTGTATCCTGCAGCAACCTGCCTGCCTACCCCCTGCAGCCTTCAGCTCCTGATCTGGAGTTCTGTACGGGTAGTATGTGAGGATTCAAGCTAACACTGTTCATGCTATTCAGATATTTTCTCCCCATTAACTCCCGCCTCCCAAGGTCTGTAGCCTCTCTCAGCCTTTCAGCCCTCTGCAGAGACACTTGCCGATTACCTCGAAGCACTGTGCTGCTGAAACAAGCCACCATCTCCCCTTGATGTCCTCACCAGGCTCCTGCTTCTTCCTCTGGACCCAAGATCCCAAGAACCAGCGCTGCAGGAGTTCAGCAGCCTCTGGACTGTCACCATGATCTGCACTCCTGTGATACCACACCTCTTCAGATCCATTCGGGACACGGTAAAGCAGAAACCATTGACATCTGGGCTTAGGAGGAGCGTTTCACACTTCACCTCATGCTACTCTCTCATATCACGCTTGGTATAAACCAGTTTAGATCAATTTTGTAGCAACGCTTTCCCAAAGAGAGGGAAGCGTCAGGCTGGAACAGCAGTGGGACACATGAAAGGACTGTAACACAACCCGGGACACCCGCAAGCACCCTCCATCTTCCCAAGCCCGGCCCCTTCCATCCACCAGCGCAGGCTCCAGCCCCACCATCTCCACCACCGCTCTCTGCTCAGGGCACTGGACTGAAATGGGAAAGAGGAAATCGGCCTCCAAGCCAGAGGGAGGATAATATTAGTCCTGGAAATGACTGCAGCGAGCCCATCCTCTTGCAGTATTACGAGGCATTAGTCACAAACTTTGAGTCTCCCATTTGCCTTACCTAATTACATTATCTAAAGAGCACTAAACTAGTCATGGGCTGGATCCCTGCAGAGCTTACAGTGCAACCCCAGTAAATTAGACTTGCTTATATACAAGATGCAGTGTAATTGTTTAATACAGGGCCGTACCAATAACTGCAACCCATGTCATTATAAACTATGCCTTGACTAATTACCCCACTGGTTTATATGGAGCAAACAGGAGCAGCTACCTTAGTCTCTGCAAGGGAAAGGAAGGATCATCACCTAAATCATCGGCTCGTGAAACGACAGAGTGAGCAAAATGACTCCTTTCCTCAGCGGGATAAAGCCACTGTCAGACCCACTGATACTGGGTACAGCTGATCCAAGCCAGGAGAGACCCTCAGCCAAAAGGTGCCGAGCCCCTGCGTGCAGACAGAAACTGAAAAGGAGACAAAGACATTGGGAGTAGAACAAATGGCCCAAGAACCACTAAGAGTGAGATTACAAGTCCAGCAAGCACTGGAAAGGGGTGATGAGCCGAGCGGGGGGACCGCGAAGCCAGCCCCCAGATCTGGAACACGCTGCTTCTGCTTTGTCTGGCATGCTTGAGAAGCTGCTCAGCGAAATCGTTCCAGAGAGGTCACCCGTCTCAGTTGTCTGGATTTGAAGCGAGTTACTTTGTCCCTGTTTAAGACTGATTAGTAAGGATTTTAAATTTTTCTCATTGGAAATAAGAGGTTTTTACAGTAATAGCACTTATTTTATGCTTCAGTGGAAGTCAAATCTCAGCAACAGATGGAAGTTATCCCACAAGGCAGAATCTTTATTTCAAATGCTATTCCGCAACCATTCTCTACATAAATCTTATTTCTGGAATTAGACTATTTATTGGGGGGGGAGGTGGGGGCATGTGTTTGGGGTTTTTTTTCAGATTTTTTTATTTGCTTTCTCCAACACGCCCCCCCCCACAATTTAGCATAGCCTGCAACCAAAATCCAGAGAGCACTGGATCATCACTTCAGATGATCATGCTCCAGAGAGCACACAGATCATCACTGGTAAGAGGGTTTGCTTCCAGGGGCTGGCAGACCTGCTTTGCCTCCACACTCTGCTGCACCAGGACAGCGAACCCTGGCTGAAACGCTGGCTTGAAGACCTCAACCCTGAGCACTGCGTCTCACAGCACAGACTTTTCCCAGTTTCTCCCGTTACAGAAGGACAGACACAAAGAGATCTGGCAGTCTGCTGTGAAAACATCACTCAGAACTAACCACTCGAGTCAGAGATGAAGCATACAGAAGCCCGCTGTAAAACAGCAAAGGGACAATTCCCTTACAGCAGGGCAACTGCTTAATGCAGAATTTTATAAGCAGTCAAGAGGCAGCCAATGCATAGGCTATGCACAGCTGCTGGCTGTGGGTCCTGCCAGCATCTTTTTTTACACTGAGGCTGAAACAACATCAACATACTAGAACAGGAGATAGAGGATCACAAATCATTGTCTGGGCTTCATATCAGAAGATGCTCTAGTGAGTGACTTGATAAATCAATGATAATAATTTGCTGCACTTCTAAACTGTGATTCAAATGAGTTGCCAGTTGATGCTACTATGGCACACACTATCATTATCCCAAACCAGAAAAGTTATCAAAACCAAGAATTAACTCCCTAGAAAAGATCAGGGGGGAAAAAAAAAAAAAATCGAGGTAAACTAACCCAAACGCTTAACCTTTCTCCCAGCCACTGGAAACAGGTCAGTGCCCTTAGCCAAAGCAAGGTCTTTGTTAAAAATAATGAAAGAACAGGTGAAGTCTAAATACAGAAGGAGTATGCATCCGAAAAATATTTTTTGCCACGAAGCCATCAATATAAATGGTTTATTTGCTCACAGTCCAGACACAGAGGAAACAAATACTCCTTCTGCACAGCAACTACTGATTACGCTGTTACACAGCACGCAGTTGATAGGGGATTTAAAAAAATAAACATATATACACAGGCACACAGAAATACACATACGCGAACAGAGCTACACTGCCAGACAAGAAAGATTTGATTCCTCAATAATCACAGATTAAACAAATTATGTTTCAGGGAAAACAGAATCAAGAATTAACAGCTGCAATGTAAGCAGCCGACCGTTTTAGCTGCCAAACCCCAAAGTCTTTCTAAATATGGGGCAAAACTTGCAGGCTTAAGGGTTCGGTGCTCTGGCTGGCAAGCGTTTCCCTTGCTTTTCTGTACCCGGCATCTGGTTTAAAAATAAAACTCCTGAAAGCCATTACCACCACATAAAGACACTGATCAATTCTCCACACAGCTCCTTTTCCTCCAAGTTTCACAGTTAGTGACCAAGTTCTAACCGACAGGACCAGTCTCCAAGTACCACACGCTTCAGCAAAACACAAATCACATCTTCGACACAGCGAATCTGCTCCCACTGCCTTGCATCCAGAGCCATCACCCCGAAACCTCTGCTGCCACTGCAAAAAATTACGGGGGACACAGAAGCCCAGGGCAGCAGCTGGAGCTGGCTACCCTAGCAAACAAAACATACAAGGAATTCCACAGAAAAGAGGGGAAAAAAAAAAAAAAAAAAAAAGAACCCCAAAAAACCCCCTCAGGCATTACCTTGTAGAGAGATGGGAACTTTAGCCAGAACTGCATTTGGGACATTTTAAAACAGCATTCAGTTTGCTGTCGGCAGAGCAGGACTTGGATGAAGCAGTAATGTGAGGTTTTTCAGTATATAATGGAGAAAGGTCTTCATTCATGACCGCGACAGCAGCACCAGCCAGGAAGAGAGCTCATCAAGGGTTTTTAAAAATTAACATGCAGAAGAAAGGAGTGAAAATGGAGGAAAAAGGGACAGCCATACAGCACGTCTGTCCTAAGCCCGGGGAAATTTGCATATAGTGTTTAGTCATGGAGAGTGCTCTTACTTCCTCTAAGTACAAGGGCTGACTTTCAGGAAATGATGCCTGCTTGGTAAGTCAGTGAAATTACTGGCAATGCGATGAGAATTACTGTATGTGGTGTAATTCAACCACAGATACACTGTAAACAAAGCTGTGCTCCGCGGGCGCAGCCAGACACGGGGCAGGAGAGGTCCGGGCAGGAGCCTGGCTCCTCTTGGCTCTTCCCACCCCGTCCGTCAAAGACAACACCAGCGTTTCCCCCAGCAGCTCCCACTTTGGGGCCGGGGGCTTCTGCCCTCCTGATTTCAGGGGCTCAGATGAAGTAATCAAACTAAAAAAGATTATGAAAAAGTATTCACAACTTGGGGGGGGGGGGGGGGGGGTGGTGCCCAAAAGCCACGCATTTTCTTTTGTCTTCAGTATCTGCCCCACCCCAAATATTGCAATTAGAAAAGGACTGGCCATTTTCTCTGGCTCAGACCCGGGCTGGATGCTGCACCGCTCCATGGCTGGGAGCGCAGCTTTGGCAAAGCTCGCTGCCAAACGCTCTTGGGCAGTTGTGCCACAAGGAGGGCAGAGAGAGGGGCTCAACCCGGCCAGCAAACCCAGCAGAGCACAAACCCTGCAGTGCAGAGGCACGTAGGGGGAGCAGAGGGGAGCGCTGGCTGCAGATCTCTCCGTTCCTTCTCCAAGTCTTTCCACGCAACCACGGCACGGCTTCAAGCGAAACGCAGCTCGTCGCTGTTCTGCGTTAGAGCCGGTGCTCGGTGCCTGCTGCCATTGCCAAGGCAAGTGCTCTGGGGCCTCGTGCCGAGAACTGCTGGAAAATACCACGTCGCGAGGCACTTCTCAAAAACCAAACTTTGGAGCAACAGAAGGCAGCAAAGTGCCTACCAGGCCCGCAAGAGAGCAAATGAGCCCGCAGCAGGGCTCGTTTCCAGGGGCAGCTGGGTACACGGCCCAACCAGCTGCAGCACAGCGGTTCCACAGGGATTAATACATTAATAGCCCTTAATAACGAGGATCCACGTTCCATCATGCGAGACACCTAGTCCAGAAGAAGTTTTTCAATAAGCAAACAGGAAAGAAAAATGCCTTTCCCAGCACTCTGACTGCAGCCAGGGATGGTGGAGCCGTGGCAGGGAAAGCAAGGGAAGGGCAGCCCCAGCAGCCCTCACCCCGGGAGGAGCCAGAGCATCGCTGCTAGCCCATCCTCTTGTTAGAGCATGTTCCACCTCCATGACGCAGTGGTGCGCAGAAGAGGCATTATTCTGCGGGACCCGTGGTGAAAACAAAGCATTTGGTTTCTGTGGACAGCTGGTTTTGGGGGGAGAGAGGCAGTGGGGTTTTCACTGCTGCTTTTATCTGAATTTGATTGTGTTTAATTAGCTGGCAGTGCCCTGGAGCTTGGAATAGGTGCTTTGATGATATGTTTGAAGTGAAGAGAGCAAATACATTTTGGAAATCTTAATTAGTGACTTCCTTGCTGTGTGACCTTGATTAAACCACCGACTCTTGCCCAAGACTACCAAGGTCTTGCTATTTATGCAGCCTTTAAAAAGCAGGTGGTTTATTTCCTCTTCCTTTCCTGTTAGTGAACAAACGGGGCAAAATGTGGGCAACAAAACTGGACCGCCAAAAGGAAACAAGATGTATGACACTGTTATAGACAACCAGGACTGCTAAATTGATTTTGCAAGACCACAGTAATATAATCATAGAAGATAATCCACTGAGAAACCGCCACCTGGAATTTTAACAACCTGTCCTAGGGGAGAAGGCATGCCACCGCAGTTCTGCAATTAATTCATGAACACGCACGCTGACAGACAGGGACAGCAAAGCAGAAGTATTCCAGCATTTACATTAATTTGACTCGCCGTCTTCCAGCAAAACCTGAAATGTTGCTTACTTTGTTGGGCAACCTTCTCAGATCCTCTACCACCTCCTAACCACTGACCTACAGGACAGCTGCCTCAATGCGCAGATGCTTTCTTGAAAGCTCTTGAAAGCTTGTGCTGAACTTGTAGGAGAGCAGAGATACAAATCAATATAGACTGATGCACTCATACAGGAGAAGACCTGGCCACTCATCACCTTCATGCAACCAAAGAGTTCAGGACTAAATTTCCTGAAACATCTAGCTGCCAAAGGTGGGGGTTTCAGACGTGACCCGGTGAGACACTTGTGAAAAAGCCATCAGGCCCCCAACGTCTCTGCAGGCCAAGCTGGCGGGTACCCACCCCGTGCGAACAGCTGGCTGCACATGCTGGAGGGACACTCGAGCAACAACTAGGATGTATTATCAGATCACAGCAACACGGCATGCAGAAATAAGTCTAAGAGTAGCTACAGTGTGGAAGAGTATATATATCCAAATATAAAAAATATAAATATCCAAACACTGCCGTTTGTCCAAACAAGGTTGGGTTTTTTTGCGGAGGGATTACAGACTGTGACTCGCTTTTCCTGCTCCCATGGCACGACTGGTTTCACCCAGTCAGATGAAGGCTTCGCTTGGCATTTTGGCCATTTTGAGAACCCAGAGCCATTCCTGCCAGGTGCAGGGCAGCCACCACTTTGGCTTCAAAAGCGAGCAAGAGGCAGCAAGGTGCATGGTGAGTGACTGCACCGAGCAGCTTTGACAAGCTGAGACCACAAATGGTTTATTTTTAAAACAGACACTAAGAACAAGGATAAGGAAGCAGCTGGTAAGTATTTTATAACCAGAGCCGAAATGCAGCATGTGTAAGGGGGGGGGTTCAGATCAGCAAGCCCTGCCAGCACACAGCTCCCTTGAGGACTGGAAACTGGGAAGGGAATCGCTGCTTGTTCAGGAACGGGGACAGGACCAGGAGCCAGCCTGCCAACGAGCAAGCACAGAGGGGAACTCCCAGGCTGGGTTCCTTCTAAAATAAAGAGAAACCAGGAAAACTCGTTGGCTTTCCTTTATGCTTCCCGAGAGAATAAACTCTTGCAGGTGATCCTGAAAGCTGGAGGAAAGCAGTGTGCGGCTGCAGGCAGCGAGATGCTGCAACTCGGGGAATATCAAACCTGTGAGGCCAGGGAAAGAAAAATGACCGGAGAAGGTGGTGGTGTCAGAGGCAATACTTCTCATGGTGGCTGCGGTGGTAGGGCCACAGGTGTGTTGAGCGCATTACGGGTCAGGACACGCAGTGACCAGCAGCAGAACGGGAGACGGGGAAACTCAATCAGACTGACTCAGACCGATTCTGCTTTGAATTAAAGCATCTATTTTAAAACATCTCCCAGTGGTCTGCCATTAAATTATATTCCCGGCATTTTTTAAGAGCACTCTGTGTTTCAGAGCAGTACTTTTCCCGCTTTTGTTAGCTTTACGAAGGGGAGGAGGCAGAGAACAGCGCTTGCCAAGAACTTCAGAAGGCAGTTCTCCATCGCTCCTGCGCCTCCTCCCCTGTCCAGAGGTGGGCACCACTCTCTGAAGGTGGCAATACAGATGAAAACAAGTCTGGAAGGGGGGAGATGCCAGAGCCCTCCAGGCCCTTGCACCCCCTCCCTAGGGCCATGGGCATCTTGGCTGGCTCCTGCAATCCACAGCCAAGCACAACTGACAACAAATTATGCTGCAAAACAGAATTACTCTTACTTAAGCACAGGTATCTCTACCTCAGAGAGTCCCAAGAGCTCCTCTTACACGTGGAAGGGAAAGATTTACTGCCCAAGCATGGCTCATCCAACCAAAAGGAGACTTAGCTTTAGAATAACATCAGCTGCATCTCAGATGTGTCCCCTCCTCCTCGGTAACCAGCTCAGGGTGGCTAAATCAGAGGATCAGAGCAAACCAAGCACTTGGTCGGTGAATCCTAAGCCCTGCCCGGTCTGGCCCTCCGCCGTGAGCCCAATGCACAGGCACTGACCAGCTACCAGCACGCTGGCTCCAGCACAGCTCACCTTCGCGCAGCTCGTGGCCAAACCCTTCACACATGCCGGCAGCCCAGGCTGATGCCAGTGTCTCCTCCTGCACTGATGGCAATGCTCACTCAGCTCCAAGTCAGGAGCTCAGGTGATGCGTGGCTGTGTTACCTGGTGGGTTGTCTCAGAGTGCAGTATCCGATGTATCATCACCCAGACACCCTACGCGCAGCGAGGAGCCAATGCCGAGAACAGGGCAGTGGCAGACACAAACGCCGCACTCACAGCTGTCCTGCCGGCATCACCAACACAATTTCACTGTACTTACTGTAACTAGGTCAGACGAGCTGTTATAATCACAGCCTGCATTTTTCTAAACCAAGGCCTGAAGTAAGTGTTAGGCATCTCACCGAAAGTGTTTATAAAGTGTAATTAAGTCAGCCAAAACCTCAACCCTGGAGTGCAAAAACAAAGATGTGAGCACGTAAAGCAACTTGTTGGTAAAATACTTCAAAGGCACCTGAGCCAGTCAATTGTCTTCAAATTGATTTTAGGATCTGTATTCCCTGGAGACATAACTCCAGGACAGCAATACAAAGTTCCAGGACGTTTCTTATTCCAGGAAACTCTTCGTTTCAGTCAGAACCAAGTCTTTCATATAATTTAATAACTGTTACATTGATTTCTCTTAAATCACCACAGCTCCGCGCACTGAAGCACTTTTAAAAAATTAATACTTTTTTTAAGAGCAGGTTAATTTCTCCCCCACCTTAACAAGAAGGATTAATAGGAGATTGCAAGGGGCTGGGAGTGAAAAGAGGGCTGGTTTATGATTAACGCGTGCGGTCAAGAGCCCCCATGCACCACAAGCAGATCAAACAAGGCTGTAACTGCATCTTTACAGCATTACTGCAAATGACTCTACCCAAGAGCAGCCAACTCCTCCCTGCCCCCACGAGTTTAATCAAGCTGGACTGACCTCCTTCCTCTGGTCCAAGCACAGCTCAGATTGTAAAAAGGGCACCCGAGTTTCCTGCCAAAGCGTTTATACACAGACCTGCTTCACTGGGGAAGAAAGGAAGGAGCTTCCGCAGAGCCCCCTTGCACACTTGCACCTTCCACGCTCAACTGGAGCTGCTCACCCTCGCTGCAAAAAGATTGAGTTTGTTTTTCAGTGTAATTAACGGCAAAGGAAGGCAGAAGAGGAGGCGAGTCCTGGTCTGGATAGCCACAAGGAACAAGTCAAGTGAAGTGAAGCAAAGGGAAACACAGATTGACTCTCAGAACAGGAGGGATCATTTTAGATCCAAAAGGCTCAGAGGAAATGGACAGAGTCATGTGCTTTAAGTAATTCTAAACAGGACAGAACAGTGAAGTTTAAAGAAAAATCTGTGGTGGCCAAGAGCAGCAGGTATTTACGTGACAGGTATGCTTTTCTAGGACAGGTTGCTCTGCTTTTCTGGTAAGGCTCTGGGGACAGACTGCAGCTCACCACACACACCAGCCGAGGGACAGCACATGCCACAGTTAAAACCTCCTGGATTTAGTGTTTTGTGGTGGCAATTAACAGCTCTTACCACCAGCAACACAAGATAGCACTGATATGATAAAAATGCCTTTGCAGCAGAATTACTGCACACAGGCGCTGGATTCCAACTCACCAGCACCTGAGACGGGAGGAACAAACAGCAGAAAGTGAGGGAAGCGATGGGAACCCAAACCCACCTCTCTTCAGGACTTCGATTTCTAAGGATACGTGTGCAGTCAGAAGACTTTTTCCATAAGGAGATGACACCACAGGGTTGGGGCAAGACTTGGGCTTAAGACGACAGTTCCCAAGATCAAGAAATGCTATCAGACCCCAAGATGGCCTCATATAACTATTTTCTAAACCTCAATTTAAGCCACTTGTTTATATAAAGAATGCCAATAGACCGGCAAGGATGAATCACCCAAGAGCAAGCCAAAACACAAAAATATTGTGGAGGAAACAAGTTCAAGTTCACATTAGGCTGTCCCGACCGTGCAAATGAACACCTTTTCCAATCTGCAGAAGGCGCTCAGCGAGGCTGCTGCGATACACACAGAAATTGCTCTTCACCAGACCCAAGCAGCAGCGGCCAATGTTTCAACTAAAAAAATTCCCAGAGCAATTAAGAAATGCGGCAACTCCCACTCGTGGCATCCTCATGCCAGCAAAGGCTTTACACTCTGAAGGTCCAGCTGAGGACCTCCGAAACAAAACATGGAGAGAAGACAGGGGGGGAGCAAACGCCAATGCTGGAGGAAAACACATCAGCCTTCCCACTCTCCAAACCCCATGGCACATGAACAACCCTCCGACCATCGCCACCAACAGAAAGTGTTTACTACGCAAATACCTCAGAATCATTAGTCATCTGCTCTTTAGACCTTTCAAATCCATTTTCAGTATTCCTGGAAAACTCTTTAAGGAGACAAACTGCCCACAGGCTACGCAGTCCGAGGCCAGGCTGGAGTCCAGCTGCAGCCCAGGGAGGTTTTGGGGAGACACTTCCACCTCCTTCCTCTGCCCCCAGGACAGCACACAGAAGTCAAGCACTTGCAGGCTGCTGAGATACGTGAAGGGCTGTAACCCATGGGGACAGCAAGGTCCCCGTGCTGCTGAGCCATCATAGACAGGATTGTGGTGTCTGAGCAAAGGCAAAAGAATGGTCTGTGTTCGTGTACGAAGGCACCACAAGTTCTCACGTGCGCACCCAATCCACATTGTCTGCCCAGCAACCACAGACTTAATCAAGAATCTCTTACCAAAGCGCGCAGCAAACTCCTCATGTTCTCTCTTGGGTTTCACTCCTCCATTTGGCATGGTCGTAACAGCACAAAGTTTAATGGGACTTGCCACTCCTACCACTGCACAAGGCAAGTATGGAAAAGATAGGTACTTTCCTATATAGTCACCTGGAAAGATGGAACCACCCAAGCTGCTCCCACACCTTCTGAATGGTGTGTTTCAGTTTTCCAGGCAGATTGTTAATATTTAACAGTTTGGCATTGGGGACAGCAAGAAATCAGTAAAGTGGAAAATATTGCTGAAGTAAGAGATGGAAAAGCTCCAGGACACTTCTAGATGACTCCAGACTGATGCCACTGCCTCCGGTTAAGTGCCTGCTGCTCTACCAGATCCAGACTCTAATTCTGGCTCCTTTAAAAAAAAATCAGCATCTTTTCTTCGGATGAGCAATGACTAGTAGTTCAGAAAGCCCTAGGTTTTATCAACGTATTTCCGCGTTACTGCTTATTGCACTCTAACATGAGAGAGCACTAGGAGCAAACCATGTAGAAAGCTCAAAAGTCAAAAGCCGAGCGTTCAAAAAGGCTGATCTGGCTCCGTACTTCAGCTGAACAAGCCATTTGAGCTGGAGGATGACTAAGGACTAAAACGCCTCTTCAAGAGACAGCAGAGCACCACAATAGTGTTATTTCACATCAGCGGGCATTGGCACACCAGACACTCGGCGAGCACTCCTGTCCTGCCCCGCGACAGCTCTAGACAGACACCATCCTGCAGAGGTTCGGGCTCAAACAGATCAGTTTCAGATTGTAAAACAAAGCTCTGACAAAGGTCTTGTTCAGTGTTTCTCAGTTTCAGAGCACGCAGGGTGACACATCAGTGCCTTGGGTTATCTGCGGGAATCTCCAGAAAGCCCCATCGGCAATGCTCGGTATGCAGGCTTACAGACAGCCACCACACAGGACAGAAAAGCTCCCATCAAAATGCTCTGTTCCTCGTGGGAATGTACACAGCACCACCTGCTATTACGTAGTATACTACCTGAGGAAAAGAACCACCTTGGCTGTGCTAGCTTCAGAGATGGACACTTCTTGTTTCTGTACGTGGAGCAGAACTCCTGCAAGCACACTGTAATAGATGCAGTCTCACAACAGCTGGCTTGGAAAGAAAGGGTCCAAGCAAAACCATAACTGCCCACAATCACCTCGCTCCCATCTGCTACTTCCTCTCCAAAAAGATGAGTGGCACAAGAACTATGTGTTGTTCTGGAAATCATTTGAGGTCATTTATGCCTGGTTTGCCTCGGAGCCCTCCTGCTCTTATCACCTAGCCAACACAAAGCATCACCTCCTTTTCACAAAGACTCTCCAAAAATCTGCTCTTCCAAGCTGGCTGAGATCAATTTCCACGATGCAGGAGGGGAAGGAAGCTGATCGACCAGTTAGATACCAGAAAATACATAAGTTAAAGAAATAATTAAGCCCTTTTCCCATTAAACCCATCAGCCAAACTACACCAGACCTGCAAGCTGAGGACCTATGGAGAGGACCCCTCTCGCTCTTCCCATCGCAGCCTGTTAAATGGCTTCCACAAGTTGATGAGATCACATTTCTGTCTCATTCCTCCCGCAATTAATTCTGCAGGAGGCAAAGATCAATGCTATTACAATTCATTTACTTATCTGGTTTTATCCAGTTAGAAGACTCTGGTCAGCAGCTACTTGGTAACTGACCAGACGTGCTGCGTCGGGCGAGTCACTGACGGGAGGCAGCCCCAGCAGCTTCGCTCAGAGAGATAATTTGGGCTGCCCCACCAGCAGCTCACCTCAAAGGGCACAAATCCCCAGCAGGTGTAAATCCAAACCTGCAGAAATCAGAGCCCCAAGGAGGTTCCAAACCTCTCTTCAGCCATGCCAAGAAAAGCAAAAGCCCAAACGGGGAATTAACACATCCCCCTCAAGAAGAGAGGACATGCACCAATTTGCTGATGCATCAATCAATGAATCATGCAGGAAGAAGAGGCAGAATACAAAGGAAAGTTTCTGTTTATACATGTGCCTTGACGTTCAGCAGTTACTGAACAAAGCACACAGCAGGGGCTCACCGAAGTGTTTCTCAGTGCGTCAAAGCACAAAGCCAGCACAAAGTACATCTGCACCGCTCTGGTTTGTCCTCATGTCTCCCCCGTGCTGTTTGCAGCAACGTAGGGCTACGTTGTAAAGCATGCTTAGAATTAATAGTGAAACATCTAGAAAGGTCAATTCTCACCTGAACACAGAAGAGGGGAAAAAACCCAAACACGGCTCCACCGCACACACCCCCAAAGAGTGCCTGTGCTTATCTGTCACAGCGAGTCACAAACCTTTGCAGACAACTGTGATATTCAGATTAGCTAGCTCCCACACGCAGAGGAAGCTTGGCTCCAACAGTAAGCTTCTTCGTGACCAGAAAAAAAATAATACTTTTACTGAAACAAGTTTGACTTATAGATAACACAGATGAAGATCCGGAAGAGAGCCCATGATTGTGCACACCTTAAAGGTTCCTTTGAGACCCTCCAAGCATCCCTGAGGCTTAAAGGTCCAACCTGTCAGCAACTGATGAGCCCCCATCCAACTTGTTAGTCAGGTCTCATTAGAAGACATTAAGCATACAAAAACTTTGGGCAACCTGGTCTAGTGGAGGGTGTCCCTGCTCATGGCAGGGGGGTTGGAACTAGATGATCTTTGAGGTCCCTTCCAACCCAAACCATTCTATGATTTGAAAACCAACCAACCCAAACAAAACCAAAAAAAACCTCAAACAAAAACCCCAACAACAACAAAAAAATCAGTCACTAATTTCTATTACAAGCTCCCTGTAGCATTGTCTAACCAAGAAAGCTATTCTGCACATGGCCTGAAGCATGTGCCTGTCCCAGAGCTCTGCCACAGCCCTGCTCCTTCTCGTGTCTCTTGTCTGATGGGAGTCATGTTCAGGACACAAGCCAGGGGCTAGCAGTAAAGGGGTGCTCTGTAGGTCAGTCTGCTCCCCTCCTTGGCTACTTCCTGCAGGGTTGTGCAGTGCGGCGGGCTGTGCCATTGCCTGCGTGAGGCAGGACACTGGGCTGCCTCTGGCACCCACGTGCTTCCCAGACAACCAGAACAGCACCTTACTGAGCTAGGAGAGCAGAGACTGGGGAGCTCAGTTTGGCTGTTGCCTTGCTAGGTCAAAGCAGGGTAACATTCCATGGTTTACTCACTGCATAGCTTCAGATGCTGGGGGAAACCCTAATGCAAAGAACACACATGGACAGACACTGATAATATCTATACTAACTCCTAGAAAGGATATAGATAGTCCCTTCTATATTCCGAGTCAGCTCTGGCATACCAGCTGCTTTCCAGTCTTCACTGACCAGTCTTATCATGAGATGTTGCCAAAAGTCAGCACAACATTTCAAAAACGCTATGGAAAGAGCTCCTTCCCACCCAGAGAGATCCCCAAGGTGAGGATGCCTCTGGGTCCCTGGAGATGCCATACAAACCAGGGTGACTATTAATTCCTCCCACACTCCAGCTCTGCAAAAAACAAACTGGCTCCAACTTCGGTTTGCTAGGCACCGGGCTGATGTAATCCCTAAATATTCACTATTCGGGAATCCACCACTTGTAATCAGTCAGAAAGCACATGCAACATAGCAAGTGACGAGTGTTTTGGGAGGCAAATGATTTCACTGTCTGAAGCATGTTCAAATTCATACTTACCCTGTGAACATACCCTCCTGCAAACAGGAGTCTCCCGTGCACTTCCAGTATTCATGTTAAACAATACTTTAAATGACAGAAGGAATTTTACCGCAGATAAGTTCCTCCCAAGCCAACGGACAGCTTCTGAGTTGCTGTTCTCAGAGGGTCTATCCCAATTGCACACAATTCCTATCAGGTGCTGGACAAATTTAAGATATTGCCTGTCTCTTCCTTTCCGCTCAATAAGGCAATACTGAAAAATAAACCCCATCACCATAAATTACCGTTCTCCCCCAAAGCCATCAGTAGCTATGTACTTACCTGAGTAAAATCACCATTTCTTGGTAAGAAGTCAGTGGGGTCCACAGATGCATAGTTTGTTTCCAAAAAATGTTGTGTGCTGATGGAATTCATATAAAAACCGTGATGGGGATTAAAATATTGCCTGTAAGGAAATGGGAAAAGCAGTTATTTCCTGTCAGTCCTGAGTATTTCTCAGGTTGCTTCAGAATCCATCAGCAGTGGTGAAGCTGCAACTATGGGATGACACATACAGGAGATTGATATTAAAATGCTGTGCTTATCCAGAAGAGATATCTCGGCAAAATAATAGAGCTACAGCGTGAGAATCTGGAAAGCTGTATTAAGAATTCAATCCTTGGCAGTTTGTGTAAACCAGGAAGGATTTCATAGATAAAAATGGTCTGCAGAACTAAATAATATTTCAGTCCTGACAACAAAGCAAATTTAAGCCTCTGAGATGTCCCCAGCACCAAGCATTTGAGGGTGTGATGGAACCTGACAATCACACTACATAAGGACCAGCATCAAGTTTCATGGAAATATCACACCCGAACACTAGTTTGGGCCATAAAACTGAAACAGCCCTGCAAACCAGCCCAGACGGGGAAAGAAAACACCCCCTTCGCACACCATCGGCAGGGAGGCTGACCGATCCCAGACCTTACCTTAAAGACAGATAAAAGCAGAAAGGTTAGGGACACGTAATCCTAGACAGAACCATTAGCCCAGACAGAGATGAATTACGGATGTAAGCGATCATACCTAGTCGCAAAGCAAGATCTCTGCCGAACTAGGAAGTGAAAAAAGCAAAGGTCTCTGATTGCTCCCTCCTGGGTAGGGCACATGTCAGCGCTTCCTCCTGCCTCCTCCTCCACCCGCTTCCTCTGTGCAGAGAGGAGGTCAGAATCGCAGGGGAGCAGGCGATTCCTTCCTCCTTCCCAGGAGCAGCCTCTGGCCTGTATTACATGACCGTCTTCTGGTTTTGTTGTTGCACATGCAAGCCCTTTCCCTCTCCTGCAGGAGCAAGGAATGTGCTTCGTAATCTTTCCCGTAAGGGCTGTGCACTCACGCTGCTTGGGCAATCGCCACCCAACACGTTTGCATGCTGGAACCACTAAAACATTTCAGCCGATCTGACTGGTTTCCTCTTGTGGCAAGTTGTACGTTCTTTGTAACACCAGAGTTACAGAACCCACACCAATAAACTTTAACAAGGCACGGATCGGGGGGGGGGGGGGGGGCGACGGGGGACCAAAATGTAAAAACAAAAACTACCCAGGAGCATAGCTGGGGAATGACTGCACTGCCAAAGTATTATTAAGCAATTAAAATGCCATGTGTGGCTAGCAGCTCATTAATACACCAGGCTTAACATTTACATATGTATTTATGTGCAAACATAGTTATCTCGCTCTGCTAACTACATTTTTCCTGCTCTTTCCTCATCACGAAAGATAATACTCTGAAAGGAACAGCTCCCTCCCCCTTTTCCTTTTTTTTTTTTCCTTTCTTTGCAGTGCTGCCGCTGTTTTTCCTACTGCAGAGATACACCAAAACAGCAACTAACCCTGTGCGAACACAGAGGCGGATTCAGCACACTTGCATGCAATAACTCTGACAATCCAGCACTGACTCCCGGCTCCTCCTAAGCTACGAAGGAGAATTAAAATCTGTGCGTAAATTCTGGAAATTAATGTACATATGCAGAGGGAAAGGCTTGTTTAAACTGCTTTCAAGTTGAAACTGCTGTGGTCTTGCTGTCTCTCTCACATGAGGACAGAGCTTGGCCCGTGCTAATGAACTAATCACAGAAGGGGAAAACTATTTTTACTGGAAAAGTGAACACCGCCTCCTATTTCACCAGCACCTTGTGGGTCTGGACGAGTCAGTTAAGGTAACGGGAAGGAAACCGAGACAGCCCCAACCTCCCTGGCCTGAACTGCTGTGGAATGGCCAGCTCGGTATGTAACTTTGCTTCACTTAATCTTGGTTTTCAAAGCTGTGAATGCGAGATGCACTTTCTTCTTGCAGTCTGAAATAGGAGCCAACAGCAACTCAGTGCACTGCTTTGAGATCCTCTTAGGAAAGCCACCAAGCACACAGCGCTTGCCAAAGTTCTTTTAGTACCTTTGGTGCTGTGCTTTACCTTTCCTTCAATAAGAACTTATTCAACCTCATTTGAGGAGCTGGCAAAAAGCCATCGACAAGTTCGCTTGAATTAAACTGCAAAAAAAAAAAAAAAAAGGCACTAACTGGAAGAATTGAGTATGGGAACCTTGCTGCATTGCCAAAGCAAAGCTGTGAAAACAGCCTCATGGCAAGACTGCTCTGTACATACCTGCTCACCCTCTCCAGGACTTGGTTACTGCTAAACTGCTCCATGGGAGCTGCTCTGGGTCAACAGCTTCCCCTCAGAGGCCAAGGGTTTTCACTGGATAATTAAAAATCGGTTTAGAAAGGAAATTTATACTGGGTTTAATCACACTGGATTTACAAAAACTGCCCATTTGCTGTCTTATCCCAAGATTTGACTTTGAGTTGCAGCACCACAGAAGGAACCAGGCATCCTGGACAATAGGAAACAACATCTGCACTCTTCAACTCCAACACTGCAAGTCCGTGTCCTGGCATGGAGACACTCAGCTTGCCCACGAAGAGCCAGGCTCTGGCTAACCTGGCCCTCCCAGAGTCAAAACTCCTCTTGATGGAATGTGGAAGACAGCCAGGGACACACATGCTCGAGGTCCATGCAACGGTTGCGGGCAAGTGCTACACCAGTCCCCTTCAGGCCACTGATTCACTTTAACCATTGAGGTTGGCTACTGATGCAATCAAGGCCCTACATCAGTTACTAACCTCGTAATAATTAAATACACATGTTTGTTATTTAGTCAGTGAAACTCATCTCTTTAGTGCTGAGATCAGAGTTCAATGAGTTAACGCTAGGGAGTTTGAAGTTATCTTATTTTACTTCTTTCGGCTACAGAAAACCAAGTGCTAGTCTTCTCAATGAATAAACCCAGACCTTTTTAACCCCAATGACTAAACACATTTAGCCGCTAAGTTCTGAAAGAAATGATTCTGCACTAAGGTGAAGGTTAGGCGGGAGAAGTGCTGTGCTCTGCAGACGGAGGCTGTGCCTGCTCCAGCCAGCTCCCCAGAAGAGGAACATTCCATTGCAACTTGGCTGGCATCAACACCACTTTGCTTTGCAGAAAGGTAGTCACCCCAATGAGACCGCAGAGGAAAAGGGAAGGAATGCCGATCTCCTGCCTCTGTTTGAACTCTGTTTCACAAAAGAGAAAGAGGGACTCTGGCTCAAGAGCTCAGTGTGAAGAAATCAGCGTTGCGGTGTGTGAAGAGGAGGTTCGTGTACTGGGTCAGCACCCAGTCACTGGATCAACGAGGTTACAGGCTGCCTCGGCATCAGTCTGGCACTCTTCTTCCCCATCACTGGGCCAATTTATGTTGGCCTCCTTTACTATTATAGTAAGCGATACTCCACATGCAGGTGGCAAAGTAGAAAAGGGCATGAAAACAGGAGGAAAAGGGGGCGTTGTGTGTTTTGGAAACTGGGGAAGAAAGCTTTGCTCCGTGCTGTCAACGGGTACCGGTTAAGAAAAATAAGCGCCTGCTCCCTGCCCCACAAGCAAAACAAGCCAATGAAGCTCAAAAATTCAGCTGTTATGAAAAAGAATACTCAGAAAGCTAACCAGAGGGACATTTTCCTGTAGGAAAACATGAAGGAAAGTACACGACAGCGTGCAACGGTTGGAATCCAACAGGCACCAAGAGTCTTACTGCAGAGATGGTTCCTACCCTTCTTTAATAAAGCAGCTGGCCCAGAGAAATTCTTTCATCCCAGAGTGCTGGGACATTATGGGCTGTGCAGGGAACATCTTTGGATTATATCAAGTTCAGACAATTGCTTTAAAGAGCTAGACTGCTTTTTTTTTTTTTTTTTTTTTTTTTTTTGCTGCCACCCACTCTAAACATAGCAGCAGTGGAACAGTTTGGTACAAGGCAAACCTGAGCCGACATCTGACTCACCCAAATCATTTGATGTCAGTCCAGCCAGTGGATCTCAGGGAAGGGCAATTTCACAGACTCCAACAGAATGTTGTTGGGTGGGGTTTTTGTTGGGTTGCTTTGGCTTGGTTTATTTTTTGTAAAGAATTTGGTAATTTCTTTCAGTTTTCCTGAAGCTCAGGCCTTTCAATAGCAGGACCTAGAGGAACACAGGTCTCAGAGGTGAGCAATGCAATGCACATCCCACCCAGGAGATGGGTCTCCATATGTCCACAGCTCAAGCTTGCTATAGCAACACTTGTTTGGACTACTGTGGTGATGTGCCTGCCTCACATGCTTCATACCAGCTGCTCATCGATGCACCTGGTACATTTGAAGCCCTTCTGGGGCTGTGCTGCAATTTCACTGGAAACCTCCTATGTGTATTTTGGTCAGACATTATGCTCTGATGTTATAGCCCTCTGTTCTGAGATGCAGACTCCACATCTCAGGCCAGGGGAAGCTGAGAGATGAGCTGGCAAGATTACAGGCTGCCTCGGCATCAGTCTGGCACTCTTCTTCCCCATCATTGGGCCAATTTATGTTGGCCTCCTTTACTATTATAGTAAGCGATACTCCACATGCAGGTGGCAAAGTAGAAAAGGGCATGAAAACAGGAGGAAAAGGGGGCGTTGTGTGTTTTGGAAACTGGGGAAGAAAGCTTTGCTCCAGGTTTTTTGCAGCTGTGTGACACCACTTCCAACAGTACAGCTGGACTCAGGCAGATTTCCCTGAAACAAGGAACGAATTGAGAGCAGCCCTAAGGAGAAGGACTTGGGGGTGTTGGTGGACGAGAAGCTCAACGTGACCCAGCAATGTGCACTGGCAGCCCAGAAAGCCAACTGTGTCCTGGGCTGCATCCCCAGCAGCGTGACCAGCAGGTCGAGGGAGGGGATTCTACCCCTCTGCTCCGCTCTGGTGAGACCCCCCTGCAGCACTGCATCCAGCTCAGGGGTCCCCAGTACAAAAAGGACATGGAGCTGTTGGAGTGAGCCCAGAGGAGGCCACGAAGATGCTCAGAGGGCTGGAGCACCTCTGCCATGGAGACAGGCTGAGAGAGTTGGGCTTGTTCAGCCTGGAGAAGAGAAGGCTCCAGGGAGACCTTAAAGCACCTTCTAGTCCCTGAAGGCTACAGAAAAGCTGGAGAGGGACTGTTTACAAGGGCAGGGAGTGACAGGGCAAGGGGGAATGGCCTGAAGCTGAAGGAGGGGAGATGGAGATGAGATCTGAGGCAGAAATTCTTCCCCGTGAGGGTGCTGAGGCCCTGGCACAGGTTGCCCAGAGAAGCTGTGGCTGCCCCCAGCTCCCTGGCGGTGTTCAAGGCCAGGCTGGATGGGGCTTTGGGCAACCTGGGCTAGTGGAGGGTGTCCCTGCCCATGGCAGGGGGTGGAACTCGATGGCCTGTGAAGTCCCTTCCCACCCAAACCAGTCTGGGGTTCTACGATAACCTATTGAGCCTACAGCTGCAAAGGAAGCCAGCTCTTCAGGGATAATTGCCTTAGAAATGAACTGAGCTACAGCTGTTCCCTACAGGGGACGTGAACCCCGTTTGTTCTTTCAGCAAGGTTTAATACACTGTTTACATTTTTCAGGTTAAGAAAAATCTGAAACAAAGAGGCAAGCTTTGGTATCTTTTAAAGAAATTCTCTAGCGTGAAAGTTAACTATTGAAAAGGAACAGGAAAAACCTGCTTCCAGGACAAAGCTGTTGCTATGAGAATGAGCCATGTCCAAACACAGCCACTTGCAAATGAGATTTCTTCTGCAAGGATTTTGAAGAGAAACTTGTGCTAATGCTACTGCCATCTGTATTTTTCTATTTTACAACATGGGCTATAATTACAACTCCCTTTACAATCCCATTTTTCAAAGTTTCCATCCCTTTCAGGACTCCTGCCTGTAACGCCCTAACCCTAAATCCACCTAAAAAAGATACAGCTGCAGTTTTCAAATACAAAAGGACAGACAACTTTGGTTTTTGTGAAATACAGATAAGGAAAATTTCACCTGAAAGGTAATCTTTACAATTACCAGGATATATAACCCAGGAAGATAGAGGTGCAGCCTTGGCTAAATCATTCTCTAGCAACTAATTGCTACAATGAGCCTCATTTCTGAAAGTAACTACAGCAAAGTCAACAAGTCTACATTTGTGTTAAATGCAGGCATGTCTTTGCAGGATCAAGGCTATAGTGTTTCCAGCAGAACTGACACAAGCAGCAGAACAGTACCAAACAGGAAAAAAGTGAGGGACAAAACCAGAACAAATGGTCAAAGAAAAAACCCCAACACAATAGATAAACACAATCTAATCTTGTGGTTCAATACAGCAAAACAGAAATTCTGTTATAGCTCTCTTGAGGATTCACAAAGTGTAATTTACAGGAATTGTGCTCAAAAAGTACACCCTCTTCCAATCAGAGACAGGCTGGCTAAGAGCAAAGATACTGATCTGAGAACTCCTCTCGACTCCTTGCCCTGGAGAGCGGCTGGCAGGCAGAGCCCATTCAGCACCTGTGGGCAGCTTCTGGGTAACCTCACACCAAGAACTGCCCCACTTCATCTGCCCCATCGCTGCTGGCTGCCACTCTCTATGGCTGAGGTGGACCAGGCACGTGAGAACTAACAGAGACAAAATGCATCTCATCCCCCTGAGCAGAGGGGCCAATCCTCACTGCTGCTGGCCAGGCTGAGCTTAGACACTCCCGAGGATGGAGATCTCTGCTTTTCCACGAAGATGCTAAAATCCCTTTAGGAAGAAGGTTAAACTAAATCCTCAGGCACCTGGAACACAGTTATTAGCTGACAATACCAAGTTCTGTTTCTTTTATTTTTCCTTCCTGCCACCTCTGACCTAAATAAAAACACATCCTGTATATCTGTGCCACTCCCTGTATTCACAGAGACCAAAGGAGCCGCCGATCAGCCTTCAAACCTTCTTTGCAACAATCAGCATCTCCCAGTCCCCACAGAGTTTCAATCTGAGTCACTCGGTGGTGGCACAAGGCCACTTATGTTGTCCCAAAAATCTCCTGTCACATCCTACCTTCTGATCCAGGATGGAGGTTCATCATAAAGAGGGAGGAGGAAGAACAATGTTTATTGTTATGCAAAGATCCCTCAAAAAACACTGGTTTGGGTATGTAATCTAGAAAAGTTTTTGCACTGAATCTAGAGAGCACATCTGATGTTTTTCCCATCAGACAGGGCCATTGTTACTACGCAGAGGTTACTGAAACCCACCGCATCTACTTTACAGCACTGAACTGTGCTGTATACTCAGCAGCTTTACTTAGAAGTCAGTCACAATTTCTCACACGAGCCTGTACTCATCCTCTCACACCTTGCGGCACGAGGTTATCAGTGAAGAACATCAGCCATAACCAGAGAAAAAAAGTCATGACTCTATGAACTCTGGGTCGCGCCGTTAGGGGCTGCGCACGGTTTCTCACTACAGATGTGAGATGGTTGTGTTTAGTCAGCTTCCAGTCACCTACACAGCAAAAGATTTTAACTTGCCCCACAAGCCTGCCACCTGGTACCAGTAATACCTCCTTCCTCATCCTCACCATCTGTATACCAGCTACAGACTGCACGACAGATTTGCTCAGCTAGATTGTGCTAATGGGGTGTTTTAAGAACTCCATTGGTGTAACAAATCCAGGGTAAACCAAGGCTGTTCCTCCCTTCTAGTAGCCTCCAGGTTTACCAGAAATCAAAGTTTTTCTCTTCTTTTTTAAAAAAAAAAAAAAAGCTGTTTGCTGCTTTTTCCAAGATGAAGCAGTTTATGAAATGCCACAAGATCAGTGTGTGATGCAATTATTTCCCCATCAGTTAGTGAAATAAAGTAAACAAGGAAAGCCGTAAAGAAACAGTTGAATCACGGGGTGTGCAAGAGCAGAGGGGAATTAGACAAAGGAGAACAGCACTCACTGGTTTTCACTCGGGAAAGATGAGGTTGGGAAAGAGGCAGTGTAGCAGCTACTCCATGAGTCTGCAGCCAGCATGGTATCCTGCAAGGAGAAACCAGAACAGTTACAGCAGCAGAGGTCCGGCACGACTACCTGCAGATCTGAGGCTGGGCTCAGGACTGCTCTCGCTCGACGCTTCCCGTAAACAGGTGGCTCTTCCTCTCTCCTAGCAGGAGAGATCGAGCACTACACTCCAGTTTCAGCTTTTGAACCTACTTTCCCATTACTGTCGCAGAAGGACAACAGGACCAGTCCCCTTTCCTGGCCCTTTAACCTCAGCCTCTGCAAAAAGCGAGCACCAACCCTTTAACTTCAAACTGGCTTGCACAGGTAAACACCCCAAAACATCCTTCTTTCCTTTTTTCCTTCCCACCTCCCTAAACAGTCCCCAACATTAATGGGAAGCTTTAGCTCAGCATGTACCACTACAACCATGGAGAGAATACAGCATCTTACTACTCAGCTGCAGACCACTTTCATCTGTCCTTTTTTGTGTCCAAAGTAACTTTGCTTGAAGCAACACGCACTTGGTGAAATGGGTCTTTTTTTCTAGCCTCTATATTCCTTTATGTGCCAAAACTCAAACAAGAGTTATAAACAGAAAACTGCAGGAACATGGAAGCTATTTTGGGATAGAGGTTTGCTTTTTGCCCTGTTGAGAAGAAATACATCAAGGACCCGGTCTTGTTTTAGCAGCTGTATCAGGACAAATACAACCCTATTCATCCCTGCCACTCTCAAAAAAGGCACAGCTGGGCCCGGCAATGGATTCAGCATGTCTCAGAGAGACCAGCTGGGGTAGAAACCAAGTTTGCAATTCTGCGTAAACTCTGTAGTCCTTTCCCGAGGAGCCTGGCACCTACCAGCTTTTAGAGTGGCAATGTTTTAACGACAGCTTTGTGTTCCCCCCTCCCACTTCAAAGACAGCAGCCAGCCATCAACTCAACCCTCGTGCATTCCCAATCAATACTTCATGCCCCTGGACAACTGCCTGGAAAGCCTGGTAAACAGGTCCTGTAAAGACGCTCAAAAACTCCCAGGACTCGACAGGCTGGACTGCTCTGCTCAGACCCCTTCTGGTGACCCCCTCCAAAGCCTCTCCCTGCCTCTCACCTCCATGGCTGGCACGGTGAGCTGGGAGTGGAGGCTGGGGATGCTGCAGAGTGTGCTGCCTGACTGCTGGTGCTCGTGCTGCGGATAGTTCTTTCCCCCGTCCATGGCAGGGTGTGCTGAGGGCATCAGCCTGCGTTCTGCCGCATGAAGTCCTCAGGGAGGGTGGAACAGGCTATGGAGTGGCGAAAGGGTCTTTATCTGTGCTCTTCACCTTGCACCATGTCCTAGGGTGGAAGAGAAATGCAGATTTAAATTTTATGAAAGGGGAGAGGAAAAAAAAAAATCCCACATTTCTAAGACCAAATGTAGCTAGGAGATCGGCAAACAGACGTCAGCCTGTGAAATGCCTGCTGCCTCTTTATTAAAGAGAGGTTTTTACTGGGAGAGTTCTCAAATATCACCACACCTGGAATTCACCCAGACCTGCGAACTTACATTAAACACACCTCTCCTGCCTCACTGCAAACACTGCAGAAGGCTGGCAGATCATCACGATCATCTGTGATTTTTGCAGTAGACACACAGGTGGTTTTTAGCTGGAGGAATTTTCTTGTCTAATACACAAAAAGATTCTACACTTCTGTGCAAACTCATGACAATCGATTCCCCAAAATCCCTCATTTTCATGAAAATATGCTACACAGAGGGAACATCATTCCATGGAGTTCCGATGGAGCCACAAGCAAATCCCTTGTGGGGTCAGACAGCGCTCACATCTCCGATCTCGCTGTACTTTGTCTCCCTAATTTCACAGCAGATATTCAGCATGCGCTAATACTTTTCACTGTGCACTGCTATGCACAAAGGTCAAACCAGATAGTATACTTTCAGCATTGATACCATTAATCTCACAAATATAAGAACTTACTGCCTGTCTTACATTTTCCCTGTTGCTACCAAGATGGGATTTCTGAATTGTGCTTACTAAAGCAAGAGTATTGTTCTGGCAGGGGTTAACCTCACGCTAAGACATTGTTTTCAGTGCAACTTCTCAGTCAACACCTCCAAAGTAACTTCTGAGGGGTTTTTTCCCACTAAATTATCCATAACCCCACAGATCATCAATTTCCAATTGGATTTAATGGATTAAAAAAAAGAGACAGTAAAAGCAACCTATACAACCAGAGGAGCAAGAGAAAGGCATCTGTGATGTCTTTACTTCCATGGCATCTTTCTTTGCCCCTCTTCTGCCTCCCAAGACTGTCTGCTAGCAGAAGGCCGTAGCACGTCAGGTGAATAAGTGTAACTGGCTGACAGATTCTCATTGAGCACATTGGCCAAGCAGGAAAACAAAGCAGCAAAAAACAAAGCTGCCATTTAAAACATGCCAGCTTTGATCATTCAGAAGATACGATTTGCTACAAGTAGTATTTTTGAAAAGTCATTTCTGAGTCAATCCCTGTAAAAATAAGTGACCTTTCAGCGGACAAAATTATTTCTGCATTTGTAATGGAAAGCGAAATTAAAGCGACTCTTTCTGCCTTTCTCTGGCGGCAGCAGCCATGCCAGGAGAGCTCTCGGAGCAGGACTCACATGCGCACCAACGTCCCCCATCCCCGCCAAGCCCAGGGCAGAGAGGCTGTCACCCATCCCTTGGTGAAAAGTCACCAGGCAAAGCCCTCGTGTTCAGGGGACTTTCTGAGCGAAGGGCAGAAACCGACGATCCCGCTGCCTCTGCAGGCGCACAAATGCCTTCACAGGACACAGGCTTCCAGACCAAATTAAATCATTTGCCAGAGGCTAAGCACTTTGCGGTTTAAAAAAGTATTCCCCCTTTTATTTTAGCTGAAGAGGTAGTCACACTGGGATGGACACAGTTTCCGCAAGCTCACACGCTGGATGAAAGCTGTGGCTGGTCGGGGTGGGGCTGCAGAGCAGAAGGCAATTTCCCCCGGAGCAGGCTGGCCTGTCCTCCCCGCAGCCACGGGATTAAAACACTGCAGAGTTTGCTAATCCAACCTTTGCCTCTTCTCACAGCCCGGCCAAGTGTTAAAAAAAAAAAAAAAACAACACAAGAACTCAGTGACCAAGATGTGTTTTCCCTAGGAAAGCACAACGAAACATCACCTCAGAGAATAAAGTTTATACACCAGCAGAAGTAACACCAGGCTACCTGAAAAGATCATTAAGCTACAAAAATCTCAGACCATTTTAATTAATCACTAACAGAATAAATACTCATTACAAAGGCCTGGGATCACCTAGATCCTTTTCACTGGCTTTATTTCACCAGAGGTTTATTGCAGTCTCCTTTTACAAGCAGAAGTGTTTCTTTTTATTACACCATAAAATCTACACTCAGGCTTTACAGTCCATAAGCCCAGGAGCAGAAAATAGCTAAAAACACTTAGCTAGCACCCCAGCATCCTAATTAATATTGTTATGCCGGCCTCAGGCCTCTTGATTTATTAGCCGAGGCCTCTTGATTTATTAGCCAAATATTAGCACCAGGGCTCCCAAAATGCAGCCTGTCCACCACTTAATCCCAGTCAGCTCACCAGCAGCACTGCCTGTGGGTGCTCTGGCCCCACTCATGCACCAATGAGGTGTTGATGCTATTATTTAAGTCCTATTATTTAAACAAAACCTGCTTTACGTTAGGTCTCCTGAAGACACAGGGGTGCAGATGAGTTTCCTCAGGCAGCCCAACACTCACCTCCCACCTATCAAGCAGCTCTGTGCACAAGCCCGTAAAGACATTAAAATATTCAAGGACTTCTTCCTTCCGAGCCACATGATTTATTGCAACAGAACTCGCGAATAGGGATGCATAAATGCAGACTTTGACCCCAAGCCCATTGGGAAGAGACGCAGTAAAAAGCTTCACCAGCCAGAAGTGAAACGACCCGTGCTTCAGCGTGACGGCCACACAATCATCCCAGGGGATGCTCTCCTCTCTGGACTTTAGGGCTGCTTTCTTCTGGTCCTTTCAACTGTTCTCTGGTACCACTGGTGGTCCACAAGAGATCCTATGCAATTTTAAGTTATATCTAAGGCAGAAAGTAGTAAGAGACAAGACAAATGTTCATCATGATTATGATGATTCCGCTTGTCTCCAAGCGGAGAACAGACACCATTGAAGGGTTTGCTTTAAACACCGCCCTGCCTCATTTCTTCTCCCAGTCATAAAATTCCAGCTTTTTGTCTCCTCTCGGTGGATTTGACAAGAATAGCCTGTGCTACAAGACCCCAATCCCCAAGTGAAGCAGTGGGGAGCAGAGCAGCAAACCCACAGTTAGATTTGTTTTCCACTTCCTGCTCCAAGGTCCTCCAGCCTTCCAACTCAAGACATTGGCAGTACAAGGCTGTAAGGAAGACAGCCTTTTTCTTTTGTTACAGATTGCCTTTAAATACTGCTCAGCTGTTCCTGAACAGAGGTGGCGAGGTTTGCTGACCTAAGGGTCAACATCACAGACTGCTTTAGAGATATCGATATCCTCTGGTGCCTTTAAAATACTGCGTCTGGTCTTTTCACCAGAGACTTCACGGTTTTTGCTTTTTTTTTTTTCTCTCCTATTTGTAACAGCTTTCAATAGGAAATCAGCAGCAGTTATTCCCGTAACAGCTTTAGCAAATATACAGCTTTACTTACACATCCAAAGTAACTTATGAAGGGTAAAATCAATATCAGAATTTCTCCCTGCCTGCTCTACATTATATCGTGTCTTGGCAACACCAGATTTCACTGCCTGGATTCTCTGCAGAGCAGAGCGCCTTTCTCTAAAGCAGCATTAGTTCCATAGGAAAACTCTTGCACAATAGATCATACTCAATTAGCAACGTGAAGGAAAACTGCTTAAGGAACTGTAAACTTCCACACTTGAGCAATAGTCAGATGGTAAAAGACAAGGCATTGAATTTGCATGACATAATTCCTCTGAAGCGATCAAAGTGATTGCAATCCAGCCTTATAGATGGGCAACCCAAAAACTAAGAGATCTTTTGTTCGGAGACACCACGAAAATCAGGAACGCAGTTAAGGATGAAACCCAGATGTCGTGGACACCCAGCCTTGTCCTCTAGGTCACACGGAAAGAGGATGAATCCCCTCGACGTTTTCTAGTTAATCCAAACCAAAGCAGTGCACTGCTGAGAACGTTACCTTACTGCTCGAAGGTCACACAACACAACAGCTAATAACCACCACGAGGCTGCTGTGAACTCCCACCCCTGCGAGCTCCTTGCCTGCTCCGATAAACGCAATTGTGTACTGGCAGCATGTACTGATATAGAACAAACCACTAAAAAAGGCTGAGTCCGTCTTACATGGACGTAAGAAAGCTGGAATACTCTATCGCCTTGGTTTATGGGGGTCTCTAGCTAGTGTATACTGAAAAAGAAAAAATAATCCAAGCATCAGTAAGAGTGGGAAGCAAGAGGCATCAAGAATTCACTGTACACCCTGCACCCTTCCACTCGTTGTCTCAATGCCAGAGGACGCTGAAGCACTTCTTGTCCGACCAGAACAGCACCAGCAACCAGCAGCAGAGCACATGCTGGATGTCACCAAACTCAACTTCTCTGCTCCGCCAAAGCATGAGTACTGCAGAATGGTCTTCTGTTCTCCATGCAGGAAGGCGGTGGTTACAGCAGGTTCCTGGGACGATGAACAGGGAGTTTGTAACAGCTCTCACTATAAGCTCACACGCTGGTAAGAGAGGGCTGCTGTCTCGCTTACGCACTCAAATGCCAAGAAAAAACTAAAGAAAAAAACAACTAACACCACTTTCAGAGATGTGTGTGAGCCCAAGGACAGCAGGACAACATCCATCACAGGAACGGAAGAAGCGGGAAGCACCTGTGGTGCGTGCTTGTCTCACCGCCTTCCAGGCGGCCTCAGCACAGAAAACCAAGAAAATCAGCAAGTTCCTTGCAAGCCAGAGCGCTCTCATTTCCATGTCCCATCCCGTCGCTGTAACAATAAAACCTGATAAACACAGAGGCCCACAGCTTGCAAGTGAACTGTTACAGAAAACCTGTTCTTAAAGTTTTCCCACTTCTTCTCTAACTAAATATACTCCATCAAAGTAATAGCTCACACCATTAAGACAAATCAGAGCTCTCTAGTTTAAGATCATTCCTACTACAGAAGCATGCAAGTGGCCCACCAGGATTTAGTTTAAAAAAAAACCCAAAAAACTAGGGCACTATCAGCAACTAATTTGACTTGGGAGTATTAGAAACTCCAGGGCCAGCAGTGAACGAAAAATTAATTGCAGACACCAACTTTCGATCTCAACAGTCAAAAAAGGTTTAGTTACATCGATTAATAATTGTTTTTTCTCAAGTTTCAGAGTAACCTCTAGTACTGTCTAAGATTCAAACCATAGAGTGAAAACTCTGATGAGTCACAGATGAAAAAAACTTTTTGAAGAATTCTCCCCTAGCCTGTCAGCCTTTGACAACCAGACTTGGGATGTTTGCTGGTTATTCACTTTCAAAATTTCCACTTAGGGAAATAAAAAAAAAATCCTAAACAAGTGGAGCGCTACCACCAAATTCAGGAATCGAGAACTGACTCAAGTTTTTCAAAGTGCTAGAAGAATGCAAAATCACAGAAAACAGTGACCTTGAACTCAGTAACGGAAGTCACATTAGGACATCACAGCGAAACGAACCTCAGTGCATGGCCTACATCACATCTGTCACATCCCTGGGAGCACAGGAAACTGTCATTAGTACTGCAAGGTACCAAACACTAACAAGGAATTTCAGAAAGCTTCCCAAGTGGATTATGCTTCAAAATATAACTACAAAGTAATTAGGCTAATTTTACAGATGGGTTATTTGTCATACAGAATCAATTGAAGCACTCCAGCACCATGATAACTATTCAGGGAGCAATAAGAGCAAAAAAACCCAAACCCATTAAAAAAAACCCCAAACTCACAACCAAACAGTACAAGGATAAATCCCCTAAAAAAAAAAAAATCACCGGAATTGATTTTTTAATTTCCCTGCCACGAAACCTGTATAATTACAAAAAATTATCTCGAAGCACAATCTGTAAAAGCTGGTTACTCCAATCAAGCAGAGAAGTTTTCCAGGATCACCAAAGGCAGCAGTTATGTTAAAGAAGGTGGAGGCTGGGATAGGAGAACCCTAGCTCTGCAGACCAGCACCTGGTACAAATGGGACAGAACCCAGCGTGAACCCCAAAACATGAGGATAAGGTTCCCAGCTTCAAGAACTTCCTTTTCTTCTGCAAGCATCGCTAAGAAACAGCAAAGCAATCTCCCAGATTCAGCGATGGCACTCCAGCAACGACTAGACAAGCATGAAAAACCCAATGGACTTGCTCCTTTATAGCTGAGTGGCCCGTGTTTAATAATGAAACTGGTTCCCTGCATAGCGTGATAAAGCCCCGTGAGCAATTTGATTATATCACGAGTTCTTCCGATTAAGCTGTAGGAACAGTTTCAATATTAATAACAGTTTGCTTAAAGGTTTGCTATTCTGCCCAGGCAGTAAGGGGCAGCTCTAGTCTGGAATCCCTGTGGAACTCATCACAACTAGAGGTTATAGAGCACAGATTTCAATTTTTAACAGCTTGAGCTTTTTAGAAATGTATCGGACCAGCCCTGCAGCAGACAATTTCCGCTTTGAAAAATGCGATGAACTGCTCTGCGATAATCAGGATCGCTAGAGCTGTGGGTAAGGGGTCAGTTCAGGAGCACCTACAACCAAGAGAGGTGAAAACAACCCATTGCACACTCAGTAAATGTGAGCACTTCCTCCTGTTGTGTTTCAATCTTTGTTAGTGTATTTTAAATCATCTCCATTAAAGGAAGATAGCTAGGAAACCACAGGCATGCATGGAACAGCCAGAGCTAAACCTGCTGATCGTGAATTACCACGCACTCAATGACAAAAAGACCTCAGAAATTGGATACAGTTCCTCCTCCCGCTTGCAGACTAATTCCTCTGCCAGCTGCCCACCCACACCCACAGAGCACCCTGCCCCCTCCCCGCTCCATCCACTCCTTCCACCAACGCCGCTGAACCATCAACATGGGCACCGGCAGGAGCTGCAACTGGAAGGAGTTCTTCAGACTACAAGCAGTACAGAACTGCCCAAAGAAATGGGAACTTCAGACTACGGAACTCTTAAAAGCCATTTTCACATCTCAAGTGCCAAGCTAGCTTCAAGTTCCTCTTTAATGTTTCTTCTTGCCATATTTTTGGACAGTTTACACCAAACAGCATTTTGCCTTGAGGGATGAGAAGGGAAGGGTTTAAATCAGAGCCCCCACCACCGCCACTGGCAGCGACTCACTCCAAGAAGCAGGAAAACCGAGGGAGAAGCTAGGATCTACTCTTGGAAGACAGTCACGGGCCCCTCGCAGAACTACCATAAGGCTCCATCATATTTAGAACAGGGACTAGAGACAAAAGGTAGCATCCGAGTACAAAAGTTCAACATGAGCAGAAGTATCAGACCTTTTCCCTGCAGGTAAGTCAAACTATGAACAGAAATAACATTTTTTTCATTCTTTCTGCTATTTGCAAGTTAGCTCTTTTTCATTAGGCAGATCCAGTTCTTCACAGAGCAAAATTAAATACAGCACTGCTTAAGCATCAGAAACACTGTTGGAAAAGGAATTTTGAGTTAATTTACAAAGAAGGCAGAAGTTAATGCAGAAACAGAAAATACTGTGGGTGACTCACTCTAGCTCTACTACTCTTAAGCAAAAGACTGGTCAATTTATATTTGAAAGCCAAAGAATCCAAACTTTGTTCCTTACCAGGAACGATCTGAGAAGACAGAGTTATACCGATTCCATACACTTATCTCACTGAAAACACAGAAAAGAAGAATATGTCTCCAACCTTGCATATTAGAAACCATGAAGAAAAAAAAAAGTGAGTTTGATGCAGAAAACTTCCAAGTAATATTAAAAAGAGTTAGAGAAAAGAGGGGTGACAAATCTGACCTTAGGCAGATAAGGAATGCAACCCAGTCCAGTTACAAATAGAGGGTAACACCAGTCGAAAAGATAGTTATTACCTGTGATGAAAATGGAATCACTTCAGGGCATCCCAACCCAAGCACTTTAAGCCACCTCGATCTCCTGAATGCTTTCGGCAAGGAAGAGCGCTCTTGGGAGCCTTCGCACTGCACAGACGTAGAGCTGGAGCATGTAGGATGTCAAGCTTGTGAGCAGCACTGAGAAGGACACAGGGCAAACCTTGTACTCACCTGGGCCATGCAAGTCAACACGGAACTGCAGCGTGAAACAATCTGTCTGACAGATTAACTGCTAGAATTAGATAGTCTGTAAGCAAAGGGAAGAAGAATTGAGAGCATGCCAAAGCTTCTTGCCAGATCTATGCAAGATATAAGGTGGTGCAGGCAAAAGAGCAAACTTGCTCTCCAAAGACAGTGGTGTTTCTAGAATGCAAGGAAGAGCTTTACCCTTGAAGCAGTGCTAGCCCCTCCTCATGTGAAGCTCAGGCCATACAGGAAAAAAAATAAAAATCAAAGATGGCTTTTTGGAAGGAAAAGTCCTCTTTACAAGAAAATATTAACTGTCCCACACAGGTGGACTTAAAAGTGAGTCACGCAGGTTCAAATTAGCGTATAACAGACGGTAAGTGCCAGGAAAATGCTAAAAGCTGAAAACCAACACAGTCCAAGACAGGTCAGGTTGCAAGGATCGTAGGAGCACAGGCAAGAACAAAGAACTGAACAAGAAACCGCAGATGACATAGGGCAAAATCCAACGTGTTGAGGAAGAGCACAGTGGCTCTATTTATACTACACAGGTCTGCCATGGAAGTAGCCATGCCATATAGCGAGGAAGCGCCACACAGCACGGCCACGTGAATCCACATACAGAGACAGGCTGCACAGACGGTGATTGTCAGCACGGGAATGAGCTCAGGCCCCAAAGCAAGCACACCTAGTAGGGACAGCAGGCTCAGCTCCCCACCACACACCAACAGGGTCTCTCTGCTTTCCCCGCTGAGAAGGGTCAACACCAGTATAAAGCACCTTTACACCAGGCAAGGGCTGTGCTGCACCCAGAACAGCACTGCCCATCCCTGGGACACTCCTTGGTGCTGTTTGGATTCTTGTGAGGGTCACAGCAGCCTTAATCCTTGCACAGGAATGCAAGACTAAATAATGAGAAAGGGAAAATGCCGAATCTGGAGTCTTGCTGCTGGCAGCTGTCCCAGTGTGCCATTCCCTAAATTTCCAGGGACTAATATTGGGCAATTAAGTGGCACAGCAGCTTTAGCAACACCAGAAAGGTTCGTTAATCTATCCACTGACATAAATTGTCTTAAATCTTCCACAGACACAAGGCTGCACAATTAAAGTTAATTGCTGATGCTACCTGCAATGCTGACCTCACTTTTCATTCATTCAGCTCACGGTGACTCCAGACATTATCTCTCCTACTTCCCTGGACTCTTTCTCCACCAGCAGAGCTGGCAGGTCCCCACTTCACCATTCCAAGTTTCGTATTACTTCCCCACAATGAAGCGGCTGCAGAGCAGACGGCCGTACTCTCCACTCACAGCCTACTCTCGCTCTAATTCTCCAATGTTCTGCTTTGAGCAAGAAAATATTACTCCAGCAGGGACCCAGACAGAGCCATAGCAAAGCTTGCTTGTGGGGCAGAGACAGGTTCCATCAGTTCCTGCTCTTCCACCTGGAAGAACAGATATGACTATTTCTGGACAGAGCAAAAATGCCAAGAAACACTCAGCACATTTTTGTGTAAATCTATACAGCACCATCCTCAACCCAACCACTCACCAAAATTTCCAAGGCATGAGCACACAAGCCCCGTAGAGCTCAGGCTGAGGCAGTCCAGCGACTCAGCAAATGCACAGAACGGTTCCAAAAACAGGGGCTCGAACACCCCCCCGCCAGCGGGGCAGAGCCCAAGCAGGACACCAGGAGGGCCAGGGCTGCTCCCCTGCTCACGCCTGCCACGAGCACGGCTCTGGGAGAAAACAAACCGTGGCAAGAGCAGGACGGGTGCTGACTGCCAGCTAACACGGCACAGCCGAGGGCCAGCAGCAGCAAAGCACACCTGGACGTAGCTGTAGCACAAGCAGTAATGAAGTCAGCCTCAGAAGTACACCTGCAAGGTAGACACGTGTTATTACACTACTTAATTAAAGGGAAAGAGGAGAGCACAAAGAACTGAGCTGCCTAAGGTCAGAAGCCAAGAAAACATGGGTCCCCAGACTCCTTACACTTTGCCTCTACCCCTGGTCTCTAAGACACTCAATCACAAGCTGCATTGGAAGAAACACTCTCCGTTGGAGCTGAGCAGGTCGCACAGCCACTCATGGCAGAAAAAATACTCAAGGACATCAAAGCCTGCTTCCCTATTGATCACATAAACAGCGTTTCAAACCAGCCAACCTTCAGGCAGGCTCAACACACACTTTGTCCATAAGAGAGATATGTATTAGCCTCTTTCATAGCTACACACTACAGACCTTGATCATGTTTCCAAAAAAAGACTGAAGAGTTTTAAGTTTTAATCTGAAAAAATGTTTTGGGAGAATATAAAACTCCTAATTAAGCCTAGAAGGCTTTCCTGAGAGATCCAGACTCCCACGCTTAAAAATCACAGCATAGTATTCAGTGTCTACACAGTTACCTCTTTATTACAGTGTCACTATTCAAAAAGCTTTAAACCTGTGTCAGCATTTTTATTCTAGACCCTCCATTTCAGGGATCTATAACTTGACCATTAAAAAGGCCTATTCAGTCAGGAAACACAACCCTCAAACACACCATATGCTCACTACTTTAAACAACAAAAATAAATTAAAAATTCCTGTCCACGTATACTTCAGTGTTAAAAAACCTCCAATGTGAGTAGCTGTGGCTTTCAACGAACTGCCGGTCCGGCAGACGCAGCCTGTCCCGTGTCTGACACATAACAAACACAATGCTTGGTCCTGCTGATTTTGTTCCAAAGTCATCAGGATTTAGTGGGGGATGTATCG
Organism: Balearica regulorum gibbericeps; assembly: GCF_011004875.1. Classification (NCBI taxonomy): domain Eukaryota; kingdom Metazoa; phylum Chordata; class Aves; order Gruiformes; family Gruidae; genus Balearica; species Balearica regulorum. The sequence goes on from NC_046209.1 coordinate 712,684, forward strand.
CGTGGAGAGCTCAGCAAAACACCAACACCCAACAGCAAGCAACCAGGCAGCTAAAGAGAGGGACAAATGACTTTTCAGAAGTCTGCTCCTGTTCGAGGATGAGGGTGTAAGACCCTGAGAAAGGTAAAGTATGGGAGGAAATGGCATCTAGCAAAACATTAAGAACTTCTAGGTTTGGTGTTTATTTTTTTAAAGCTGAACTCATACATACGAAAGAAAAATCCACACATGGGACTCAGCAAAATCTTTCTGAATGCTTTTTTAAAAAAAAAAAAAAATCAAACTTGAGATCTAATCATTACAAAAAAAAAAAAACTTGCAAAATGCACTGGCTGTGCCATTGCCTGACAAGTTCTGTGGGTTTACCATGATGCTTTCCATTATAAAGAAAAAAAATCTTCTCTTTCAGCTGGTCTGAAAGCCCAGCAAAAGCACGAGTATGATTCCAAGAACAGGCAAAACACCAGGGAAGGAAGCAGGTGGGGGAAAGATACCTTCCTTGTTCGACTTTCATTGGCCGTCCCAGCTACTACATGAAACAGGCCAGAGAAAAAATGCCACTGTTTAATTAGACAAAGAGCCTCTAATGCCAACACAGTCCCGTTAACTTTCACACCTAATGCCAGGCAAGCTGGCAGACAGAACAGTGATTTCAGGCACTCCAGGATAATGCCAGCTTTGTGCTACACCAGTGCTGAGCACTGAGACTTCAGATGGTTTTAGGCATCGCTTTGGCAACGACTGAAAAAGTATTTCAGACAATCCAAGTCTTCGTCAAACTTGCACTAGCGTTTGAGTGAGGCTTCATTAAATTGAGCTGCTGGAGGTATAAATCCTATTTTGGGAAAGTGAAGGTGCAAACATCAAGCAAACAGATCTCTATCAAAAAAAGAGCAAGCAGCAGAGATGAGAACAGAGTTCAGGGTTCCAAAGCCTCCAGCTGGCATCCTACCTAATGAACCCTGCGAAACTTTCACTGCTTTATGGGATGCATAACATTCCCTGAACTCAAAGCAAAAGTATTAGTACATAGTTTTCCACTTAAATACATTCCCACCACCAGCTGCTCTTCAGTTCAGCCATACCCACGCGGGTCAGAGCGAGCTCGTCCTTCCAGATGACACGTAGATAATCTGCGGAAGACAACAGCACCGCACAGGTACAGCCAATATCTCTCTGCCCACTAAATTTACAACAGCAATAGGGCACAAACCAGAAAAACCCTTACAAGCTTTTGGATCCCAGCAGCGAACCTGCAGAACTCGCCGTTCAAAAGACAATTGTAATTGTAAATGGAGCATGCCCATCTGAAGTCACAGTTCTTATGCTGATCGTTAGGGGCACTTTCGAGGAGTGAGCTCCTTCTTAAACCTTAATTGCGTTAAGAACCGATTACGCCGGTGACCGCTAACAGCACTAGAGTTACGAGTCTGTTAGCACAAGCTCTATTTTTCAGAGGCTCTTAGCTGGGCCGGTAAGAGCCGCACCACCAGAGGCAGAGGCTTGGCCCCTGCTGGATTCCTGTACGCGCTTCCACGGCTCTGGGTTTGAAAGAGCTGCAGGAGGAGCGCGGACAGGCGGGGGCTCGCTGGCTCCTGCCATCCCCGCGGGTCTCTGCCCGGAGCCTGGCCTTCGGCAGGGCTGGAGGAGTCCAGGGTCCGCTCCGGGACCGCGATCAGCTCAGAGGACCGGAGGCGAAGGGCTTCGCCCCGCGGCATCTCGCGGTTCCTGTGATGCAGCACCGCGGGAGCCGGGACACAGACCGGCTCTTCGCAAACCAAACGGGACGGGCCGCGGCGATGGCGCTCAGCGAGCGGCCACCGTTTCACAGCAACGACCCCGGCTCCTCCCGTGGGACCGCCCGGGACGCGGACACGCGTAGAGAAGCACAAGCGACCCGCCCGTCCGGGGGGTGAGCGGAGGGTGAGCGGAGGGTGAGCGGGGGCTGCCGCTCGCTGCCCCCCCCCCCCCCCCCGGACGGCTCTCGCAGCGGCGACAGGCGGCCCCGGGCAGGCCCGGCCGGGGGGCGGTGGGGGCGGGAGCGGTACACCGGAGGGCCGCGCTCCTCCCACAGGGCCCCAGGATACCCCGGTCCGGCCGCGAGGAGTGGGGCCCGGGGCCCTCCGCCTGCTGAGGGGATCGGGCCAGGCGGCAGCCCGGAAGAACCGAGCCCTCAGCCCCGCCAGTCCGGGGCAACGCCGCGGTAGGGGCAGCCCCCGACCCGGCCTGGGGAGGAGCCGGCGCGGGGTCCGCGGCGGGGGGAAGCAGAGCGCGGGCGGCCCTTACCTGCGTCCCGGGGGGGCTCAAGCTCCCGCCCGGCGGCCGCCGCCTCTCCGCACTTCCGTGTTCCGCGTGGCCGCCATCTTGGGGGGACACGGACTTCCGGGCCGGAAGTGGGCGGGGGGCGGGACCGGCGGCGGAACCGGGGCCGGGGGGAACAGGGGGAAGCCGGGGTTGGGGGGGCGGCTGGCCGGGCCGAGGGGGACTGGGGGAACGGCAGGCTCCAGAGCTGGGGGGAAGCAGGTAAGGGAGGGCCCGGCCGGTGTAGGGGCTGCAGGGCCTGCGGCGTTGGGAAGCGGCTCCGGTGGCCAGGGAGGGCCCGGGGCCGAGGGAACCCCCCCGGCCCGTGTCACCGGCCGCAGCAGGACCCGGGGCCGCTCCCAGGGCCTGCGCCGCCGTCCCGCCGGGCTTTTCCTGGTCGGGCCCTTTCCTGCCCGGTGCCCGGCTCCGTTCGTGCGGGAGCAGCCCCCGGCCCCTCACGGCGCCCGCAGCGGCGGTTCCCGGCCCAGAGACCATCGCTCGGGCCCTGCCGAGCCGGGGGCTTTGCCTGACCCGGGCCGGGGAGCGCTCGCCTTGTCCTCAGCGAGGGAGCCATCGGTTCCCGGGGGAGCCGAAACCTGGGGGCGGCCTCGGCCGTCGGGGTCTGCCCACAGCCCGGTGGGCACCGGCGGTTCCTCCCCACGGGCAGGGAGGTCCCTCAGTTTTCCTACCTGCGGATCGGTGCAGGAGCTATCCGCCTCCGGAGGAAGCGGGAGAGCCGAGAAGGGAAACGTTCAAATCCGCACCAGCTTCCAAGGAATTCCACTTGCTGCCATCCGGGAGTCCCACTCTAAGAATTAACTGCAAATCAGCTGAAGTGCTGAATCACAGATCTGAAAAATAAACTAGTCTGGCAAATCCCCCCATGCTCCTTGGTTTTCCCTCCCACCCATTCTTGTAAATTTTTTTTAATTTCCCATTACTTATGTTGGATCTTTGCCCCTTCTAACTCCCAGCATAAGAACAAAAATCCTGATGGGGTCATACAAAAACCCATGCCAGATAGGTCTATTTTTACGTTGGCATCCCCAACGCAGTGGCGGCGACGGGGGTTGATTTATCCCCAAGAAGGAAAGTGCCGGCAGAACAGAACCACCATTATCTGCTCGGCCTTTCGAAACCCCGGGCTCCTGCCAGAGACGCTGGTGGGAGGGAAGGGGGGACCTTGACCAGGGAGGTCTGTGACACCGCGGCCGCAGCAGGGACGGGGCGAATGTCGGTAACGGGGATCCCAGCTGGCTTACAGGAAATGTACTGGGCTCCACACCCGCGCTGCAGCCCCAGACAAGCAGCCGCAGCAAGGCATGGCCGGGCAGACCGGATTTAGGGGCATCTGGGAGTCCTCACCTGACAAGGCCGGGGGGGTAAAGGCCCTTTCAGGAGCTGGGTGCTCTGAGCCCCACTCCTGCTGGAGGAGTCTTGCTGAAGGAGTCCCCAGGGACCCTGGCCCTGCCCCAGACCCACAGCCGCACGAGCCCATCCAGCTCAAAGAGCACTGTGGTACCCACCAAAGGAGCTGTCTCCAAAGGAGACCAGGGAACAAAAGGTTTGGGGGTTCACGTGGCAGCTCAGTCGGGCGCAGACGCACTCAGCTGGTCCCATTCCCTCTTGAGGAGCTGAGCACTTCATCTCAGGGAGCTTTGGAGCCAGAACTCCGGGGTCCCTTGCCTCTCCCACAACCTACTGCATTTGGGGCAACTTGCGCCTGAACCCAAAGCCCAGCCCCAGCCCCCTAAACCAGTCAGGGAACCCCCGGGGGCAGGGGACAACGCAGCCCCCCCAATGGCACAGCTGAGCACTCTGACCCGGGACCCCCACCCCATGGAGAAGGGCAGGTCCCTCGTCACCCGGGGGGAAGGTTCCCTTCCCCCTGCTCTGACCCGAGCACAGCATTTGTCTCGTTTGGGCTTTTAATCCTGTCAATGAGCGCTGCTCTCGGAAGACTTCATTCATTTGCACGCGTTTAATTAATCAAAGTAATTGTGTCATGCTTTCTGAAATGGTCTTTCTCCAGAGCCCAGCACCAGAGGCTCTGGCTCTGTTAAGTCACATCCCTGCAATAAATCGCCCTGCTCTGCCTCTTGCCCCACACACAGCCCTGGCACGCTGGGGGGTGCGAGCAGCGTCCCCACAGGCCAGGTAGGACTATCCTCATCCCCTCCAGGCTATCGGCCACCTTATCTGAGAGCAATTGCTGGAGTCTAGCTAGCCATGCATCTTTAAGGGTCTAAAATCCCCTAGAGCTATTTATTTAGCATGATACAGATATGAATAAGTAGACACACTGGAAGAATGCGTACTGATCCCTTCAGCAATGAACTGGTCTCCTCCTGTAACCACCAACGCCTCTGCAGCTGGTGCCGCAACCACTTATTTCACTCACCCCCCGTCCCAGCCTGGTTCCTGTTTTAGACATGAACCCCCTGGCCCCGCTGCTGCCTCAGCCCACAGTCCCTGGGGCCGCCGCTGAGGGAGCCCCGCAAAGCCAGCGGCCCCAAGGTGTGGGCTCTGCCCCGGTGCGCTCTCACCACAGCAGGCACAGCCTGTGAGGTGCTGCCACACTTCACAAGTGTGGGCACCCTGCCCCATGGGGCCACCCACCACCTCCCCACACTGGCTGCAGGCAGGCGCTGCTGCACCATGAGATGGTCTCAGATGCCATGCCATGCTCAGCTCTCCCTCCACACAGCTCTCGGGGCAAGGGTGCAGACAAATTGCTCTAATTGCTGCCACTTAATATGGGAGGGGAGGGCCCATAGGTGCTACTGCAGGAGCATCCCTGGGCTGTGCTGGGGGGCTCTGGTGGGGTAAGTGCAGGGTGTGGGTGCTCAGGTGTGGGTGCTGGTGGGGAATGCCTCCTCCTGAGCCTCCTGCTGCTCCAGTCACACAAGGAGAAGGCAGCATCTTCAGCACACGTTTTCTTGTTGAACCTGTTGCTGCTGTGACATGCAACAGGCATGTCCCGAACACTCAGAGCCACGAGGCTGCAACGGGCCAGGATTTGGCTGCCTTCAGCTGCAGCCCCCAGAGCTGGGGAGCAGGCAGGGGTGCTGTTGGTGTGCAGAGAGCTCTGCCTTCCCTGTTACCCCCCCATGTGGGGTGTCACCTCGTGGTGGCCCTGCCTGCCCTGCAGAAGGGATGCTGGTCTGGGGCGGTGGGACTGGGGGCACTGGGGCTGCACTGTGTCTGCACTGGTGGGATGTGAGGCGGAGAAATGTGGTGTGCTGGGGACATGGCTGAGCTGTGTGCTGATGCTTTGGCCCTTGCAAGGAAGGGATGTCCCTGGGAATGGTCTGGAATCCCCAGAAAAAGCCCTTCCTGGGCAGCAGAGTCCCTGGGGGGCATCTGGTCCCAGGGAAATGGGGTCAAAGATGGGAGTTTTAGGGTGCTGATCCTACAGGCTTTGCTCTCATGCATGCTGCAGAGCCGTGGCCATGTCGGGGTGAGCCTGGCTGCTGTCGTGCACAGCCAGTTCCTGTTTTTCCCCACAGCCTGTAAATCCCCTGACTTTCCGCCGGAGTGAGGAGCGAGGAGCCCTGCACCCAGTTGGCCCCACGCCTCCCCACAGCTTCGTGAAAAGGCAGCTGTGGGGACAGACCAGCAGCCCCCAGGGAGCCTGGCTACCCTGGTGCCAGGGTCCCTCTGCGCCGGTGATGGGGCCGGATGGTGCAGGGAGGCAGCAGGGACGGGGCCTGGTGGGGACGTCCCAGGCTGGGGAGTCCTGCAAAGCCATCTCATGTCTGGGCAGACTTTTCCTGGCTGGAAGCGGGGCTGTGGGCTCTGGGCTTTGCCCCATCTGGCGGAGCAGATGAGGGGACAGCAGTGGCTGTGCGCTGTGCAGTGGCCTACATGCAACAAGATTTGCAGGTCTCAGCCTGATTCCCCTTGGCTCCTGGGCAGGCTTACCTCGCAGCTAGAGGTGAAGATGCTGGTGCAGATGCTCGGGACAGCTGATGCAGCCACAAGCCCCTGATGGGGGACAGGGCTGGGGCACCCGGGGGTGCCATGGGGCACCCCAAGTGTGCTGAGTGGGGCCCTGCTTGCCCCATTCCCAGAGGGCCGGGCAGGATTTGACCTCAGGGAAGCCCGTTTCCCTGCCGCCCTGGCGGGGCAGGCAGCAGGATCGGCAGGGAGCAGAGTGCAGCTGATGCAACGCAGACAGGGAGCTGCCGCCAAAGCAATGGGAGCTGCCTTCTGCCGTGGACGGTTTCCAATCAATCCTGCCCTCCTGCTGCTGGGAACCCGTCCCTCTCGGGAAGAGGGGGAAGCACAGCACTTACCAGAATTTGGGTGATCGCTTTCCAGCACTCTGGACTCAGTGCCAAGATCGAAGTAAATCACATGTAGCCAGGCACTAGCATGAGAAAAGGCTGCGAGGGAGCAGGAGGGGAATGCGACGCTGGCAGGAGCCTGGGGGGGCTCGGCGGGGCAGTCTGTGCCTCTGCACCCCCCTCTTCTGTGTGTTGGAGATGCTCAGCAGCCCTCAAAGCCTCCTCTGCCTCCTCCTGCTGTTACAGGGCTGGATGCCCCAGACGAACTAGCAACAGAGCTGGGGAGAGAGTGTTGTGGGGGGACCCCAGAGTGGGCTGGGGTCTCTCCTGCCTGGGCTTTGTGATCCCATGCAGTGCCAGCAGCTCTCGTGGAAAAGGCAGAACTCATGGATTTCTCCTGTCCTGCCTCAAAACAATGGCTCGGCTCTTGGAGCTGGTGCCCTGGGTGCATTCCCCAGCTCCATCCCTTTCCTGATGGGTTTTAACCTCTAGTGCAGCAGGCCCTGGGAGGAAGCCACGGCTGCAAACATCTTGGTTCCTCTGCGTGTTTGGAAGTGGGTGTGCAGCTGGTGACTGCACAGACCAAGTGTGCTGGCACCTGCGACCAGCTGTTCCCCGGCAGGAGCTGGCACGGCGTGGGCTGTGCCGGCAGCCTCTACGCCGGAGCTGGCTGCCATAACAAAAATTCTGGTGCCGGGCTGGGAGGGAGCGAGGCTGCGGCGTGCTCCCAGTGAAACCCTTCCTCTTGGGACACCCTTCTAATGCCCCCGTGGTGTGGAGCCCAACCCTTGTTAGACAGTGGAGAGTCCCGGCAGGAGAAGCATTTTGGCTCAGGGCTGTCGGGGACAGGTGCTGAGAAAAGCCCGTGCCCTCGGGACGTGCCAGAGTTACTGGCTGGGGTGGTGGAGCTGGGTGCTGGGCTGCTGTTTTGGGGGGCACTGGGCAGCTGTTTGGCCTCATCTACCCCCCAGCGCTGGGTGTCCCTTCGCTTGGGGTGAGGAGGAGGAAGTGTTCTCTCTGCCTGAATCCAGGGAGGGGCTGAAGGAAACCATGGACCTCTCCGGAACTACTCTGCTGAGGATTTCTTTCATTGCCCTCTCTTTTTTTTTTCCCCTGGTCTTTTCCAAGTTCTTGTGCCTGGCCACAAGGGCTGGCAGGCTATTTGCATTTTTTATTAAAGGTAGAGATTCCAAGTAACCAAATTCCTTCAGAAGGGCTTTGAACACGATTTAGTGCAAAATTCACAATAAAGGAAATCATAACTTATTGAAAGGGAAATATGCATGTGTCAAAGCAGGGATGTTTTCTTCTTCTTTTGCAACACACCAACCAAAGCAAACGGCAACGGCTGGAAATGGTGTCAAACAAATAACAGAGCCCTTAAAACCCCAAAGATGCCCAGGCAGCTGCAGGGAGCTGTGGCAGAGCTGCATCCTAGGTGGGTGCCAACCCATCAGCTGCCCTCCTGGGAGGGTGCAGCTCCCCACTCCCTGTTTCTCCCAGTTGTGAACTTCCCTGTTGAAATAAAAGGGGAAAAGAACAAGTCTGACCCAGATTTCAGCAGTACCCAGCTCAGGGGAATTGAGGAATCTGCGTCCCTGCCTTTAAGTATCCTTAAACACGCACAGCTGAAAGTGCAGGACCACCAACGACGGCTGGGAGAGCTGCGGGAGAAGGTTTCCAAGGTGGGTGAGCAAGGACGGAGCCAGAGACACCGGGCTGGACCCGGCGTGGCCTTCGATGCTGGTGGAGAAACTGAGAAACCTGCGGAAATGTGGGATTTATGGCACCAAGAAATTTGTGTTGCATATTAGGAGGAATCTCCCTCAGGAGAAGCAGTGCAGGGCTGGCATGTGCTGGGGGATGGGAAGGTTTCTGAAGGCTGGACGGATGTGTGCTGGAGCTGATCCGTGCTGGGGGCTGCCGCGGGGGGGACCGGAGGGCTCCTGGCAGCGTGTTTCCAGGCCTGGCTGTGCTGGGAGCAGCATCCCTGCCTGTCTGCTGCCTGTCCTACCTGCTGGGGAGATAAGCCGTTTGGGCAGGATTATCTGCGAGGGCGCCGTGTGCCTGCTGGGGCCTGGGGAGATCCCTGGGTGCTGCTGCTGAAACGACAAATAAATAGTGGGGAGCTGAGAACAGGGAGGGGAGGGGGGTGAGTGAATGAAAAACTCTGGTGATGGTGGTAAATTCCCCCTAAAGCCACCTCCCACAGCCCTAGCGGTGTTCCAGCAGTTCTCCAGGCAGGGAAGGATCCGCACAGATCAGCTGTGGTTTAGGGATCGTTGGGCACCCTTTTCCCAGGAGCAGAGCACACGGCCAGGGGAGGCAGTGAGGATTGCCTGTGGGTTTTAGGATGGGCAGGAGCACGAATGCTGTGTTCGACTTGATGGAAACCCTTCCCCATCCGTGTTTTTGAACGGAAACAGATTTGGGTACCGGTGTTGACATCGCATGGCAGAAAGAAAACAGACCCAGCATCCCCGTGCCTGTATCGCCTCTGAGGTCACAGATAAAAACCGCGTTCTGTTCCATTTACTGTCAGTTATTTATTGTTATCCTGGAGCGTGAAAACACGTGTAGGATTGAGCATCCTCATCAAAACCCCCAAAACGCTTGGAGCCATCAGGAGCCTTGGGCTGGGGCAGGGTATGGGGGTCTAACAAGGGCAGAGAGGAAAAAGGGGCCTGAGCGGGCAGCGACGGCAGGATGGGTCAGCGGGGAAAAGGGCGTCCTGTCTCGAGAGAGCTCTCGTAACAGAATCCCCCGCACGCATTGCAGAGGTTTAGCACACGTTAAATTTAGCATAAAATGTTTGGATCGGCAGCAGCGGCTCCCCAGAAAGATGCGGTCTGACCCAAGAGCGTTTCTGCTCTGCTTAAAACCGGGCAGTGCCGCATTTCTGACCGTTCCTAGAAGGCGGCAGCAAAGGAGCCGCTTCCCGGCCGGACTGGAGCCGGCTGCCCACCGGCAGCAGGGCCGTATGGACAGGGAGGGCACCGGCACCAGGAACCGCTCCGCCCTGCGGTGGCTGGAACAGAGCAGGAGCTGCGCTGAGCTCCGCGGGCTGGGGAACAGGCTCACGGGAGAGCCCCGGGCTCACCCGGACCTCGGAACTGCTGCAGAGCTGCCCAAGGGCGGGCAGGGCAGGCCCGGCTCCGGGCAGGGCTTCGCTCCGGGCAGGGCAGGCCCGACTGCCGGCAGGGCAGGGCGGAGTTCCGCTCCGGGCAGGCCCCGGCAGGCCCCGATCGCAGACACGGCAGCGACAGGCCCGCGCCCCGTCTCCATAGCACCCGCTTCCCCTTCGCCCTCCGCCCCTTGCCCTTTGCCCTCCACCGCCCCGCCGCCGCCAGCCCCGCCCCTGCCGGTGACGGACAGCTCTCGCGGTCTATCCCGAGGCCCCACCGCCCGCCGGAGTGGGTGGGCGGGTTGGAAACGCAGCGAGCCAACCGGAAGCGAAAGCCGCACCGCCGGATCCGCCCCCTCGTGGCGCCGCCGCAGCCAACCTGCGGGCGAGCGCGCGGGGGCGGGGCCGGCGCCGCGGCCAATGGGAGCGCACGTCGGTCGCCAGGGAGGTGCGAGGCCCGGAGGGGGCAGCGGCGGGAGCGCGGCGGGGCCGGGCGGGGGCGGGAGGTAAACAAAATGGCGGCGGCGTGCGTGCTGCGGCGGGGCTGGCGGCGGGGGTAAAGGGGCGGCGGGGACCGGCGGGCTCGCGGGGCGGCTGGAGTGGGGCCCCTGGGCAGGGCCGCGGTGGCAGAGCGGGGACAGCGGCTGGCGGGGCGCCCCCCTGAGGCGAGGGGGAGCGAGGCGCCGGGACCCGGCCCGGTTCCCGAGCCCGGCGGCGGGGAGGGGGGACGAGGCTGCCCGCCCCCCTCCCCTGAGTTGACAGCGGGACGCGGAGGCCCGGGGGTGAGGGAGTGGGCGGAGCTGCCCGCGGGGCTCGTCCTCGGCCCGCGGGGGAAGGGCCCGTCCCGGGCGGGCTGCCCCCGCCCCGCTGAGGAAGCGGGGAGCTCGGCTGGGCCGGAACCGGAGGTCACCTCCCCTCCCGGGTCACCCCCCCCCCTTCCCGCCTGGTTCCATCGCCAGTTTGGTTGCACTTAAAGTGTTTTATCCCCTTTTCCCTTCCCTGCTCTCCCGGGGGTGGCTGCCGTGTCCCTCGCTTCCCCCCCCCGCCCTGACCGGCGGGCACCTGGGGGGGCGGGGGGCCCGGGCAGGGTTGGCATCTCTGCGTTGACCTTCCCTTGTTGGGAGAGGGGATGGGCTGTTTGGGGTGCTGGGCTGAGGGACTGACCCCCCGCTTGTTCCCGTGTTAAGGTGTGGGGGGGGTAGAGCTGCAGTGGGGGTGGGTTGTCTGACACCCGGACCTGTGGTGGTGACACATCATGTGCCAGGCGGAATCCAAGCGGTTGAAGGATGCCCCTGGGAGATCTCGATAGGCACCAAAGGCCTCAAACTTTTGTAGGCGTGCAAAGCGAAGACATTAGAATTGTTTCTGAAAACTCCTTCAAAGAAACTTGGTTCCAGCTTCCAAACGGCTGAAAACACCTGTCTGCGCTCGTGCCTGGGCGGTGAGGACAGCAGGGCAGAAGCGCTTCCCCTGCCATCTGGTTTGGAGTCGGTGACTATGATCTACTAGGAATGGAAAGTCACGAAAGAGACTCGGCAAGTGTCTGTTTTTACGTGGTGGCCTAAAGTCCCAGAGAATGACCTAGCACTTAAGAACCAAACTGGGCCAAGTTAAAGGCCAAGTTGACTTGAAAGAACCCTAGGAGTGGGACCAGGCCAGAAGCAAAGCAAGTCCCAAACTGAGTGTATCTGCTCAAAGATACTTATTCTTTTTAAAAGACATTGTGTTTCTGGAGCCAGGCCTGGATCTTTTAGCATCCAGTTGAGCTGGAAGCAGCTCATAGGTTTGTTTTGTTTTTGTTTTTTTTTTTAATTCATGTTTGTACAATCTTCTGGAAATTTTTTTTCAAGAAGGAGTAAAAGGGAGTGTTGGAAACTCACAAACAGGATTAAACCCCCGAGCGCTTAAGGAAAACAGGTTAAGGAAGTTAATCCAGGATGGATATGCAGGAGCCACAGCAGCTGGGTATGTTTGCAGAGAGCGAGCTGATGTCTGTGGGGATGGACACTTTTATCCATCGCATTGACTCCACAGAGGTCATCTACCAGCCACGGCGGAAAAGGGCCAAGCTCATTGGCAAATACCTGATGGGAGACTTACTTGGAGAAGGGTCTTATGGCAAAGTCAAGGAGATGTTGGACTCTGAAACCCTCTGCAGGAGAGCTGTGAAAATACTGAAGAAGAAGAAGCTACGCAGAATTCCCAATGGGGAGGCAAATGTGAAAAAGTGAGTAAATATTTCTGGTAGCTGGGAACTGAGGGGTTAAACTTTGTTGTTATTTTCTAGGTGAAGTTCTGTAGCATTTTAACTAACAATGTGGCTCTCTGCTGTGGAAGTGCTTCCTAAACCGAAGGTATTCAGGAATCTCTTTACTGTTGAACTGCTGCCAGCGCTCTTGTGAAGGTTGGGAAAGGACCTGGTTCCCCAGGGCTGGGGATGCAGGTCCATCTGTCTGAGTAGGCAGCCCATAACACAGGCCATTTTTTTTTTAAAGTATTGCTCAAAGAATAAAATAGTATTTCTTAAAGAAATTCCTCTTTAAGCTTTCACCTTGAAGAGATAAACTGTGGTGCCGCCGGCTAGGAAAGGTGAGCGGTGGTGTAGTTGAGAGGAGAAACGCACTTTGTGTCGTTGCATCGTGTGTTATTTGTGTACCCATCCAGGGGTGCGTGGTGCTTCAGGGTGACAGTAACAGCTCCCACCCACGTATAGGTGCCTGGAATGTGATCCAGTGGATTGTGTGCCCAACAGGGTAGGAAGTCTTGGTGTTTTCCTTGGTTTCATTTCTGACTGATGCATTTGGGAAGTCATTCAGGGCTCTTTTCAGTTGATTTCTGCAGCTGTAAAATGGGGACAAAGGTTGTCAACCTTTTTTATTTCGATGACTCAAGAGCTGTGCTTGGAAGCTTTCAAAGTGCCAGTTACATACTGATTAGTCAGGGCACAAGTAACTAATTAAAATGAACTGTGGGACAAGCCTGGTGTTATGCTCCATCCGGGTCGGGTGGAAGAAACTTTCCCTTTCCTTGGGACTGTGCTCAGCTTGAAGGGCCTCGCAGCCAGCTGTGCTTCCTGCAGCCAGCTGTTTGTCACAGCCCTGTGAGATGGTTGTTTATCTGCTGTGGAGGGGAGCCTTCTGCAGCCAAAACAAACTATTTGCCAGGGTTTATCTTGTAGTGGGAGGGCGAACTTGGGAGATGTTTAGAAGACTCTTGTATTGCGTCTTTGGCTGGGGCGTGCTGAGCGTGGAGCCCTGACCCAGCAGAGTCTTGTTTCTGTTTCTCAGTTTGGTTTGAGTTTCCGAGCTCAGTTGCGAGATATTTCACATCCTGTACTGGCACTTGTGTCAGTGAGCTCTTTAAGTTTGCCGTCTAACCTTCAGTGGCAGACTTAGCTACAGAATAGTCACAAACCCTAATGCCAGGACCTCCCTTTCTCTCCTTTGCTGGCTCAAGTTCAGAATCAGAGTAAACTGTTGGTTAATATGTAATAAAATGTTTTTCTGGCAAAGGCATGAGTGCCCCTTTCCACCCTTGCCCCCTCCTTCAGTTACATCGAGAGCTTCTGCTGAAGAAGGGGGAGATCGTTTCCTCCTTAGTGAAACTTTTAAATTGAAATTTTGTTTTCCCCCGTAGTGAAAAAGGATTTGTCAGATACCGGGAGAGTTTCCTGATATCAGAACCACGGCAATGGTCCCGTGTCCTGGAGTGAACTCTGTAAAGTTTTATTCATGCACGGAGCCTGTCTGTGAATGTCTCATTTGGTTTTGTTAAGGTTAGTTATTAATGCAGACTAGTCAAGCACCACTCTGTTTTGCTATGGATGTTTTTCTGGCTCAGCCGCACCCGCTTGAAAACACCAAGGCAGATTTTAGATGTTGTCTTGTAATGAGGGTTTACTTTAGTTCAAGTTCCTATTTTTGTCACCTTGTCCTTTTCTCTTTGTCCACCTATTTGTTTATCTACTTCAGTGATGAATTTTTTTTAAAGCCAAAATGTCACATTTTGGGGTACCCACAGAAATCTGACCTTATAGAAACCCTTCGGCACTTTTGCAACAGGCAGTGAAAGCTGTTTCTGCTCTGAATAAACCTGTTGTGGTGAGATAAGTCATCGAACCTGTAGGGTTTGACTGGTCAGTATGGATGGGGGGAGCAAGCCGTTGCTGTATTTCCAGGTGGCGTTGGGATGTACTCTGCTAACGTTATGTTTGGGGGTTTTTAATGTCACGCTGCTTGGCCAGACTCCATTAAACTTTCTCTTTCTACAGCTGCGTTTGAGCACCTTTGCTGAATGGTTCATATCCAGCAAACTGCTCACATGTAATAGAACAGCAGAAAATGAGATTGTAGACTGAATTGCACCGTTAGGTGTTAGTTTCTTGGAAGCTACTAAGTGCAGTAATGAGTAAACGTGTGATTCCTGTGTTAGCGAGTCCTGCTTCCCGCTCCACTTGTGTCCTTATCTGGACGAGGATATCTGCAGCTCCATAGGTGTGAGAGGTGATTGTGATTAGTTGTCCAATCTTTGTAAACATCCCAACTTCAGTTGGTGCCCTTTGAGATTAAAAACCTCTTTGTCCACCACCAGAACGGGACCACCGCTTGGTGCTTCCCGCTGTGCCCCTGTGGAGGGATGACTGAGCAGAAGGCGCTTCCAAAGCATTTGCTCTCATTGCAAAGGAAACGGTCAGGAGTGAGAGTCTTCTGAATCCCTCACAAAGTGCTCTCTCTGCTGAAGAATCACTGCGTGACATCTTAACTGTTAGTTAAACTGTAATTTCTTCATACAGTACTGCGGATGTGTTAAGTGCACTGCCAGAGGGTCTGAGCAGTCAGGGCGTGCGTTCAGGTCTGGTTTAAAAGGACTTCTCTCTTGGAAGTGCCCCTTTGCTATTTCAGTCTCAAAATACCTTGTTGTACAGTTTTTTTCTTAACTGCAAAGTTTCTACTAAAGTGATGTCCAGCACTTCTGACCACACAGGAAAAAGCTACATATGTGATTTGGTTCATTTGACAGAGATGTAATGGAATTATTACAGCGGGCTCATGCCTCAGCCATTATCATGGGATGCCTCAGTATTGCTGCTGCGTGCTGAAGATGAAGCTTGCGTTGATAGTGTGTCATCAAAGAAATTCCCTAGAAAACAGTTCCTAGACTGTTGGCCCTTAGGTAATTACATGAGCAAGTAATACACAGGGAGTAATGACAGCGAGGGAGAGCACAAGAGCAATGAGCCACAGAGGATCGTACAGGTCCCTGCTGCAGGGCTGGGGTTACAACTGGGGGAGCTCTGAGCATTGATGCCATCTTTGTGTTACTCCTTACTAACGGTTGGGACTGCAGCCTCGTCCTGCAGGTGCTGGTTGCCCCAGCCCTGTCTCATGGTGCGGGAAAGAGTTCTGTGGACCTGGAAATTATGACCGAAAAATGTTTGAGACTTATAAAATTGAATGATTCTTCTCTACCTTAAAATACTCCAGTTCTGCCCCTGAAAAATGAGCCCTTAAGGGATCTGTGAATCCTGATGAGGATGTTGAGGGTTTAAACTTAAAAAAGACACATTTCCCTAAGTCAATCTAGGGAATCTGCATTTCTCTTTAGTCACTTTAGAGAAAGGTTGGGGTGGCTTAGGCAACCAGATAGTGCCATGGCTAATTGCTGCTTCCAGTTAATACAAAAAATGACTTTAGATGGATTGCAGAAAAGATTAAAGAAAATTTGGAAGGCTATTTGTCTCCAGCAGCACAAGTTTAATAAAACCGTGTGCTAATAGCCTCATATTTTAATTAAGTGTTTGGGACTTTCTGTGCGTATCCCAAGTGTCTTGTACTGTACTTACCACGCTCAGCGATTACTTAGATTTGAATATATGCTCATTAGAATTCCTCAGAGGTTTAAAATGTGTAGTAGGCATGTACTTTGAGAATTTGCTCCTTGGATCTGCAAATAACAAGTCCTGCACCTCAGAACAGGGGCGGTTCTGCCAAAGGAAGGACTTGTCGCGAGCCGCAGGGGCGTGTGCTTCAGAAGATGGACTAAAACTGACTCATCTGATTTCCTGTCCTTCACTCCCAACCGAAAAGGGACAGGAAACATGGTTCTGTATCTCACAGGCTGCATCCATAGGGGAGGGCGAGGCAGCAGGAGCATGGTGGAGATGCTGTAATGATTGCAATTCTTTTGGGTAATGGCTGGAGAAGAACCGTTTAGGTACTAAAACTTGAAAGATGTAGGTCAGCACCGGATTCATCCACATGCAATGTTGTCAGCCCCTCCCATGTCAGATGTACGTTCAGATGTGTAAAGCTTAGTTTGAAGGAGGAAATGGTGAAGTGCTCTCTGCTCAGTCTCTTATCTGAAGTATCGCTTGTGCTCACGAAGAGGTGCGGCTTCTTGCGGGGATGGAAATGACAAGCTCCATCCTTGCAAGTGGAGGGCTATTTTTTTAGGTGAAATGCACAGGAAAAGGCTGTTTGCTACGTAGACCTTAAATATGTTAATCTGCTTTGTGGCATATCGGGGATACTAACTTGTAATTACAATTTCCTTTAGCTATACAGGATTACAAAATCGCTCTAAATACATTATGTCCTCGTTCAGTTGCATAAAGACCAAGAGAATGATTGAGTCCTTTGTGGCAGTTAGCAAGACTGGTGTTAGTGGATTCAGGGTACGTGCCAGAACTGACATATGGAGCTGTTCCCTGTGCACGTCTCCCGGCCCTTCGCTGTGGCACCAGCGCTGCGGTGGAGGTGTGCCAGGGCCTCGTGCCGGGGCCTTGTTACCGCGTCCTTTACGCGGAGAGGTTGAGACGGGCCGCGGCTGCATGCTGAGGAGTGAGAGTGAGCTGCTCCTGGGCCGTAGGCTCTCACTGCAGAGCTGCAAACCCTCATTTCTGATGTGGGACCTGACCCAGTAGGTACTATTGAAAAGATTCACCATCCTGTGTCTGCGATAAAATCCTGAAAGCTTAGACCTGCGGAGGAACCTTGTCAACCAATGGAAGAAATGACTCTTTTGGCTGTATTGCTCACTTTTATTTAAGCAGGAATGGCTTTGGTGAAACTGAGGCTTGAAACAAGCTGTAGAACAAGTGCAAAATCTTATGGTGAAGACGTGCTTTTACTAGGATGGTCCAGGAAAGAACGTCTTCTTTCCAGGCTGTCCTTGGCATCTTCCAAAATCATGTAGCACATGGTACAAGTAGGCAGCTTTGCTGTATACAGTTCTGAGCAGCAGCACCACCACCACCCTGTTATTTGCCAAAGCAAGACACCTTGCTGGGGATAAGTCATAATCTGTCAGGATGAGCTTAACAGGTCTGACAGAACCACAGAGACCTTTGAGTTAGGAGATCTTTTCTCTCCTTCCTCCAAGACGGTTATACTTTGAAGCAGGCCCTGTACTCTGGCAGTCTGTCTTGTCATACAATTGAGGGCTTTCTAGTCTGGAAAACTAGGAACAGAATTCCATAATGGAGACTATAATAATGGTGTTGAGTAGGATGGGGATGGAGGGGATTGCCATGCTGCTGAGAGCGCAGCCTGGTCCCCTCGCTGGGGTTCTCCCTTTCCCCCTGTCTTGGGGACAGGGCTGATCTCAAAAGCAACTGTTGTGATTTAAATTTCATGTTGAAATTTAGAGGTAGATGGGAGAAAGGAAGGAAAGTCGCAGCAGCTCATAAGGTATCTTGAAGATCTGAGCAGATTCACTAAGCTAGTATGGGAAAGGCAGGAAGCCACCTTGCCTTGGTGGAGAGGAAAGGCAGCAAACTGTAGGCATGAAATCCCTTTCCCAGGTCTGTCAAATGAAACACTATTGTGCAGGCAAATCGCAAAGAAAGCAATGGGCTGGGGTGGTTTTGTTGTTAATTTTGAAAAAAGTAAATTTAGGCACCTTCTGCTGAGGCGAGCACCTATGTTCACTTACTCAGTGAAGTTTGAAAACTGAAATGGAATCAGAGGTGACTGGTCTGGCTGTCTCTGTTCCTTTTAGAATGCAAGAGTAGCTAAAAATAGAAGTAATCTTTCCTCTGGGAAATGGGCTGCTTGGCCTCTGCTCCAGAGGTGGGTGCACTTCACTGGCATTTTAGATTGGTTCACAAAGTCCTCCTGGAAAAAAAATCATTACAGAAATATGAAATATTTATGAGTCCGTTAAAGGTGGAAGGAATTAGTATTTGTGCTCTCAAGCCGTATTACAGGCAATGAGCTGTTGGGATCAGGATTTTAAATGTATTCCTAATATTGGAAGCTTGCTTTGCCTTCACAGCAAAGTAGTTTTATTTAAATAAGTATGTGTGTTCGCTCCCTCTCTTGCTGGCTTGGTCTGAGCACTCAGCCCATCTCCCTTCATTATGCAGAAACTTCTTAGACCTACACTAATGCTGGCTGCAGTTTATATGCTAATTTAATCCACTTCAGCCTTTTGGTCATTACTATAATTAGAGCGGCTGCATCACTTTGCAAATCTGTCTGCCATTAAACGAAACACTCTTCTGAGCTTTGCCTTGTTATCCTAGGTTTCTGTTTAGCTATTGTGACTTTTTTTTTAAAGCCCTATATGATAAAGGAAGAGTGCCTGGCCTAAACCTTGGTAGTGAAGTAATTGATACTACTGCACAGGGATCCTTAAAAGATTTTAAAAACCTGTTTGCATTCCTGCACCTTAGGAGGCTTTCGAAGGAGCAGTTACTGGTTTGTTAATCAGATGTGATGCATCAACAAGCCTTTGTACTGGCCACAGCTTGTTACTAGAAGCTGCCTAATTGTGCAGATGAGGGACGAGTGGCTTTCTGAGCTCGGCGTGTCATGTGTTTGGGCAGAGGCTCTTGCTTCCCAAGCTGTGCTCTGAATTCCTTGTAATGCTGCTTTCAGGAGTCCTAACTGTCAAAATGTAACTCTGCTTCTTAAAGCATCTTAGCAAACACCAAGGGAAAGAATCTGGGAGGAAGAGTTCGCCTACAGCTTGGCACAAGCCCCACGTGGAGCAGCAGCAGAGCCAAGTGAAGAGCAGTCCCTGCACTTCAGGCACTGACAGAACCACCCTGACCTGACCGTCCTGATCCTCCTGTTTCTCTGCTCCACAGCTGGCAGCCAGTGGGATCCTGCAGGCTGAGTTTAATGCAAAAGATACTAAAATGTGGTTTGAAGCACAGTTCGAAATCCCAAGAGACAAAGACCGAAAGGACTGGTATGAGATGACATACGAGGGTCTGTTTTCATGGCCAAGGGAAGAGGTCTCCTCACTCAGTTTTACTTTATTTATCCTCTACGAACAGAGGATTCAATTCAGATCTCTGAACCGGTCAGTGAAGTTAGGACTAAAGTGTGGAAGAAATGTAGTTATTAGCTGGAACTTCTGTTTTGGACTCATTCTTGGGACAAACTGTTACAATTCTTACATTGGTCACTTAATTTCTGAATTCTGCTGGAAGCCAAGCCCCTCTTGGAGGATATGTTTGAAGAGTGGATGGGTCCTAGCAGAGTGAGGGCAACCCACGTAGTGGATGAATATTGGCAGCTAGTAAGCAACCTAAACAAACTGGGACTCTGTTTTGTCACACCTCGCTTCTGCTGATCAGTCTGTTGCGTCCTTGGGCAGTAGTTGCTGTGGGTGGGCTAAAACCACACCAGAGTGGCTACTTGACAAGAAAGGTTTGAATTGAAACAGTCTGTTTTGTTTGACTTTGAAATTGGGATTTAATATTGCATCTTGGTGACACTAGTATATCTTGCAACTGCTTTGTGAGGCCGTGCAGATTTCGAGATCAGTTTGGATCCTGTTGTAGCTTTAATAAAGGACACCGTGAAGCTGCCTGACTAGCCCCCACTGTTGCTGTGGGAGGTCTCTGGAGAGCTTGGAGGGGTGCTGTGGAAGTGTTTGGGGCTGCTGGGAGGCTGTTGTCATCTCCAGCCTCTGGACTTCTCTGGAGTTCTTCCATTCCTCAGCTCGGACACCCGTTGCGTTCATCTCCTGGCCACAGGCAGCTTTCGGTGCCGGGCTTCTTGGGTCGGGAGCATTGGGACTCGCTGCCCTTCGGCAGCCTCGGCACCTTGACTGTCTTCCCTCTTCTGGCTGCAGATTGTGCCAGATGCTGTGCTGCTGGTGATGTACTAGTCTCTTGACTAGTGAGGTACCTCTCCTGGTTTTTCTATGGTTTATAGGTTCTGTAGAAAATCAGGTTGTGCTGAACAGCCCCCCCTTCAGAAGAATTTCATGTGGTATAATAAAAAATCAATTTAGTTTCATTTGTTCATGTCTTTAGTAGATTAGCCAGTTTCTGATGGTTTTATATTTGTTTAAATGACTTATATCCTTTCACAATACAACAACTATCAGAAGGAATTGCTTGTTAGGTATAGAAACTTCCTATTTCTTTTTTGTCAAGTGACTAATATTCCAGTAACTTCCTGGCTAAATAACAGAGTTTGTGCTGAAACAGGCTATGTAGTGTGTTAATGCCTCTGCCACGCTTGGCACCGGGCACTGCCTGCAACACAAGCACACACCTAACTGCACGACGCTGCTTTACACTGACTTCTGCGGGTGTCATTCCTGGTCATGATGCTGATAAAAACATACCCTGAAGGAGGAAGGCTGGAAGCCCAAGTGAATTTATTTCTGCTCTTGTAACTACAGATTACACTTCGATATAAAGAAACACGAAGTGCAAACATAAAAGCTTTGTCTGGGAAGTGGCTGTCCTAGATATGATGGTAAACACAAATGTAGTACATCATTAGGGGGTTAACTGAGGAGAGTGATGGTGAGCGACAGTCCCAATGGTCCAGCGTTGTTAGAAAAGCTTTAGTTGGAGGGAAGCGTCTGTCAAGCAGCGTATATAGGGAGTCTTAGCTGAAGCAGCAGGGACTAATGCAGTTTGAAGTGTTTTTAAAATCCTTGTGATTTTGAAAACGTTCATTTCATTCTGTAGTAAGGAAATAGGCTTTTTAACCATAACTTTTTTCCTTTTCTCTTCCTGCAGGGAAATTCAACTCCTGCGACGATTGCGGCACAAAAATGTTATCCAGTTGGTAGATGTGTTATACAATGAAGAGAAGCAGAAAATATATCCTTTTTTTCAGACAGCTGTTAATAAGGTTTGAATTCCTGTTGTTCTCTGCTGTAGTGCTGAATCATTATAGTTCTGCTTTTGTTAAGGCCCTTTTGAATGTTTCTTAAGCTTAAAATTGCTTTCCTTGGTATTAAACACACAGCATGTCTGGAATACTTTCCACACAAGTACGTTTTCTTCAGTGTCCCGGCTTCCCAGTTAGGAAAGGAAACGTTGTCCCCAGGTTACAGACGCAGGGCTGGGCTAGGGGAGAACTGGCCCTCAAATACTCTTTTATTGTGTGACCTTCAGCAACTCAGAGACCAAAAAAGAGTTGTGGATCCGTCACTTCTAACCTCCTGTCCTAGCAGTGGTATATGTTAGTGCTTTCTCTTCCTGAAGATGTAGCTTTTATTGTCTATGCTATGTGAAATCAATTTTTGTAATGCTTTTTTTCCTTTAAGTCCTTGGCAATGATTTAGGGTTTTTTTTCCTTTCCCTCAAAAGAAGAAGAACTCATCGGCAGGCATGCAGATGCCTGCAACTCTTTCCTTCCCTTTGGAGGTCTGTACTGCTGCAGCACTGCCTTTTGTGGGCAGTCGCTATGCTTTGGTTATCCTTAGCAAGATAAGATGAGGTCCTGAGCCTGCCCAAGCCTCCTCTGTTTTGTTGTTCATGTGAAAGTCCCTCATATAGTGCTGTAAGTGACCAAAAGCTCCTAACAGGCAGGAGAGACTGCAAGCATATAGCTCCTGTGAGATCTACAGCTTGGCTTTTTGAGACTAAACAGTTCGGCTCTTGAATCAAATCTGTGGGTCGTGATCTCAGTGCATCTTTCAAACTCTAACCTGCTGTTCCAGTGCACTGTCCCCCCACGTACGCAGAGATGCTAATCAATGTAATTACGTGCCTGAACTTCCACGTGAGTAGCTGGATGGTTTCTAATGAGTCTGCCACTCTGGGTGCACTTTGACTTGAACCAGTTTGTAAGCTTAGTGAGCTGATCTGTTGTAGCACATGTTATAAATGGTTGCTTTTATTTTCGACAGTGTTTTCTAAATACTGTCTCCCAATTACAGTACTTCATAAAATGGGTAATTTAATTGTGTGCTTTAATTAGATCAAATACTCTTCCACCAAATCATTAGTATAAAAAAGCATGACAACTTTTGCTTGTGTTTTGTAGCTTTAACAGACTGAAGGGACTGTAATTCAATTACTGTCTATAGAAAGATACTGCTTAATTAATAAGAAGCTGGGATGCTAAAGAAGCAGCATGGGGAAAAAGAGCCCAAGAGAGACCTCGTGTGTTCGTAACCGGTGATGACAACCCTGATGGTCATTCAGCACCGTGACCTCACCAGGAGGCATGTTCCTCACTTTACTTTCCAAACAGCAGTGTTTGAAAAAGAACAAATTGGTTTTCACTACTTTCCCCTTGCAAGTATAGGGGAAAGACTTCACTATTTTTATCTTTACCTGCTTCTACGCTCTGGAGAGCTTGTTTCTACACCTGCTCATTCAGTGTATGCCAGTGGCAGTACGTGGAGAAGTTTGCTGTTTTCTCTGGGGCTGGGAACTTATCCGTGATCATGTTCTTGCTTAACCTTTCTCCAACTTCTCATTGGCAGCATGTCTGAGGATGTGGCGTACAGGTGCCACGGATTTGGGAACAGATGCAGCTGAGATGTAACTCTTTTCAGGCTGGCTTCTCCAGAGGTCAGTTCCCTTGCCCATGTTGCTGTGCAGCCGTGCATGTGTCGATGTTGGTGCCTTGCAGGAAGCAATACAAGCGAAGGTTGAGTGGGGTACAGGGGAGGGATGGCAACTTCTCCCTTACTAATAAAAAAAAAAAGTTCTCATTTCCAGAATGACTGCTGTGGCATTTGAAACTGGGCCTGTAGAAGGGAGGAAGGATTCTATTCTCACCTGAGTGTTCTGTTCCTGATAGGAGTGAACTGCAGGCCTCAGCTTGGGAAGATAGCATTCTAACAACTTGCCTGTCTAGTCAAAGCCTTCAATGATTTTCTTTGGTAAAGAGAAAGCCACGATGACTGGATTAAAAATATCAACTACATTTCGTATTTAATGGGCTGCTCTGATGACCTGCTGTGGCTGGGAATGCAGAGCTGGTGATGAATGGACAACTAATCCAGGCAGAACATAAACCCGGTTCAATAAGCAGCATCCCAGCTGGCACCCTCTGACAGCTCCTGTTACCAGTTTGTGCAGTTGTGCGTGGGAGCAGAACCCTATTGATTAGAAGAATTGAGAGCCTCAGTCTTCTTGGGGCACCTGTAATAGATCTGCTGCAGCCTGAAAGTTTGTACTCTAATCTGGCTGATCGACCAGAGATGGCTCAGTGACGAGAGAGGGGTGAAAGCAGCCTGGCAGCTAATGAAACCAAAACCAGGCTGTCCTTTGTAGATGGGAATGAGAGCTGGGGTTTGCTTCCCAGGAGCTAGTCTGTATAATCTACTGTTAGTAGTGTTCTCTTGAAGGTGAGAGAGTTGACGTCTTCCACATCACTCTGATACAACTAGTTCACAGATTACTTCCAGAGTAAGAAACAGTAGGGAAGAATTTTGGGAACTTTTTCTGCTATTCTGGCTTCTGATTTCCTGGGTGGCATTGTGCCCGTCATAAAATTTTATGGCACTTTAACATCCCTCTGAAGAGCAGCTCACATGGGGAATGTAGCACGAATGTAATGAGTTTGCACGTTGTTTTTGAGCTCCTGGATAGAATGAGCTGCAAAAGGGCAATACAATCTTTAGAGCACAGATCCTGCTGAAAGTGCAGGTCATCTCTTCAGCCTCTCCCGCCTCAAAAGTTAAGATGGCATCCTGGGACATAAGCAACTTATTTTAGGCTTAAGTTAAGAAGGCATCTGCCAGGAATAATTAGAGTGACTGTAGAAAGGCTTTGTGTTACCGGAGAACTGGCCTGCCTGACAGTCATGCTTTTCTCTCTCTATCTTGAAGGTGCACTCTCTTGGCAAAGCCACCAGATGTCTCAGGGTCTGTTCTTGCAGCCCCTCTCAGTGCACAGGCTGCCTCTGAAACCCCGTGGAGAGGGAGGAGGAAAACAGAGGCAATTGTTGCTTTAGGCAGTGGTGTAGGTTCCGTTGTTTGGCCCCAACATTAAAGCTTAAGGAGATGAAAACTAGAATATGCTGCAAGGGAACAATTGCTAAAAAGTGCCACCGGTTCTTGGCATTCTGTTGTGACTTTTTTATCCGTACAGTTTCAAAAAAGATTCCCAGCTCTCCAGGGATCCTTTCTCCAGTTCCTGAATTGCTACCATGGGCATGGGGTAAGCAGCAGCTGTTAAGTACTGCATACAGCCGTATTGTTTTGGAACAGGAGATGAAGACTAATGAAATTTGGGGAAGGTGATAGGAGCTCACTGTTGTTTCAAGTGTGGACCAGCCAGGGTATTGGGAGGGCACAACACAGCCTACAGCTCTTCTGCCAGGGCTTTCCATAGAGTTTTATCCTCTACCTGTCATTCTTGTGAGATCTTCAGTTGACTTTCTGTGGAGTTCGCATCCTGTTTCAGGGATGATCACGGAGTTGCAGCTGGTCATTAAGCAGAAGAATTTTCTCATGGGTTCTTTGCCTGCTCCTGTTAGTTGGGGAAGGCAACTACCTGGGAGGCGCAGCTCAGGCTCTACCTCTCGAGTGTGTGTACCAGGTGACGGGGCTGCCTGTGCGGCAGCTCTCCCATCGCACTGGAATGGGGCTGCAGTCCTCGCACAGCGTTCGCCTGAGAAGCGTTTAACCTCGAAGCTTCCTTAACTCTGCTTTCACGTATATGGTGATGGAGTACTGTGTGTGTGGGATGCAGGAAATGCTGGACAGTGTCCCGGAAAAGAGGTTTCCAGTTTTTCAGGCTCATGGGTAAGTACGGTTGTGTTCCATAGGCTGCGTTAGCCTCTCACCACTGTGCTCTGTTGAATTCAAGAGCATGTTTTAGTCTGTTGCTCAGACTGCTGGCTACACTTTAAAGTAAAACTGGCTTGGTGTAATAACAGCATCTTTCACATCCATGGAAAAAATGAAAAACTAATGAGATGGTGGCAGGGACAGCCCTTCGATACTTGGAAGGAAAACTATCTATTGAGTTTTCTGTTACTTTTTGTTTTGCCTCACAAGACGCATGACAACCCTTCCTGGCCCCTTTCCTGCAGCTCTGCCGTTCAGCGTGGTGGAGGGATCCATAAGGACTTGTCCTGCCCAAATGGAGGCAAGCCATACAGTTCAGCGTAGAAAAGAAATTAAAGGTCTTTGGATTAAGGATTGGCGATATCCAGCATGATCTGTTAGCGTGTTTAGTTAGTAGACAGGATAATCTGAAGCCCCTTTCACTCTGCAAGTAAAGGAACCTTAGAATTCTGGAAATAGATACAGGAAGATTGTCATGTATATCCAGTCAGTGCAGACCAGCAGATCTGTGGTAACTACATATTTTCATTTTGTTTAAAAAAGGTATCCAAGATGACAGATAGCCGAAGTGAAGTACAGGCATATCAAGTCACGTATTATTTCTGGATGTTATGAGATAAAAAACTTGCATGCACGATGGTTGCCAGGCTGTCAGTGTGCAGTGCTTGCTACGTTACAGTAACGGCCTGCCCATAGTCTCTGACCATATCACGTTACCTCTGCTCGGCCGGTAAGCTGTACTAGTAAGACTCCTTTCTACTGGCTAAAGGAAACATTTTTCCTACCCCTGTTAGAGCAAGCTATGCCACTGAAAGAGCATCTTTGGTAGCTTACCATAGCCTAGACTAAAGCAGATGTCAGAATTAACCATCAGGTCTGTGTCAGCATGATGCTCAGTGCTTACAGGACAGGCAGGCTTGTGGAGGAGCCCCAAGTCTGACGTGGCTCTGGCAGGTAACTTCTGACTGTCGGAAGGTGAAGTACTATTTCTTATAGACTACAGTTCAATGTTAAGTTCCTAAGCATCAAATGTAAATGTATTTCTGACTTGTTTCCAATAACAGCACTCTTTATGTATTATCAGTAGTTCATGTAGTCTTTGTCTATGGAAGTGCTTGACCTTTTTCCTCTAACTCTTTCTGCAGGTACTTTTGTCAGCTTATAGATGGCCTAGAATACTTGCACAGCCAAGGGATTGTCCACAAGGATATAAAACCAGGGAACCTCCTGCTAACAACCAATGGGACGCTAAAAATATCTGATTTAGGCGTAGCAGAGGTATGTGAGAACTGTGGCAAAGTCAGGAATGTGGCAAGCATGACATCCTAGATTTAGGTCACCTTTGTGGTGTCAGTTAATTTATTGTGCATTTAGGCTTGTTCGGTTAAACTTGCAGAGTGCTCTAGGGTGACTCTGAATATTTATTGTAATTGACAAAACACTTTTGTTGATAATAGCACAAGACTTCCATCTGGGAAGCACAGAGGGGAAGATTTAGACAAACCCAAAAGCGTGGTGAAATGGTGATAAGCTATATAACCTTATCCTTCCACATGAAAACTGTCTTAGCTAGGTAGGAGTGGTGCAAGAATTGTCACTGATGGCATGTGGCAATTGTAGTGGCATGTGCTTATGATACATAAGTAGATGTTCAGTGGCAGAGCATTCCTTTTTTTCCCCCCCCCCCCCAGGTGAAGCTTTTCTAACAGTTACAGTTTGTCTGCCTTGACCAATTAGGTTCAAACTTTCTCTTCTGCTGCAGGCATTGCATCCGTTTGCAGAGGATGACACGTGCAGAACGAGCCAAGGGTCGCCAGCATTCCAGCCACCAGAAATTGCCAATGGCCTTGACACCTTTTCAGGCTTTAAAGTAGACATCTGGTCCGCAGGGGTCACACTGTAAGTGCCCGTGCAGCATCCAGGAATCACAACGAAAAAATTAGGAGCCCCCAAATAACTCAGTCCTGTGCTACCTGCTATCATTGCTGCTCTGTATGCTGTTGGGGGAGCCAGGAAGGTGTATGTGTGTTGATCCCCCCTTTGGGTGGGAATGTGTTCTGCAGAGTGCTTGTAATTCTGAGGAAAGTAATCTTTACTCTCAGTGCGTAACTCTGCCAGCCACTTCTCAGCATCTGTGATGCACAGCTACTGTAATAATAGAAACCACAAATACCTCTAGTATTTATTTTTAAGTTTCTTCCATCCCAGCCTGTCAGGGAGACGTCTTGGTGGTTTTGACTCATGTGAATGAAGAGACTGTGATAAAGGAAGGTGAAGTTTAAAGAAGCATTCCAAATACTGTCAAATATTCATCTTTTAGCTTCCTCTTGGCTTCATTTTGGTTACATAGCCACATAAGAACTGAACACCTCTTCTGTGTGCTTTTTCTCATATACCTTCTCCTTCTGCCTTTACAGATACAACATCACAACGGGTCTATACCCTTTTGAAGGGGATAATATCTATAAATTATTTGAAAACATCGGGAAAGGTGACTACACAATTCCAGAGGATTGTGGTCCTCCACTCTCGGACTTACTGAGAGGTGAGTCTCCCAACTGACTCTAAAAGGGTAAAGTGTATAGATGCAACAAGTGCTCAGCTTGCATAGTGCAGGGGAAAGCTTCATTCCAAGTATCCCGTGAAGATAGAGGTTCCTGTTAGAAAGGGAGGGTGTACTGATGAACCTCATAAGATTTTGGAAGATCTTTAACACTGGTGTCTTCCTGAGATACACTAAACCCTGCACGGCTTGCAGTCGCTGCTCTTTATGGAGTTAGTTCTTGCATTATGTTTCTTGTGCCCTGAGAAGTTTTTAAATCAAAAGACAAAGCCCACAAGAGGTTACACTTAAAATGGCACCATGGCATTGATGCAGGTTTTGCAAGTGAGAACTCAAATTCCTTGCCCAAGCTTTCCGTAATGTGAAATACGGAGTGCTCGGGTTCTGCTGTCCTTCTTCATCAGCCTCTGCTCTGAATGTACTTGCTTCAGTCCCAGCTGACAGCTCCTTCCTCCCAAATTCAGAGCTGCGAGGATATTGGAGCGAAGTGACTGGTGCCCACTTTCACAACAGGGCTGTGGAAGAAACAGGACCAGCACTTTCTGGGTGGGAAGAGAGGGTTGTGGGTTTTGTTAGGGTTTGCTTTTGTTCCTGATGCTTATTGCAATAGTTTGAGGTTTAGTGTTGAATGGTCTCTGCTTCTTTTGAAAGCTGAACAGTCAGGGCAGCAGTTATGCTGTGCACAGCAGCCAGCTTGGTGGTGCCAGCTTGTTGGTGCCCACTTGGCAGCGGGCAGGATGCAACTGCAGCACACGGGAGATCCTGACCAGAGTTCCTGCTGCCTCCTTGGCAGTGCAGCAGCCTGGCGAGGTAGTGCTCCCTGGCCCTCCCATGGGCTTGCTCTCTCCCTCTTTGTCTTCAGCTGCTTGTGACAGATCAGACCTCAAATAGAAAATGACGCTGTCTTGTTTCAAGTTTATTTTTCTGGTTCTTGTGCTACAAGGGGTTAGGAGGTTAGTGTGGGTGAAGGGCTGTGGAGCACTGAGCAAACTGAGTCAGCTTCCCTTCCTCCTGTCAGCAGTGTTGTCAGGCCTGTTTGTAACGTGGGCATTAGCGCTAAACCGGGGGGTTGTGTACTGTGCTGTGTCCTCTGTGCAGCCATGGTGCTGTTGCAGTTTGTGGCTAGCCAAAAGTTAACAATTTCTAAGCATTTTGCAGCTGCACTTCACACTACAAATGGCAGCCGTTGTCTCCACAGGAAAGGCCGCGCTGCCTGTGGGCTCCCAGCTCCTGCGTGGATGGCTGTGAGGAGCTGCAGCCTCAGCCTGGCCTCACTTTCCTGCCCGCAGGGTCCCCTCCGCTGCACGCGTGGGCCCCGTGTAGCGCTGGGGATGCGGGCGGCCACGCTCGGTGCCGGCTGCGTGCCGGGCGGTGGCGGCAGGTGGTGCTGTCTGTCCGAGCTCTGCCCGCTGCCACCTCTGGTGGGGCTCCCCTCGCAGTCCCCCTGCAGCCCTGCTCATGGGAGACTATTTTAGCTTATCTGGCCCCATGCCGATTATGAAAGAAGTTATTTCCATGTGTTTCCAAAAGCCTTAACTAGCTTTAACAGCTTTTGGAAAGCATTACATACAGCATAGCTTCAGATTGCGCTCGGCACAGCTGGTGTCTTGGCCGCTCTGCTGAGACTAACGTGGGTGCTGCTTATGGCCCAGCACTTCTGATGTGTTTCATGTCATATATTCATGCCCCGGGGAACGATGTCCTGATCTATATGTGGCGTTTGATTTGTGAATGCTGACTCAAAACACAGCATTTCTTACGACTTGGGGAATTGCTCAAGTGGAGACAATCCAGCAGTCCATCTAGACTGGCAGCCAGTCTTCTAAAGCACCCCGCAGAAATCGTTTGGGGGTTGTGATAAGCCTCTCAGCTGCACTTAGTGTTGTCCCCCAGGGAAAATGAGCGTGGCAGCTTTCTCTTTTCTTGTCCTGAGGATATTGATAGGTTCAAATCTTATTGTATGAGACCTGGAGTCAGAATTTCCTACTCTTCCTTCTGCCTCATTTGAAACAAAGAGCCTTGCACTCGATGCCCTCTTGTCCAAAGCTGTCCATCTCTTCCAGGCTGAGTTGCCTCCTTTGTCCCAGCAGCTGTCTGTCTGCATCCCTTCTGTGTTTGGACACTGTGGACACGCAAGTCCAGTGCATTTGGTAGGCAGAGGAGCTTGCTGGGGGGAGATGTCGGGGTCTCTCCATCAACTTGACCTTTTCTTCCAGGGTGGTGGGAAGCCCTAAGGATTCCTCTGACTGTCTCCCTCCATCCCACCTGACAACACTCTCCCACCCCTCATCTCGTCGTATGTGCCTGTTACACAGTAAAAGCTGACAAAACCTCTTCATGTTCTCCTTGTTTGGTTTGACACACTTCACTTTTTCTAGTGATTTGAGTACGTGGTGGACCTGAGGTGACTGAACTCTGGGCGGGGGGGGGGGTGGATTGCCCCAGCTCCCTCCGTGCTGTGAGGCATGAGCATCCTACAGCCCAGCACAGGCGAGGGCTGAGCCTTGTGGTGGTGATACTACGTAGCTATGGTGACAAAACCAGAATGCTTTCTTTAGTTCATGCTTTTCCTCCAGAACATCTGCATTTCCTGGTAGGTGCCTGCTACTTCTGCAGCAGGCTGAAAGTGAATCAGAAGCCTGCAGATCAGATATTGTCAATGGCTGGCTGATGCTTTGGATGAGCAGCACAGACACCCACAGCTCAGCTCTGTCTCACTAGAGACTCTGTTGCGCCTTTGCATTGCTTTTAAAAGACTTAAAGCACTCTGCAGTGCTGCAAGCATTTGTTCTGGTTTTATTGTAAGGAAGAGCTCGATGTGCTGCAAAGTGCTTGTTTCCTCTCTGGCTATAAGTGCTGTGTGACCATAGCACTGGTCTGGCTGTGCAGCGAGTACTAGGATACACTTTTTAAGTTTATTTCTGTTCTTTGGTTGACTACTTTTTTTTTACTGGTTTTTTTACTTCCCCCTCACCTTGAGCTTGTTTTTATTTCTTGTTCCTTTTTCCAGATGAAGCAGAATTTAGAGGACTTAAAGCTTCTATGGTGTTTGACTTGTAAAGAGTCTTGCATGACAGTGTATTTCAGCAGATTAGTTGGGATGCTGCTCCTCTTTTTGTCTCCCTAATCAGGGATGAAGCTTTATTTATACTCTCCTCTGGAAAAGAGGAGGGCTAGTACTGTTCTGACTTCTGTGTGTACAGTCAGTAAAGATGTGCCAGAGTGGAAGCATTTATAAATAGCCTTAAGGTTCTTCTGTCACCATCTGTATACGACTTATTCACTAGCATGTAATTTGTTTCTAGGCAAGAAAAATGCACAAGGTCAGCTTTCCTTCCTCCTCTTCCAATAAACTTGTACGGAAAGAGAAAGCTCTGAAACTGCAGCCTCTGCATTAAACACCTGGCTTTAGTTCCAGGCCTTGCTGCAGACTTTGTGACCAGATACAAGTTGGTTCGTTTCTCAGCGCTTTGTTTTCTCACTTCTGTATAACTGCTGTGACCTTTCATTATGGGATGGTGAGAGGATGTGTATCCTGATGACAGGGGGACACTTTAATTCTGTAGTAGCAGGGAGACCCGAGCCAACAGTCAGGCTGGCATCTCTAACCCATGCAGAGGCAAGTGCCATCACAGACTTGGGGTTTGCCTGCAGAGGGGCTTTCTGGTCAGAATGCCTGGCTGTGCCTGCGGAGGATGAAGGAGGATGTCTTGTTCTACAGATTGGACTTTGACTGCTTTTATATTGGTTGCTTTAAATGTTGATCTGAGTTGGAGACTCTGAAGTGAAATTCAGGCTGAGTTAATTTGCTCTTGCTGTTAGATTTCTTCCTGCTCCTCAAATGACATACCTCAGATTGTGCTGTTTGCTAAAACTGGATCTTTTGCCGCATGATCTAATCTTGTTCAGGATTACTGAAGTGTGTGGGCTGGAGTCTGTAAGGAGCTCAAGACAGGTTCGTGGTCTCCAGTTTCTGGATTGCCACTTGACGTGATTTGAAAGGGGTTTGAGGCTGCCGGCATGCTGAAATGGGCACTATATCCCATGTATGGGCACGCCGAATCCTTCTGAAATAGCAGGGAAGCAGAGGTTTGTGAGCTAGGCGTCCTCCTGAAGAGTCGCCCTGTTACAGTGTGTTTCATCTCTGCTCACAGATAAACTGCATGGAAATCTTTACCGTAAATGGTAGAGAGTATGTGTGGTTACTGTGGGCACACACCCTCGGATGACTTGACTGGTGAATAGTACATGATGTTTTGTCTTGATGAAGTCTCTCTTCAGTACAGGACTTCGGCCACAAAGCTGCCACGAGTGAGTCAGAGCTGAACACATGAATGTACATCTTCGGTGATTGGACTTTCCATTTTCTTTCAAACATTGCCCAAAATACAGTCCTCTTTCATTAAAGTAAATATTCTTTTTTGCTCAGTTATCTGCTTTATGCCTTTTTAATTGCTTGAGAATGATACAGCGCTCTGCACAGCAGCTATTTGTAACTGGTGCTGTTAGGCCTCTTGGAATAACTTACCTTAGAACTTCATTCTCTGCTTGTACCAGTTCCATCTGGTAAATGCTTTAAATTTCTTTGTTAGCCCTGTCATTCCTGAAACAGTGCTTGAATTGCTGCATGTTTATTGTCTTCCTTTGGTCAATGCGAGCTGCTTATGAAGGTGCTCTGGCTCCTCTTCTGCAGCACCCCGGTGAACTTAATCCCAAACTGAAAGTGCAAGAGCCTTGAGACAGTCCCACTGAAAAGTTTCTAGTTGTATCTGCTTGGATGTGCAGAGGTTTATCCTGAACTTGAAGACAACTTGGATTCCAGAAACAGCTGGAAATTTGGTCTTTAAATTAATAAATTGGAGGGGAGGGGTGGTGTCCTGACTTACCTTATTAATGTAACCAGAAACAGGTAACCTAGCCAGTACTTGCTTTGCTGTTCCCTAGACTTCGTGTAAGATCTCTTTGCAGTCCTATTTCTTAAAAAAAACCACAAAAAACCCCACATTTGGGTAGCTCAGCTGTGAAGCAACTGTCTAATAATCTTATTAATAGGTCATTTAATTAGGTGTGGGATTTTTTTTCTCTGAATCACCTTCTAATCTTGTTTCCCAATTATTATTTCTTTTCTTGTAAGGTAGGTAGAAATTACATCTGAATGTGAGAACTCCTTTACTGCAGGGGTGGCTGAGCTCTGGGACAGGTTGTGGAGGGGGGAGTGTTGTAGAGTTTCCATCCTTAGAGACATTCAAAACCCAACTGGACAGTCCTGGGCGAGCTGACGTGGTCCTGGGCAAGTTAGCCCCACTGGGAGCAGGGGGTTGCACTAGGTGATCTCCAGAGGCCCCTTCCAACCCAGCTGCTCTGGGCTTCCAAGAAGGCTGCAGGGACTGCACAGACATGTGCTGGAGTACAGTAAAAAGGAGGAATGCACGCTGCAAGGCCCCTTGTGGTGGAGAAAGTTCCTGATAAAGGCTGTGTTCTGTGTTAAGCTGATAATTTTTTTTTTTAACTGTAAGGGAGTTTGTTTTGTAGTACTCACTGAAGAAAGGAGGGCTTTCTCTAGCATCGTTTCATTAACAATGGTTAAGGTGAGGAAACAACTTAGAAGTAGCCCTGTGAAAGCGCCTACGTGTATTACGAGCGTCGCAGGACTTTGCAGGACAGCAGGATTCAGGATCAAATCCCTTCTCTGCCGAAGGTGGCTCACGCATATCTGTGAGACCATCTCAAAATGCGCTTTCAGTGTGTTCCTCAGTAGCAGCCCTAGCAGCCAAGCTGTCCAGCTCTTGGCACTGCCGCTGGCATCAATCACCTCCTGCCACATGCAGGTTTGGTCTGTAGCTGCAGCCTGGACTGCTGGTTGCTTCATTTTAGGGCTTTAGCCTGTTCAGGGGAGAAGATACCTGAGGTAAGGGACTGCTGTCAAGGTTGAGAGCTCTTGAGCAGGGAGCTGTTCCTTTAGCTCCCGTCAAGCTCAGCCATGTAACTCCAGTATAGCTGTATGGTGGGGTTTATGGTCTCGGCAAGGTAAGTATAAATTTCTGGTATGCTCCATCTACAGGGCTCTGAAGACTCTAGTGCCTTGAGTTCATGAGGCCAGATGCTTTGTGATGCACTTGACCTTCTCTAGCCTGGAGAGGTCTTCCCATGTTTCTTTAACCTACTTCATGGTGATGTGATGTGGATCAGTAGCGACCCCATCTCCCCTAAAGCTATTAGTGCTGTCATCAGCACTGATAAACCTTTGCAAATCGCCCTGGCAAACTGTATTTTGGTTTCTGGGAGGAAAATTACTTCGGTCCTTCCGCACTGTACCTTTGCCCATATTCATTACTGTTAGTAATGTGATCCAAACTGAACTGACAAGGAAGATGTTCTGGATCAGCTTTTGTTACCACATGTGCTGGTGGTGATTTCTCTCTTCACTGCCTTTGTTCAACAGTATTGCAGAAACTCATCTGCAAAGCCCTTGCAACTTCTTTCTTGAACTGCACTGTCCCTTTCTAGCCCTCCCTCCCTAAATGTCCGTCCAAATGTATCTCCTGTCCTCTTGTTTTCACTGTATCCTTGTGCTGGCTTTCCCCACTGCTCTGCACTGTTTGCCCGTTGTCCTGGCTTGCTTAACTCCTGTTTGACTGTCTGTTCTGCTTCCCAGCCTGTCTCCTCTTCGGGTTGCTGGAGACAGGGATCCTCCTGTTCTCTTACCTCTTTCCAAAACCTTACTCTTCATGCTACCTATGCAAGACTCAACAGTGCTAGTGATTCAAGAGCAACAAGGGCGTATCATCCAGTAAAAGCAAAATGCCTTGTAATGCACAGCGGTGAGGCTTTGTTACCATTCATTAGATTAATATATTCTTGGAACCTTCACTGGAGAATATCTTGTATGCTGCTGGATGCGACTTGTTAGGCCCCTTTGGCTGGTTTCTGAAGAATATGGCAAAATTTGCTACTTCCCTTCGGCTGCGTTGTGAAGCTTTTTAAAGACAGTGGAGCAGAGTGGGCATCTCATGAGTCTGTTTAAGGAATCCACCTCCCTCTCTCCTAGAGAGAATACAGATAAGCTACTCTTCCTCTCCCGCCTATTCTCACCCCCACCCCAGTTATCTTAGCAGATGACGCCAGAAATCGAACTCCTGGCTAGGGCAAAAGGATGGACAGTAGCATTTTTTTTTTTTTTTGTCAGTTCTCCCCAGCTGTACTTCCAGAATAGAATTCCTTGTCTAGAGTTTCTGGGATGCTAAGCAACTGGATATACGCTATGCCTAAGGCTTTGGCTCTTCCATGGAGAAAATTCAATAGCATTATCTGTTGAAATGCAAAGTCTTGATGTTCATTGCCTGGAGACATGCTTGGACATATGATCCAGGGCTGTACAGGCCTGTGTCCCCACAGCGTGAAGGAGGGAAAAGTCATATCCACTCTGCAGGTGGGGAAACTGAGGAACAGAGTTGATCAGGTAGTCAGCAATGAAGTCGGGATTTTGTGCTGAACTTTCTGTGCCCGCTGCAGCGGGTTCTTGCTAGAGGTAAAGGCTCCCTGTGCTGCCAGGAGGACTGGACACACTGGTCGCCGTTGGGGGAGGGAGGTGGGAGGGAAGGGTAGAGCTTTATGCTTCCTGTCTTCGACTTGGCTGAGAGCATCTGTGATCACACCTGGACTTTTTTTCCTTCTTTTCAGGGATGCTTGAATACGACCCAGCCAAGAGATTTTCAATACAGCAGATAAGGCAGCACAAGTGAGTGTTCAGCTTCTTCCTATTAGTCATTCTCTTTCTGCTGCTTATGCTAATGTACCTGTGCTATTGCTCTCAACTCATTTTTCCTTTTGACAGCAGACACATGGAAGTCACTAGATATCCTTCCTCCAGCTCTGCTGGAGCTCTGGCAACCTCTATTTGGCTTTTTTTCTTCCTATTAGAGCATCCGGTTAAAGCATTTGAATTGCTGACCGGTAAATAATGAATATGTTGAAAATGTTTCTAGCGTGACTGATTCTTGATAATTAAGGGTTCTGAATGATTTTTTTTCAGAGCTCAGCTAGTACTAATGGAGCAGAAGAACAGGGGTTCCTTAAAGCCAGGTTACTGAACTAGGTCTGTTTAGTAATGGGTGTTAGTTCTGGTTTTCTGGACAGTCTGGTGACAGAAATATCCATATTTGCTCCATATGGAATCAGTATGTGGAGAAGTGTTCCAGGACAATAGGAAAATTTTTTTTCTTTCTCTTTAATGTCATACTCCTCCCTCCCCCATATCCTCCGCCTTTATCCTTGCCATTGTCTGAGGGGGGAAGGCCCCGTTATCTCTGAGGGATATTTTTTTTTAAGAGATCTGTTTGAACATGCTGCCTCTGAGCAGAGATTTCCTGGGCGGATAAAAGTACAAGAACAAAAAGCATCATAAGGATGCTTCATCGCGGAGGCTGCATTAGCTTATCTCCTATTTGAATAGGAAGTGCTTCTGAGGACATGCAGAGCTGCCTGCTGGACTGCAGCTGCTCGGCAGAGGTCCTGCCTACAAGCTTGCCCAGAAAGCTTTTGGGAACCTTGTAAAAACAAGGCTCTGATCCTGGAAGGTGATGGGCCTGCTTTGTGCTGCCTGCAGGCAGGAAGAGCACTACTTTCTTGTTGTGTCTCTGGAAAGAAACCGGCAGTGGTAGCCATGTGCTGTCAGCTGATGGTGCCTGGTAGATGTTACGGCATGGGAGGCATCCGTGGGAGCCACGGGACAGAGGTGGGCAGGCTTGACCTGTGTTGGCATTCTGCAGAGGAGCAACTGCCACCTCCCCCGGTGAAGATCAAAGAGGCTGGGGAGGCAGGTCTTATGTAGCTGCCTGGTCAATTAATTAAGCAGTCAGGCTGACTCTTTTATATAGTAGCCAAGCACTGTGCATTGGTTGTTTCACTGGGTCTGGGAGATGATGGGAGCAGGCATTTGCTTTTCAAGACTGCCTTTCCCCACTCACACGTGCCTCCCAGTAATCATGGGCCATAAAAGAGGCTGGTTGGGGCTGGCCTCTCCCATGCAATGTGGCGTTTAAAGCACCATATAGAGCTGGTCTTTGAAACAATAGCTCCTGCTGTTACTGACTGTCCTCCATCTACCACTGAGAAGTAGAGCACTTCAAGCTAGACAGCAAAGTACTGTGTGCTTTTGTACTCTGTAATGAAGTAGTTCTGTTCATTACGGTTAGTTCTAGGGTGTTGATCAGCTTGCCACGCAGTCAAACTGATGCTTTGTCAGTAAGCACTGTAAAGAAGCGTGGCACGAATTATTTCTATGCAGTACACCAGTAGGTGTTGAGAAAAGCAGGGAAAACACTTTTTCCTACCGATGCTGGGGGCCGAAAGGCTGCAGTGAGCTGCCCCGCAGCCAGGGGCAGCCCCTACCAGAAGCATAGTTGGTTCTCTTGTGTTACTGTCTGCTAAGTATTTGAGCTAGTTATCCAGCTCTGTGTACGTGATTTTCTACTTCTCCCATGTGGCAGTGAGGTTTTTGTGTCAGCTTCGCCCAACCGGAAGCAACGAGGTTTCTCTAGAGACCCTGCCTGTCATTAGAAAGCAGGAGAAACTGGAGCATGCTTCTGGCATGGAGGGCAGCCGCAGATCTCCCTGCTCTGCAGGCACAGCCTGCCCTCTAATTGGGCAGGGCTGCCGGTGCTGAGGCTTTTCATCTCCCAGCACCGAGAGGGGCTGGAGAAAGACTCTACCTGCACACACAGGAGTATTTCCAAGGCTTAGTCTCTTATTAGTTTTCTGTGAGCTTAGCCAGTGCTTCTTAACAGGCTTTTCTCCCCTATTAGTAATTGCCTCCTTCCTCCTGCTGTGGCATCCTAATAATTACATCAAGCACAGCAGAGCTTGCAGCCTTGGGCTTTGGATGCGTCTGTCCATCTCCTTTTTGTGGAGTAGCATTGTGCTAAAGAATCCAGTGCTTGGTTCTCCTGGCTTTTCTTTAAATAGAAGAGAAGCTTAGCCGTTATGCTTAACCTGACCCTGATTTTTTTTTTTTTTTTTTTTAAATTGACCAAAGCAATCGGAAGGACAGCAGGTAGCCATTCAGTTATTGTCAGAGGGTTTTTGGACAGCATTTTAGTAAGAAAAGACTTGATTTCTAGAATCCTTAGATTTGTAGTGTGTGTGGGAGTAATAGTCATTAATGATTTTGGGTTTCTATATACTCCTCCCACAAAAGCATGTGTGAAGGCTCAGGAACTACTCTATAGAAACATCAAGGACTTACCTGGGCTGCCCTGCTGAGATGGATACTGGCTCAGACCAGAATTACCTAGTCCCTTTCTGTGCTGCTGGAAGTCTCCTCTTACGTCTTTGAGCTGATGTGACCGGTGACTTGCTCAGACAGTCCAGATCATCACAGTGCACTGAAAATCAACGGGAGTAGCCCCTGTGTCCTGGGCAGTGGATTTGGCGTTGGAGCCAAATGCTGCTAGAACAGGCTTGTGTCAGCACGAAGGGAAGGGGCTGCATTCCTGTCCTGAGGGAAAGGGTGATCCCAAGGGAAGCGTCATAGAGCAGGCGTCCCATGGCTGTGGAGCTGGGCGCACAGGATCCGTCCAGAGCTGGATAAACAGCTCTCATTTCACCTTCCGTAGAGTGATGCTTCTTGCTCTTGTAGTGGGATCAAGGATAAAAGGTTTAATCAGTGGGTCAGGGGAGACACTGAGGAAGTACTGAGTACCGCTCCATGAAGCAGCAGAGCTGCAGGAGGCAGAGAAGGCAGCCAGGCATGTGTTTACTGCCCAGCGATGGTAATTCTGCCATTCCTCCCTTTTATTCTTGTCAGCTACTCCACATGCTTTTCCCCCCCTGTAGTGGCAGCCCTGTCTGAAGAATGCTGTAGGAAGAGTCTGCGTAGTTTTATGGCTGCCAGCTGCCTTCCTCCCCTCCTCATCTCTGTAGCTGAACCCCCGCATCAAACTCGTGTGTTTCTGCACTTTGTTTTAATTCAGCAGGACCAAGCTAAATTCTCTTCTTTGCTTTCAGAGGCTTTTCAAACCTAGTCAATCTGTGCAGTGCAGACCTGCGAGTTATAAATTGAAATGAATTAAAACTCTGCCTGTCATCTAAGTTTATGAACTGCCAGAAGCTGACCGCTGAATAACAATGAAAGAGTCTTCAAACCTTTTCTTCCCAGAAGGATCTGGCTAGGATGATGTTCGGTAGAAAACTGACACTTTTAGTTCACCTCTGTGTATATTTTGTACTCCTGGGGTGGGGGTGCAGGACAGTGAAGAAAAGCTGCCAAGAGCCAGGGAGTTAGCAACCTGCTCCCTAGAGATTATTCACCATCTCCTCTCTACCCTGTGCTTTTGCTGAAGGGCTTAATGCTTGTATGCTGCATTTTGTAACTAATTCCCCGACCCTGCTGCAGCACTTAAAGTGATGAAGTGGATGCAGAATTCTACCTCTGTCCCTTGTTTCCAAGGCAACCATCTTGCCTTCCTTCTCCAGAAGTGTCACACTTAATTTGTTCAGTCATAGATACGATTGCAAGAGTTTATAGCAAGAACGGGAAGGCACTTCCACCTTTTATTAGTGAAGGTCCAAATTAACCTGCTGGACTAGTGTCTCCTCCTGACTTCCTGGAAGTTGCTGTGCCACCTTCCCCGGTGCTTTTGCTCACCCCAGCATCCTCCAGGAGCGTTGGAGGGAAGCTGTTGGATGCCCTGCCATGGAGCCCTTGGAAATCCATGTGCGTTGCCACTGTAGATTCCTTTGCAGGTGCTGAGCGTGCTCCTTGACTTCTGTGCCTGAATTTGTGGGAGTGAGAGGGATTTCCCTTTACCTCTGCTGCAGCACACATGCTCACAGGTTTTTCCCATCCCTTGTCCGTGGTGTCATGCAGTAATCTCCCCTTGGTGGGACACACACAAAAGCTCTTCTCCCTTCCTTTCTTGCCGAGGCACCTGGGTCTGCTTCCCTTCCCTTTGGCAGGCCCGTGGAAGGAATCTTCGGTGGTTCTAACCATGTTCCGCAAATTGGTTTCATAATGTGACTCTGCATGGCGTGCTAAAGGAATGTGAGTCTCCATCTGTGCACGGAACACCTCTCCTTGTAGGAGTCAACCTGTGACCTTTGGCCCGAGCATCAGCTGGGGGAAAACCACTTCTCTTTCTTACTCATTTCTATTTTTATATGAACCTGACTTAAGTGGGCATCTCTTGATGTCACAGAAGTTGGAGCAGCAATTGCAGGGATGCCCTTCGTATTTATTGCTAGCGTGTGTTGCCTTTCCCCAGGGCACACTGTTGTGTGCCTTCCACGTTTGTCTGCGAGAGGACTGAATGAAGCTGGAATGCTGTTAGTTGCTTCTTGTGGTGACGGTGAACTTCCAGCAAGCTTGAAGCCCTTACATGGTATCATGGGAGGTGGAGAATCATTCATAACCGATCCGTGCTGGCAGGGTAGCGACCTGCAGCTTGGCGTCTGGTTTCAGAGAAAACTGTCCATATACAAAACAAGCAAACTGAAATATTTGTGACCTAGAATGGGAAGTGAATTAGCTGTAAGTATTTGGAAGCTGCAGCTGTGCTTACTGATTCTTATTTTAACCTTGCTTATACCCAAACTTGAAAAGAGCAGAGTGATGACTTCTGATGTAAAATTTGAGCTTGGAAGCTGCAAACCAGACAGACTCATTAAGCATTGGTCGACCCAATTCTTTTTTTCATTCAGTCCTTGACCCTTGCTGTCTTATCTCCCTGTAGATTATAGCAACCCGCCTGGACACCACTTCTTAACTGGCAGGATCACAATTAATGCTTGTGCCACTGCTGTCTGGAGTTCCTATGCTTCATAGCCATTCTCAACAAGCTTGCAAAGTACTGAGAAATGATATCCTTGCTGCTCCCTTCACTTGCTTTCAGAGGGCTGGGAGTGGCCAAGAACTGTTTCACAGACCAGAGAGGAATCTGCCTCTTCCAGGGAGTGTTCTGGGGCAGGGGCGCTTTGGAGATCCACAAAAGCTTTTCTCTTCCCTTAGCTGTTAAAGCAGCAGTCTGTGAACACCAGGTGAATGGCTGTGTTTGTGTCAGGGCAGTTGGCTTGGAAAACATTGGTGAAACTGGGAGTAAATGGTGAAATAGGGCACTCTGTCCAGCCTGTGTGCTAGGGTCACTGTGAAGGCAGGGTGTGGAGGGACTTTATCTCGTCTGCATCGCAGCCTGACAGCAGAGTTCCACTGTGGAAGGGTACCTGCTTGCTGCCTTAGTGGCTGGTAGCTTCTTGAGTTGGATTTGGGCATTTGATGGAGCCAGCGGTCCTCAGGTGAAGAGCAAATCTTCACTAATAACATTTAGCACCAGTGCAGAAGGCAGAATCTCTGTCCCTGATGGAAAATTGCTTGCCAGGAAATACTCTGCTACTCCATACAGAATTGCTTGAGGCTGCTTCCAAGAGGTCTTTGATTTTCTTAGAACTTCAATGAATTTCTCTTCTCACTCTATATCCTCATTACCATACATGCATATGCAAGTATTTGAAATCACCTCCCAGAGGATGGAATCATTATGACTAGAGTACAGTGATTCGGGTTTCTGCTGTTAATAAAAGCCTATTTTTACTCTCCTGCTAAGTAGGACAGAAGGGAAGAAAGAGGCAGAGCTGAAATACAGCAAAATAAAAACACTAGCTGCTATAGCCTTTCTTCCTTTAAGATACCCCTTTTAATGGCAGTCAGTCTGATCCCATCTGTCCTGCATGTTCCATTCTCCTTAGGTCCCTGGCTTTTACTTTGGACCCCTCTAGCTCAGTGCCCCTGGCAAAAGTAGCTGGTGCCTGTGTTGGGTCTTCTGTTCCTGGGCTAGATGCTCCTGCCAGGCTGGATCAGCCTCGGCTGCACTTGCTGTCTTGGCAGTCACTTCCCTGATGAAAGCAGTCTCCCAAGGAAAGGAAATCAAATGATCGGATCGGGAGCGCTGTGTGCCATGCGCATCACCAAGGAAGCCATCCACAGGCTTTGCTAAAACTTGGCCGAAATCTAGTTATGTTGGACCTGCTTGCTTTCTGCTAGTCCAGTAGCTGGGATGGCATTTTACTTAACTCTTGTAATGCCACTTCTTCCTTTCAATCCTAGCTGATTTGTCTCAGTAGCTACGTTTTCATTTGTTTATCTCCAAACTCCTTGCTTTGCTGGATAGTTTTGTTAGAATGCCACTTTTTTTAGGCCTACTGTCAAAGCAATGTAAGACTAAACCAAAATTATAATTACTGCTCTTCTGTGCAGGAGGTTCATCCAACCCTTACTTCCTAAAATGATTTTGGAGCAGAAGTGATAAAAAAACAGATGGCAGCTCAGGTTTATAAGAGCTCTTTGAGTGGCTTCAGGCCCCGCTCAGTGGTGATGAACCAGAAGTTACTGGGTGCCCCTGCAAACTAGGGAGGGGGAAGCACTTGTGTCATCAGGCCAAGAATATGCCATGAAGAGATCAGTTTCCATCTTGCTCTGCTTTCGAGGTGTGTTTTCAGAGAGACCTTCACTTGCTTCCTAAAGCAGCAGCCTTTTGTAGCCTAAAGTAAACTTGGAAAGGGGTGAAAAAAGCTTAGCCTTTCTAGGCTGCCTCCTGCTGTAAAAGACTCTGAATATCCCTTCGTACAGGTAAGTGGCATCTACGTAATACTTAGCAAGGTGAGCACAAGAGTGCAGTTGATGTGGTGACCTGGCTGTGGAGGAACTTCTGTTCACGCCCGCACTTGAGAGGATCCCAAGGGGTGCGAAGGCTCCAGCGGGACTTCTGGGGAGCTTTTGGTTCCCACGTGCAGTGCTCAGACATGTCCCAGAGATGGTCTGGTGTTGGAACCCTGCGATGAAAGTATGACAAAAAAGAAAGAGGCCGCCCGTATGGCTTCTGAGATGCTGCTGTGGTGCAAGCCTGTTGGATTCCTGATCTGATTAAGATCAGCTTTTGGAGCTGATATCCTTTACTGGGCAGATGGTAGCACTATGGCTACTGGTTTTAATGGTAACAGAAGTCCCTTCAGACAGAGGTGGGATAAAAAGATAAAGTATGAGCACTTTAGCTGGGGTCTTGTTGAAAACTGCCCATTAAAGGAGCTTGCAAGTAAATACCGCTCTCCTCAGGCTTACATTCTGCGAACTTTCTTTGTCGTCTTGTGCTGGATTAGCCTCAGCTTTAGGACAGGAGAAGTTTCTCCTTTTCTGCTTGCTTTGGCACTACAACTCAGGAGCTCTAGCAACTCTAATAACGTGTTCTGATTTATAGGTAGATAGTTTAGGCTTGAGTTGGTGACGGAGAAAATGTTCCTGCACTCTGTTTCCAGGCCCTGAGCTGCCCTTCTGTAGACGTCCTGCACTCCGGTGTGTCTTGGCAGCAGACATCAATGTGCTAACAGCTGGGCAGACCCGTTCGTTTCTCCTTAGCTGACCAAGCTACTTGTGGAACAGTGCACCCTGCAGCGTTGTCAGCCAGACTGGCCTTTCTCGACACTTGCCTCTCTTGGTTATTGCACGTTAAAAAACCTGCAGTGGCATAAAACTGGCTAGGAAGTTTTCCACGGACTGCATGTGCCTTTGAATACTGGGGTGGAAGGGGACCGTGTCTTAGTGCCTTTGAAAAGGGAAGCTGTACTGATGAAACTCTGCTCTTGGACTCTTTTCAGTTGGTTTCGTAAGAAACACGCTCAGGCAGAGGCTCTGGTGCCCATACCTCCCAGCCCAGAAACAAAGGACAGGTGGAGAAGTATGACGGCGGTGCCTTATCTGGAAGATCTGCATGGCTACAATGAGGAAGATGATGATGACTTGTATGACATTGAAGATGATATCATCTACACTCAGGACTTCACAGTACCAGGTAGGAGAGAATGATGCTGGGATGGGTAGGGCAGAAGTAGATTTCTTTTTGTCTGTTTAAAGCTTTTTAGGAAAGACCTCGAGGTCTGAATAATCCTTTCAGCAGTGGATGAGAGGATTGATTATTAAGTGGTGCGAGTGACGCACAGTGAGTGAGCCACAATGCTCCGGATGCCTTGGTCCTTGATTTGATGAGCCAGAGTGCCCCTTCCTGTGTTACCCACATGCCAACTTCCTCCCTGCTGCCAGGAACAGCATGCTCTGGCTGGACTCTGGTTAGCACGTTTAATCCTTTTGCCCACTTCTGCTAGGCTGAGTTATTCTGGACCGGAGCCCTAAAATGACTCAGTGTTCAGAGTAGATGGCACATCTGGGGAAGAAGGGTGCTGGTGGCCTTACACCGAGACCCTTTTTCTGCTCCGGTCTTGGTAACTGTCTGGTTACAGAATTGTTTATTAGGGATTTCCTGTTGTTTTAAGGTAAGCCAACCCGTAAGTACAGGGGCGTGTGTGGTTTAACCATGCAGTTCTTCCAGAGTGGTGATAACTGAGTGGCTTTCCTTCTCTGGCCTCTCTGAACCTGTAAGCCACGTCAGTTGTGAGTGGAAGGCTGAAGGGCATGTCTGTGGGGAGACCAAAGATGACAGCCACTCGGCTTTACAGTCACAGCAGCAGCGGTACTGGATGATCAAGGCAGCAGTTCATCTTTGTCTTGCTGCCTGTGTTCTCACCACCATGACTTGCTAGATTAATTGCTCCAGCCTAGTTTAATTGTTTTGGAGGGAAGGTTTCAAGTGCTGTTTGTAGGGATGCTGGTGTACTCTACCACAGACCAATTAGAGTACTTGCGACTGACCCCGCTTTGCAATGAGGAAGGTCCTGGTTTCTGTAGTTCAAGATTTAACCAAACTGCTTTGGTTTTTCCTTACTGATGGCCTGGTGGGTTTCTGTGGACCCAAGTCACAGCAAGGTCTGGTTTTACCAAATCTTGCAACTGAAGACCTTGTTTTTCTCTTGGTTTCCTGGCTGGACAGAAACTGCTTTTTTGAAGTACTATCATGGAAGAATAAAGTGTCAGGCCTTGAATTGTAATAAGCCTCAAACTGTACCCAATGCCCAAAATTTCTTTGGGCAACAACTTGAAGGAAGATTGGCTTCCCAGGCAGCGTCTTCTGAGGGGAGAGGCTGCTTGGAGCCCAACTTGCTAAGCCAGCGTGTTGCTCCACGCCATGTGACGTCCTAGGTGACAGTCCCCAACAGGGTGGCTGCTCAGATGTTCAGCCAAACGGATATGTAGGTGGGTCAGAGATGGAGCCTGCCAAGATGAAGGGAGTCTCATCAAAGTGAAATACATCTATTTCCAAGTGCTGATTCACTGGTGACGGTCGGGTAATTTATAACCTTTTCTCATGTCCCCGTGCCAGCTGGGTGACCGACAGTGCTCTGTCCTT
Source organism: Balearica regulorum gibbericeps (assembly GCF_011004875.1). Lineage (NCBI taxonomy): Eukaryota > Metazoa > Chordata > Aves > Gruiformes > Gruidae > Balearica > Balearica regulorum. The sequence continues at coordinate 757,249 of NC_046209.1, forward strand.
TGCTCTCTCCTTGCATACCACAGGCTTTTGTGCTAGAATCTGACTGGGGCCGGGCCTTTCCTCACAGCTTAGCACAGCCTTTTTGGGAGGAGTGATCCTCTTAAAAACACAGCAGGCTTACTGAAGCACACACTTGATTGCTAGGGCCTTTCTGAGTACAGAAGCAGGGGAAAGAAGGACCTGCCGGATGCTTTTCCTGTTGTCGGAGGTTAGCAGTTTTCCTCTGCAAGAGGTCTCGCTGGGAACGGCCCATGTGTAAGCGCATGAGATGTAATTCTGCAGAAGAGTTGGGGCTGGAAGCCCTGTCACAGGCAGTGGGGCCTGAGCACAGGGATGAGGCTGCCAGGCTTGGAAATCCATAGCAAGCATCACTTACATCCCTTCCTTGTTTTACAGTTTCCTTTCTGCACTGGCTTCAACAGGCAGAAGGGGAGGGTACAGTTCATCTGTGTGCCCGTAACCCCCCTCGGAGGGCCAGCCTTCCAAGCTGATAACCTCTGTGAGAGTAGGTCTGTTGCTCTTAGCACTTGACTTTCTTGCAGCCAACCCGAGCACCCACAGGACAGTCCGTTACTGCTCTTTCAGTGCCAGTTGAGAGAATAAGCGTGTGCACGTCTCTGACAGTGCTGTGTTGCTTCCCTGTGCATTCCCAGCTGCAGAGGAGGAAGCTGAGGCAGGGCTTAGAGAACAGAGCGGAGCACTGAGCAGTCGTGATGAGCAGTTTGGAGAGGAAGCCGTGCTCCCATCGGCCACGGGCACAGAAGAGGAGTGTGAAGCTTAGCCTAGGCTCCAAAGCCACTGCCCTCTTCAGCTTCCTTGAGCTAATGGCAGTGGCTGGAGAGCGCATGATCATCTCCTTGCTTCCCCTGAGCTTCAGCAGGATCCTGCCTGTCTCCAGGACAGTTGTATTATTTCAAAAGCAGATAACTTTGCTCTGCAAGGGAATAATTCTTTAGGTTTTGGCTTTGGTTTTGTTTTGTTTTGTTTTTTTAAGCAAAGGGTAGCTGTAGGGGTTCAGCATGCTGCAGAGGACAATGGTTTGTGACCCCTTTCAGAGTGGGTTACTTGACTCATGAAATCCAGCCCATTCCTGCAGACCTGCCCCACGAATGATGTTGTACAGAAGATACATTCCTGTCTGTGCTCACTCTCTTTAAAATGCTTTTGTTTCTTTTTAACTTTTCCAGTGGTGATTAGCCTGCATTGCTGTCTGGTTTATGCGCTTCAGGGTGATTAAAAACTGGAAGCTTAGGCTTCCAACATGAGTGTGTGGTGGTGTGTCCAGCAGGCCAGGGCAGAGGTGTCTGTCCTGGTTGCTGTTGAGGGTCTCTGGCAGCTGGGGGTTGCACGTTATCATCTGTGTTTGGAAAAACACCATGTTCTGCCCTTGCTCTGAAGAAGAACAGCAGAGCATGCGAGATCCTCTTGGTCGGGTGAGGGTTGCCGCTGAGCCTGCCGCACTGAGTGGGCGAAGCGTTGTGCCCACTCGTGCACACCTTCCTGCCGTTCAGCCGTTGGTTTCCACTCCTAGGCTTCCTCCAGCAACGGGGGACTGTGACCACGTCCCACAGGCAGCATTGCTGCTCCGTGCACACCCCAGAGTCTGGCCGTGCCGGTGCTCCTCCAGCAGCCATGTCTCTGCCGGCTGAGCTGGATGTACCCACATGCACAAGCAGGTGACTGTGACAGTGGGAGATCATCTCCAGAGCAGTAATATCAGCTATTATACACTCCTAATGCAAACAGCAGTATTTAAACCCAAATAAGAGCTCTCATGTCAGAAGATGACAGGCAAATTACTGGAAGATTATTTTTTTTAAGTTGTGTGTAATTTGTGCTGTTTCAGAGGGATTAGAGACCTAAAGGTTAACTGTGGCCCCACAGACCAGCACTTCCCATGTTACGGTTAGCCAGGGTGGGTGGGCTGGACATGACTCCGGTTAAACTTAACTGGTGAATGGTGACGGGTTTTAACCTCTCAGTTATTTCAAGAGTTGTTGCTTAATTGCTTAGATTAGCAGAATAAATCGCTGATAGTGAAATAAAGCGCTGATTCCAGCCAGTCTGAACATCCTCTTCCCAGCACTTGAGTGTTAGGCTTTTGTAGTGTGGGTGACTGTCGGATGTGTCTGTGAAGGGTGGATGCTTTGGGGGCTGTCAGACACAGCAGTCCAGATGTGGGCCTGAGTCCAGGAAGTCCCCATGGAACCATCTGGAGCAGGAGGAGGATTTTTCTGTACTGGATGTTCTCGTGCTGCTCCCGAGCGGCTGTCGCTGTCAGCAGGGCCCTGGCTTAGGTAGGTCGTTGAGTCTGAACACGTGTGGCTCTTTACCACCCGTGATTTGGGAACATATTTGAGCGTGGAACAAATTCTTCTCCCTCAGGCAAATCGCCTCTGGCTTGGCTTGCCCTAGAAAGGACAGTGTGCCCCCAGACCCAGCAGGAACAGATCTGATGTGGACTTAAGCACTGAACAGCTGAGAACTGGTCCACTGTGGGGATTGTTGTCTTTACCCTACAAATTCAGATCAGGCTGTGACAGAGGTCAAGCTGTTCACAGCACTTGCAGAGATCCCTTAAAATAAGGCTGTTAACAAACAAGCTAAAAATGGGTAAGAGGGGCCGGTGAGATGGGAGATGAATGTGCAGTTTACAGGTTCAGTGCTTGGGATGGACAGAAATCCCCTCACCAGAAGTGCGACACTCATAATGAGCTGGTGGAAGGTGTGGGGTGAGGAGGGAGCCCAGCATGGGTACAGCGTGCCCCGGGGTTTGCGTGGTATTTGCGAAGGAGGGGGGGCAGCTTGCACAGAGAATAAATAGTAATCTTTTTATACCTGAGTCTTCCTGCAGGATCCTTTTGAACTTGCTCAGCTCCATGCGAGTGTTACATTTCTAACAGTGACACCATATTAAAATAAAAATTTAAAAAAAAAAAACCAAACCCTTGTAAATGACTGATCGATTCAGTTGTGGTTCTGCTGGGCAGCGAGAGCAGGAGTACAAGTGACTCATAGGTGGGAGTGGGTGTTCAATTTGGGAGAGGAAAAGAGGGAACCTCATTAAATCTCGCCTTCTTCAGAGGGAGAAGGGGCTTTGAGAATGTGCTTTTATTTTTAAAGGGTTATTTAAAGGTTTATGCAGCTCTAGAGAGCTTGAAATGTTACACGCCCCTGGTTCAATTGGTGTTAAGCATCTCATCCGAGGGAAGCGCTGAGGAGAGTAGCTGTGGCATTGAACACGTGACAAAGCATCCTCTCCAGAAGTGGCTGCCTTTTCCTTTGGAGAGAGGCAGCATATGCAATAGATGAATGTAAGCATCTTGCTTGTCGCTTTTGTGCTGCGTTTCAGACTTAGAAGGCTGTGCTCTGCTTTTTTTTCTCATTTACCGTTAACCCCTTCCTCAGCTGCAGCCCAGCCCTCCTGCAGAGGCAAATGGCTGTGTAGCTTGATTCTGGGTCGTGGGGGTTTTTGTTTTGCTCCCTTAGCTTTCAGCCTGAGGCTGGAAAATAGAGCCAGGACTGGAGTCTTTAAGTAATGCCTGGCGCTTGAAAAGGTGCGTTTCTAGCCACAAATAATGTATGCGTGTTTGTGTCTGACAAACACAGCAATTCAAAAGCTCTTCACGGTTTTATTTTGAAACCTTTTTTTGTGCCTGAATGAGCTGGATGGAGCCATTAAGAAATGTGAGAGGTGGCAAGGACGAACATGCACGTTCTCAATGCCTCTCTCAGCCCTCCTTTTCATTTATTTTATTTTTAGTGCTGTTCAGCCGGTAATGGTAAGGTAGGATATAGCTGTTCGAACAGACACAGCACTGGGTCACTGGCTTCCGCGTGGGCAGACAGTTGCCAAGACTTCATCCCATGTTGGTTTTTTATTTTCATTAATTTGAACGTCAGCAGCTGTCATTGGTGAAGGAGGTAAAATTAGCTTGCAATTCACCCTCCCTCCTTGGTATCCATACTCCTGGGACTGCGCTTTGGAAGCGGGGTGGGAGGGGGAGGAGGGAAGAGTCACACAAAAGACAAATGAACTGTTTGGATATTTTTATTTTATTTTTTTTCCCTCCCCAGTCAGAAACGTTAATGGATTTGGCCCAAGTTCAGCTGAGGGAGGGGAAGGATAACTGTTCAGCTTTGCTCTGAATGGGGTTATCTGAGGTTCTGCAGACATGCAGTTGGGATGTGGGGAGAAGAGGAAAAAACCCTAAGCTCTGGGATGGGGTATGGCCGGGCTGCCCTGCTCACCAGGAGAGCCCCATCCCTGGGATCTGCCGGAGGGGGTCCCAGAGCTCGGGCCCCTCGGCCCTTCCTAGGGAGTCTCCCCCTCCGAAGGGGTCAAAGCTGGAAGCCGATCAGGTCAATAGCAGGTCTGTAGGTGCACAGCTGGGCAGAGCTCTGTGCTCCTGAGCCTCTCCCCTGGCCAGTCATTTTCGGGGTGTTTGAGGTAAGGCCAGATCTCCGGGGTACCTCCATCCTGCATGCCAAGCTCTGCATGGGGCTGGGGCTGTGTTTCTCGGGAGGTGCAAGGCCGGACAGCCCCCCGAGGAGCACAGCGGGCGCCATCGGCTCTGGCAGCGATAGGCACGGGTGTGTGAAGCCAGCAGCCATCCCTGGCGAATCCATCCTTCCCGTGGCAAGGCAGAAGCGCTCAGGTAAGCAGCAACAAGCCAGAACTGGGAGCTGTGTCAGGACTTAGTGGAGCCGTCAGAGAAGGGTGCAAGGGGCAGCTCACCAACTCACTTGCGCTTGTAACCTGGTCGCCCTGCAGTGGGTGGACCCATCCTGCCCCCCCTCTCGCTATTCCCAGGCCCCATCCCATGCCTGGGGCAGACCAGCCGTCCCTCACCCCATTTTGCACAGCCGGAGGCCCAGCTCTAGTGTGCTGGAATGTCCAAACCACAGCACCGGGAAGGTGCTCCCATGCTCTCAGCAAGCTGGGGGCACAGCTGACCAGCTCGAAGAACTGTCTGCTGTGATCTACAGATCAATTACAGGGTAATTTCTCAAGGTAGTTCCTGCCTGAGCCCAGCTCAGCAGCTAAGCCTGCTTTTAGGGGGGGAATCCCCTCCCCGGTGAGCACCCTGGTTCTCTGGTGCCCACAGCCTGCGCCAGGCCAGGCTGGCCATGGAAACACTCAATCTGCTGCCTTATTTCCAAGGGTGTGGTTTTGTTCCAGCCCTCTGGGTATTGCCCTGCTGCAGCCTGTGCCTTGGTCCCCGTCTCTGTGCCGGTGAGGCTTTACCAAACCCCACCAGGCAGAGGGGCTGGGGCCGGGCTCCTGCTGTGTTTGCTGCTTCGAGTCTCTGATCCCTTTCCCCAGCACGAACCCTCTGGGGAGAGGAAGGTGGGTCCTGAAGGTGACTTTGAACAACGTGACCTCCGTGTCCGCTTGCAGCTTTTCTTTCCCAAATGACTCTTCGCCTGTGGAGGACTGGAGGATGATGTGCCGTCCGTAGCTGGCAGGTTCCCTGTAAGAGCCGCGTGGGGATGGAGGACGGGAGCAGAGCAGGCAGGAACCCCCATAGCCCTGTTGCCGCAGTGGTACACGGGTGGAATGCAGCAAGGGAGAGGAGAGTGCAGGGGTCCAAGGCGGACCCCCGTTGTTCCCCAGAGAAGCGGCTCTCCCACCGCCCCCATCCCTGTGCGTGTCCCCCTCCTCCCCGAGCTCGGTAGTGGGGTGATTGTTGGCGCAAGTACAGAGAGATGACGTGCTGTTCGGCCTTGGCGGAGAAAGGATTGAGCATCCTTTAAAGAAAATTACACATAATCGTCTTACAGCCTTCGCTTCCACTCAAACCTCTGAGTCATAACTGAAGGGCCCTGGAGCGTGACGTTCCTGCTGGAAGGAAATTGCCTCGGCTGGATCCGGTGGGGGGGAGCTGGGAACCTGATGAATCCTCTCACAAGCCCTGTGTCTGGCCGGGGGCTGCGCTGCGTTACCCATGGGAGTGGCTGCAATGGTGTCCCCTCCCGCTCTGGGTTGCGCTTCACCCTTTGTCGCTCCCTGGGTGAAGGGATGCGAGCCTGGCCTCGTCCAGCTGTGGCAGCAGGCAGATGACTCTGGAAATGGCTCTTCATCTGCTGTGCTGAGTCACACCGAGCCCGTAAGAGGAGGGGAGAGGGGCTGATCTGAAACCGCTCTCCCATCTGGGTGTCCCCGTTGGGGGACGGTGGCATGCCTGAGCTGCTGCATCGCTGCCTAAATGGGCAGTGCCCCGGCCCCTGCCAGATCTGGCTGTGCTGCTGCGGGTGAAGCAGAGCTTCCCCTGCGCTGCAGAGGCAGGCGGGCATTTGCTCTGCAAATACATCAAGCCCCTGGGTCAGTGGATGGGGCTGGGATTTGCATCTTCCTCCAGAGAAGGGGGGGAGGAGGAGGAGAGACTTCCTCCACTGCGGCCCCTCTGCTCCCCCGCTGGGAGCTGGGCTGCTGCCTGGGGTGCAGGGTGGGCACGGCGGCTGCCCGGGGAGGTGGGGGCACGCTGTTCTCAAGGTCTGGACCGGCTGTGCCCATGTTCTCACTCACCACCTCGGGTTTTCTTTCCTCTTGTGTGCTGGGGACCACCAGCTGCTGTGTGCTGGAGAAACGGGGGTAAAAACAGTCCTTGGTGGGAGCGGGGAGAGAGATGCAGTCTCAGGCTCCCCACCTCACACATGCCCCATCTGGGCTGCTTCTCCTGTGGTCCCTAAGGCGTAGGAATGGCCTCTGATTTCCCTGAGCAGCACGTGTTGCGGGCGATGGAAGGGTTGCTTTTTGGAGGCGATGCTCCGGCCTGCTGCCCTCGCTCTGCCTCACTGTCTCCCTTCCCTTGCAGGACAGGTGCCTGAGGAGGAGGCAGGGCAGAATGGGCAGAGCCGCGGCAAAGGGCTGCCCAAGGCTGTGTGCATGAACGGGACGGAGACGGGACAGCTGAGCACCAAATCAAAGGCAGAGCGGCGGGCGAGCGCTTCTTCCAACCCTTCCCGCAAGGCCTGCTCCGCCAGCAGCAAGATCCGCAAGCTCTCCACCTGCAAGCAGCAGTGAGGCGGGAGCCCCCACGCTCTGCACAGGTACGTGGCAACCTGGTCCCTGTGGGAGGTGGCCACCATGGGTCACTGCCCAGGAAAAGGCTGGGGGCGGGGGGGGTGGCAGATCTGAGCCTGCCCCAACCATGGGCAGCAGGAGGGAGCTGGAAGGGGTGAAGGGATGTTACATAGTCCTGGGCATGGAGGGGAGAGCTCTGGCTCCTGAGCATCCCTCTGCAAATGTCCCTGACGTCCCCTGGATCCCCTGTGGTGTTGGGGGGGGGGGGGGGCAGAGCCCAATGGGGACCTCCCTGTGCCCCCTGGTCCCTGTGCCCTGCTCTGCTGCCTGCCTGGCTCTGCTCTACCCCCTCCTTGCAAGCTGCTGTCATGTCGGAGGAGAGCTGTCGTGGAATCCTTTCTCCCCCCTGGGCTGCAGTCAGGCCGTGTCATCACAACCCCTCTCCCTGGCACCAGAATCCCCCCGCTTTCTCCCTGCTCTGCTCCCTGCTGCTCCCGGCCTCACTGCCCTCCTCTCTGAGGGGACCACACAGCCTCCGGCATGTGGAGGAGCTGGGCTGCAGCAGGATGCTGAGTACCAGGATGTTTCCAGAGGTTGCCAGGCCACTGCCATGCCTGAGCCCCTTCCCCTCCTTGGGGAAGCTGAGCTCCCTTCCCTGCTTCTCCTTCCGGCTCTTTGCTGGGCTCCGCAGCCCTGTCCCCTTCTTCCCACCCCTCATTCATAAGTGAGCCAGCAATGACTCATGCTCAGCGCTCATCCACCCACGGCCTCGCGCTTGTGCTCGTCACCGGCGCTCCGTGGGGCTGAGGCTCTGTTATCTGTTTGGATCACGACCAGCTTTGTGGTGTGAAAAAAGCCAGAAATAAAAGCCTGTTCCTCCCCTTGCAGCTGTCAGACCCGCACGCTCAGCCCCTGTGGCAGCTTTCATCTTTAATTCATGGCTGGGAGTGAGTCACCTGCATGGGGAGTTACTGTATCGGCAAGCAAATGCCTTGGATCTGGGTCTCCCCGGGGATCTGCTACTCTTCTCGCCCCTTCCTGTGCGGGTACCTGGCATGGGGCTCCGCAGCACCTGCCCAGCGGTCTTGGGAAGGAGAAGGTCCATGCTGGCTGCCAGAGCCCTGTTCGGTTGCTGCCTCTGCTCCCCTTGCACTGTGGGGTCGGCTGGGTTGGAAACCGCCTGCTCTTGCGCTGCCCCCCACCCCTCCCCTTAGCTGGAGCCTTAAAACCTTTGAAAGAACATGCTCCTCACCTCGGCCTAAATGATGCTCCCCGAGTGCCTTTTCCCCTTGGGTTTTGGCTTCATGGGGGCAGAGCAGGGACCCCAGGGCCCCTCTTGCTCCCACCTGCAGGGTGCTGGTTGGAGAGGGAGACCTGGAGCAGAGGTTTGCACCCCCTAGTTCGACGCCCACCCTAACCCCTTCCTCTCCCTTCTCCCACACCCAGCGTCCCAGGGCCGGGCCAGCCTGCATCCCCTATCCTCACCCCATCCCTGCCTCTCTCCTGGGAGCGGACTGTGCTTACGATCCAAAAAGAAACCAGAGGAAACCAACCAAGGAACCCACCCCACCCTGCGGCCCCCGCTCCGGACAGTGCCAGGAACTGGGAGCTGATGGCGGCCAGACCCCACTTGCCACCTCGGAAGATGAAACCTCCGGCTGCACAGATGCTGCCCTTCCTCCCCAATCACTCTTTGCCAATCAAGACACTGATTCTGTTTTTAATTTTGCGATGGGAAGGGTGGGCTGAGCGGGGCCGGGGTGCGGTGGGACCCTCTCCCTGCCGGGCCTGGCTGTGCCCACCCTGGCTGTGTAGAAGTCGTGCAAAGCCATTGCCGTGCACTTTATGTTTTAGACTACTGTTATATATTATATATTTTCCTCTTTTTTTTTTTTGTTTATATTTGCGGTATATTTAGAGATTCCTACACATCGTGATGTGTTTAAAATAAACCAGATGAGGAAAAAAAAAAAAAAAAACAGGTATTAAGACAAAGCAAAACTCTATTAAACCTGCATGCTGTAAAAGGGCTCGGAAAAGGGAATGGGTGCGTTGGGTGTATTTTTTCTTTATTTCTTTTTGTTTTTTTTTTTTTTTAAATAAAATAAAGTGAAAACAGTGAGTTGGGTTTCATGTCCTTCTTCCTGCAGCTGGCAGGGTTGGGGGGTGGGCTGGGTCTAGGGCCAGCCCCTCTTCCTGGGGGGTGTGCTCCTTTTGGGGAGGCGCAGACCCCCCCCCAGGCAAACCCAGTGACTTGGGGAGCCGCCATAGGGTGATGCTGGGGCAGGAGTGGGCCCCTGTCCCCCCCACCCCAGCAGCTCCTGGGCAGGGGAGGATGCCGGCCCTGGGGTGGAAGGTAAGAAGGAAGCTCAGAAAAGTCACAGTTTTGGGGTTTTTTTTCTCCTTTGTTTATAGACTTAAAAATGCTGAGTTGTAGATCGAGTTAGTGCTTTGGACAGAGACTTTGCAGAGGGAAGGAGCAACCCGGCCTCTTTACTCACATGCAGTTGGGGTGCCATGGAGGGATATGGGGGCCCAGCTGTGCCCTGGCCCCCCCCCCCCGCCCCCTGTTGCCGAGTCTCCCAGGTAACACAGCTTGGGTTTGTTTTTTTTTTTTTTTCCTCCTTTTTTTCACCCATCCTTTGAAACACAACTAAAAACCCAATAAAAAGCCAACCCCTCCCCTGGAGCAGCAGCATCCACCTCTATAAAAATCAATAAATACCCTCTGAACACCTTGAGCCCGGTGCGGAGCACTCGGCGGGGGGGGGGGGGGGGTCACCCACAGCACATGCTGGCCTGACCCCAGGCTCTGCTCCTGCTAGGGACAGTGACGGGCAGCCCCCACCCACATGAGGGTATTTACAGGGGGGGCCCAGGGCTGGTGCTGCCCCCCCCCCCCCAGCCCTCAGGGTGCTGCTGCAGCACCCACAGCTCACCCGTGCCCCTGGGGGGATGCACAAGCCCCTCGAAGCATCCTCCTGCCCTGGCTCCCTGCAGAACTGGGGGTTGTGGGCTTGAGGAGGCGACTCCCCCCCCTCCCCAAATAACTGCCTCCCTGCCAGGGCGGCACTACAGCATCCCCCAGCCGGCCAGGGGGGATGCCCAGCTCCGGCCCCTTCCTCATGAGGACGTTCCCCAGCCAGATGGGAGGCATTATTGCTTGTAAGAAACCGGAGGAGGAGGGGAGAGCGTATCTGCTACACAGCTCTGCCGTGAGGTAAGGGTCAGGCCTCAGGTGGGTTTGGGGGGTATTAGTGAAGTCCCTCAGCGCCGACCTCCAGGCCAACGCTCTGCTCCACCTCTGTGCCCCAATCCCTGGGCACCCCCAGCCCTGTGCCTGACACCACACTCCCAGGAGGGAGGGGGCTTGGCCACCCCACGCTACTGGACCCCCCATGGTGGGGGTGGTACGGCCAGGGGCCCCCACACGCCCTTCCTGGCCTTCCTGTGCTGGGGACCCCTTTCCCACAGTGCCCCAGGCACCGGGCTGGTCCCCACACTGGCAGGAGGGGATGGAGCCCCGAACCCCAGTGGGAGCCGAGACCCCCTGCACCGGGGTCTCTCCCCCTCGCGCTGGGCCTAGACAGGGCTGTGGTCGGGGGGGGCATCGCTGGCCGCCACGGCCACCATGGGCTCAGCGCTCTGTCCCACTTTCCTCAAGTGCCCGTAGAGCCGCTCCTCCAGGCCGCCGGCAATCTTGTCCATCAGCTCCAATCCAGAGCCCAGCCCCAGGCATCTCCCGGGGCCGGGGCAGTCATCATCCCTGGGGGGCTCAGAGCCAGCCTTGGGCTCAGGGGCTGCCTCTCCAGGCTCCTCCACGATCACCTGGATCTCAGGGTCGGGCAGTGCCGGGGTGGGGGGGACCCCATCGGCCGCCTCCGCCGCCTCCTCATCACCAGCGCTGACAATGCGGGGCAGGGGGCTGTGGAAGCGGGCGTCCAGGGGGTAGTTGGCACTGTCCCCACGGCGCAGGGGGGTGCGGTGCCGCTCCAGCGCAGGGTAGCGCACGCCGGGGTCACTGTACTGCTTGGTGTGCTGCCACTGCTTGCGGAGGTGGGTGCGGGAGCGGTGCTTGCCCCGCAGCGGCGACTCATCGAACTGGGGGTCATGGCGCACAAAGGCATTGAACAGGGCATCCGTCTTCTCATCGATGCTGTAGTCCCGCCGGGGCAGAGCATCCCGCCCCGGGAACATCTGCCCGTACGGGGACCAGGCCAGGGGGCTGTGGGGGTAGGGGGGTCCCCCACCCGCTGCGCCCCGGGCCGTGCTCCCCTCTTCCTCCTCCTCCTCTTCCTCTTCCTCCGGCTCCCGGCCCTCGAAGCTCTCAAAGATGGTACCTTTCCGCCCCGCGCTGGTGAAGCAAATGCGCTTCTCTGAGGCCGTCTGGTCCTTGGGGTGCCCCTCCTCGCCCCCCCGGCTGGGTGCCTCAATGGAAGCATAGCCGCTGTCCATCTGCAACAGCTTGCGCGTGCCCGGCTCCGACTCCTCTGGCTTGGGCCGACCCCAGAGCTTCTCCTCAGGGCCTTCGGCCTCATCCAGGGAGGAGGAGGGGCAGGGGGGCATGCCGCCAGCAGAGGAGACACTGTCCCCGCCATCGCTGCGCACCGAGTCCTGGTCGTTGCTCCGCTCAGAGGAGGCATACAGCTCCAGCGAGGCACGCAGGCTCCAGATGTCATGGTAGGCGCTGGGCTGCTCGGGGACGCCGGCCTCACCGGGGCTGCCCGCACCCCCCTCGCCCGGCTCTAGCCTGCAGGCACCACCCTGGCGTCACGGCAGGGACCCGGACAAACCCGGTGAGCAGCAGCCAGGGGAGATGCCAGCCCAGCACCTGCAGGCTGTGTGGCAGTGCCATGGTGCCACACGGTCCCCCGTGCTGTCCCCACCACCCTGCCCATTACCCAAGCTCCCCTCCCCATCACCGGGTCCCTCAGCCCCCACCCTGCCACCTCCTGGCCTCCCCACCAAAGCTGCACAAACACGGGACCCCATGCTGCCCCGTGCGGGGGGGGGGGGCCCTCAGTCGCTTCCCAGTGCCCGGCTCGCCCGTCCCCATCCCCTCTATCTACTGAAAAATACCTGCCGAGAGAGGGTGGGGGGCTGGCGGGGGAGGGCAGGAAGGGGCCGCCCGCCGGGTGGAAAGCCACGTCATCCGTGTGGGCGATGTACTGGATGATGTCAGTCTGATGAGGGTCCTGGTCCTCCTGGTCCATGCTCTCGCTGGCCGCCCGCTGACGCTGGAACTGCCGCCGCTTGGGAGACCCTAGAGGGGCACAGGGCAGGGCTGGGGGGACGGTCCCCTCCTGGCATGGTGAGCCCCCCTGCCCACGCACTTCCACCCGCCCGGCCCATCCCCGCGGGGCCGTGCACCCCGCTGCCCCCCCGGTGGCAGCACCCACCTCTTGTGTCCAGGCTGGATGCCCGCTGGGTGCTCTCCAGCTTCCACTTCTTGATCCTGAAGTAGGGGCTGGCTCCATCCAGGCTGGCGTGACGGCGCAGGCGGGTGAAGAACTGCAGGACGGTGCCCTGGGCGGGGGCTGGGGTGGGCTCCCCGGCGCCGGCGCTACCTGTCCCAACCACCTTCCCACTCCTGGGTGCTGCTGTGAACTGCGGCGGGGAAGGGGGGGCTGTGAGTGCCCGCTCGGCTCCAGGCACGGCCCCCCGGGCCCCAGCTCAGCTCCTTTGTCCTGCTCGGCTGCAGCAGATGCACAAATGTCCCCCGGGGCAGGGGACGAGGGGAGGGGGGCAGAGCCTGTTTCTAGCTGGATGCCCACATCTCTCCCTGGCACAGAGCGGGGGGGGGCAGGCAGCCCTCTGGGGTGCAGGGCCAGCCCTGTGCTGGGGGATCGGGGCTGCGCAGGCTGCCAAGGCAGGAGAGCCCCTTCCCCTTCCTGGTCCCAGCCCCTCGCCTGGGCACTCACCGAGGGGCCCTCCCCGGAGTCGGAGGAGGCGGACGGGCTGGCCTCGGTGAAGCTGGTGTCCACGGTGGAGTTGTAGGTGTCCCCGGGCAGGGCAGAGCTGGGGCACACGGCATGGCTGGGGAGCGCTGGCTGGGGCAGGGCCCCCGCAGGGGGCTGCAAGGCAGAGCATGCTCAGGGGTCTTTGCACAAGGGTCGGGGACCAGGAGGGGCTTCCCACACCCTGGGACCCCCAACCCCACATCCAGCATTGCCCTGAGACTCCCACACCAGATCCAGCGGTGCCTCCCTGGGGTGCTGCAGGACGTCCGGACCCCCATCCCCCCTGTGTCCACCCGGGTGCCAGGGGCTCACCTGGAAGATGGCAAGGCCGGGCTTGGGTGGGGGCAGGCAGGGGGTCATGGCCAGGCTGTTCTCACTGGACTCGCACTCGTGGATGGTGACAATCTTGAGGGCAGGCGGCGGGAGGTGCAGGTGGGTCAGGCGGGCATTCTTCAGGTGGTGGAAGTCCCCCTCCGTCAGCGTGTACCTGCCGGGCACACTGGGTTAGGAGGGGTGGCCCTGACCCCCCAACACCCCCCCCCCAGCCTATTCCAGTGCTTCACCTCCTCCCCTTCTCCTGCGTCTTCTTGCTCTGGTCGAAGAGCGCGGCCTCATTGAAGGAGACACGGCGGGCGGTGGAGGAGCTGGAGGACAGGAACCGCTCGCTCTCCGCATCCCGGTAGCTGGAGGATGACAGGCAGTCGGGGTCCTCCACTTTGATGGTGGTATCTGTGCGAGGGGGGGGTCAGCAACCAGGGTCCCCCCACTGTGGTGCATGCCAGCCTACCCAGCTGAGGCCTGGCAACCTCGCTGCACCCAGGGCCTCAATGCCAGCCCGGGGTCCCCGCTCCTGGCTGCCAGTCCTGCTCGTGCAGCCAGGGCACCAGTGTGACAGATGATGGAGGGTGCAGAGGGCGTGTGGCCATCCCTGTCCCAGGGCTGGGGGCTACACCCAGGAGAGGGGAGGGCCCAGGAGCTGCTTTACCCTCCCAGGGAAAGGGGGGGGCTGCTGGGGGTGCAGCTGGTGTTACTGGTGGGCAATTGATGGCAGATCACCGCAGTACCCCTGGCCCTGCTGTGGCACTCACCCTGGGCTGGCTGCGAGTCGTCCAGGTAGGTGGTATTGGTTTTCTCAGGGTCATCGCTGGCTCTGCGTGGGAAGGAGGGTCAGTGGTGCCCTGCACCACACCCCTGACCCCCTTCACGGTGCCATGCATGCCAGGGGCAGCAGTGTCGCCTGTCCCCACAGCCTGTGCCCACCTGGAGTGCCGGTGGTCGGCCTCGCAGCACCGGCGGCAGATGATCAGAATGCCGGAGAGCAAGACCAGGGTGCCCCCGATGAAGATGGAGAGCAGGGCGAGGAGCAGCACGTAGCCATCCTGGGGGGACACCTCACCGGGCACCGCCTGCACAGGGTGGCAGGGGCTGAGCCGCAGGGGGGGGACACGGCCCAGCCCCAAACCCTGCCTCACCAGGGTGCCAGGGCAGCCCCCCCGTGCCGAGGCTGACACCGAGCGCTGCTCCCCAGAGATACTCGCGCTCCCCCGCCGCCCCCGGGCCTGCTGCCGGCTCCGGGGACCTGCCTTCACCAAGGCAACCGCAGCCGGGGGGTTGGCACTTGCACCCCCCCAGCTGGCAGCACCCGCTGAGGGAAAACGGCTGATCCGGCAGCAGCACCTGGGGCCCCTCGGACACCCAGCACCTAGACCATCTCGGGGCGCTGCAGAGCATCTCGGGGGGCTGCACAGGGCACAGAGAGGTGTCACGTGCCCCAGGACTGGCTAGCGGGGTGGGTGACCACTGCTGATCCCACCCGGGTGCAGACCGCAGCCCCACGGCAGCAACACAGACCCCACACCTCCCAGACACTGCCCCACGCCGGGACACGCATCCCCACCCTCCCCCGGCCCCCCGAGGACGGCAGCGTGGGCAGGAGCAGGCAGGGGCGGGTAGGGACAGGCAGGGCAGCCCCGCTCACCGTGGCGCTCTCGGTCGCGTTGTCCCAGGGCGTCGGGTCATCGCTCATGGTCCGTCCCGGCCCGAGCGCGTCCTGGGGCGAGGGGGAGACAGAGGGAGGCACCGGACCGGGGCGGCTGGGCCGGGCCGGGGGCGGCGGCAGCGGCTCCTGCCCGGCCCCGGGCCCTGCCCGGCACCGCGGTGCGGAGCTGCCGGGAGGGAGGGACCGGGATGGAGAGATGGAGGGAGGGACCGGGATGAAGGGATGGAGGGAGGGTGTGGTCAGGAGGGAGGATGGAGGATGGAGGGAGGGGTGGAAGGTGTGGTCTGGATGGATGGAGGGAAGGTGGCTCCAGAGGGAGGGATGGAGGGATGGGGAGGCAGGTGGGGCCCGGGATGGGGAGAAGGAGACAGGACCGCTGCCCCTCCCCGGGGACCCCCCCTCACCCTCAGCTGGGCCCCCACCCTGCACCCAGCCCCGGGGCCTGCTGGCTTGTGTGGGGCGCAGACTCCATCCCTGCGCCTGTGGAGCCCCACACCAGCAACCGGCAGAGAGAGAGGCCACGGTCCCCACACCAGGCTGGGAGCCAGAGCTCCCGATGGCGGCCATTCCTGGTGGCCAGAGCTGGCCGGGGGGGGGCCTGACCCTGCCCTGGGGTCTCACCAGGGATGGCTCACAGGGGAGGAGGTGACATCACACCACCCCATCATTGCCATCCCCAGGGAGCCAAGGGGCCAAAACACAGCCCCCGGCACCCAAGCACTGCTGCCAGAGGGGATGGGGTGGCTGGGGGTCTGGGCTGCTCAGTCCCTGCCTGCGGGAGCTCGAGGGGGAGCAGCACTCGGGGCACCTCAGCAGGGAAGGGTGGCAGATGGCTGCCCCACACCTTGTGTGAATGGAGCTGGCGTGGGTGTCACTGGAGCGTGGCAGGTGACGTTTCTGAGTCAGCCCGACAATGGCTCCGTCACCGGACTGTCCCCACGCAGGAGGGGACGGGGCTGCCGAGGGGCCGGGGCTGCCGAGGGGCCCGTGGGCGATGGGGAAGGGCCGAGCTCCTGAGGAGCGAGAGCCACTGGGGCCATACAGACAGACAGATGGATGCCTCCACACCCCCACCCGTGCATCAACCCTGTGGCCTTTGGCCACCAAGCTGACACCCCCTCACTCTTCCGTGTCACCCAGCAGGGCCCCAGGAGGGCTCCAGCTCCTGCTGCGGGTCCGTGTGTCCCCGGGCTGCTGGAGGGGGCTGGGGCTGAGCTGGGGTGGGCGATGCTGGTGTCGGGGGGAGCCCCCGGGGGGTGGGCAGGGGTGGGCGCTGCACCGGCCGGGGCGCTCGGAAACCGCTTAAAATCAGGTCAGCAAAAAATGTGAATGGAGCCCAGGGCTGGGTGGGAAAAGCTGCTTGAGGGACAGAGCGGGGGATTACGGTGTCATGGCCCTGCCCTGGTTCGGGGTACGAATCCCTTGGGGGGATATCCGGGCGCTGAGGACCACCCAGGTCAGAGACACCCCCCACCCACACCAGCCCTCGGGCATCCCCGAGCTGTGGGGTGAGTGAGGCAGCACAGGATGACACCACCCACCCACGACCCCCAGGGGCAGGAGAAGGGAGTCCCTCCTCTGGTGCCCAGCTGTGCCAGGAGCACGTGGGAGACCCCAGACCCAGGGCAGTGGGCTGCGGCTCCACGCAGGACAGGCACCCCACGGATGGGATCCTGGCGGGGGACCCTCTGGCCCGAGGCGGGGGCGGGGGGTGCGGGAAGAATGTCCCTCCTGTTCCATCATGGAGGAATCCCGTCTCCATGGCGACCCGGCGGGAACAGGACGGCCATTGTCTGGAGGAGGGGGCTGGTCCCCACGGTCCCCGGGCTGTCCCCGCGGGTGGGGGCACGGGGCCGCCCTCCTGCCCGCTGCCAGTGCCCAGGGCGGGGGGCTCGGGGGACCCCGGTACTGCCGTGCTCCTGCACGTGTCCGCCTGTGAGAGTGGGGGGGCGGGGGGGGCCGGGGCGGGTCTGCGCCCCACGCGTGTGTGCGCCCCGCGGGGCTCGGCTGGGTCGGGGGTTGGAGGGACCTGCTCTGCTCTCCCCGGCTGCAAAGCCGCCCTCCCGCCCCTCCGGCCTCAGCCCGGTGATGGGGGATGCAGGCAGGGATGCAGGCAGGGATGTGGGATGCGGGCAGGGATGGAGGCTGTGGGGCAGGGATGCAGGCAGAGATGCAGGCAGGGATGCAGGAGCCCCCGAGACCTGCACGCGCGGTGGGGCGGGATGGAGTGCCCTCGGCCGAGCCGGCGCCGGCTCCGGCTGTCGCGATAGGGGCTGTCGCGAGGCGGCGGGGCCAGACACTCACCTACAACTGAGACCAGGGCTCCATCGCCGCCGCTGCGCTCGGTGCGGCGGAGCGGCCCCGGGATTTATGAATGAACCGGAGCCGCCCCCGCGCGGCGCGGGCGTCACGTGGGGACAGAGGCTGCCCTGAGCCCTGCCTGCACCAGCCCTGCCTGCACCTAG
The DNA here is from genome assembly GCF_011004875.1 of Balearica regulorum gibbericeps. Taxonomy (NCBI): domain Eukaryota; kingdom Metazoa; phylum Chordata; class Aves; order Gruiformes; family Gruidae; genus Balearica; species Balearica regulorum. Next base: position 774,700 of record NC_046209.1, read on the forward strand.
CCCTGCCCGTCCCCAGCCCTGCCCGCCCCGCAACTCCCTGCCCGCCCCCCAGCCAGCGCAGCCCCCAGCCCCTTCTGCCCCAGGCGCCCCCGGCACCGCAGCCCCGGCAGTGGTCGCAGGTCGGGCCCCCCCCCCCCCGCAGACCCCCGCGGCGGGACGGGCAGGGGCGGGCAAGGAGCGGGGCGGGACCGGCCCCCCGACCCGGCGGGGCTGCGGGGCACGGCCGGAGCCGGAGGAGTGGGCTGCCCCTCGGGCCCCATCGCCCCGGGGAGGAGCAGGGCGGGGGGGGGCAGGCCGGGCCGGGGCTCTGCAGGGCCGCATCCCCGTCCGCCGCCCCGCCGATCAGCGGGACAAACAGCGGGTGGGGCCCGGGAACTACAACTCCCATGCGCCCCCGCGGCGCCGTCCTATGGCGTCACTCCCGGCTGCCGCCCGGCGCCCCACGGGCCGTGTAGTCGCGCCGCGCGGGGCAAGCCGGGAGCTGTAGTCCCGCCGCCGCAGTCCCGGCCTGCCTCGCGCCGCCCGCTCGCCCTTGCCGCCGCCCCGGCCCGCTGCTGCCGCCATGTTCCGCGCCCGCCGCTTCCTCCTGCGCCTTGCCGCCCGCCCGGCGCTGCCGCCGCCCCGCGCCCGTGGCTATGCCGAGCCCGCCGCCGGGCCGGTCCCCATGGCCTTCACCTTCGCCTCGCCCACGCAGGTAGGCCGCGGGTCCGGGCCCGGCCCGCCGACCCGGGCTCCCCCTCGGCCGCCCCCGCTTCGCCTGGGGCGGTCGGTGCCCGCTGCGGGCCCCGGGGCGAGCGGGGCGAGGCCTGTGCTGCCGCCCCCCCCCGGGGTTGTCTGTGTCGGGTCTGGGACGGCAGCGAGTGCCGGGGCGGGCGGGTTGGAGACGGCTCCCGGGGCTGGGAACGAGCGGACGAGCTCGGTGCGGAGCAGGGCTGGGGATGGCGGGGTGCGCTGTGACCCCTGCGGCTCCTGCCCTGCTGTCACCGGCTCCGCCGGGTCTGACCTTGGCACTGACCTCGCCCGCCGCCGCCGAGCCCCCCTCCACGGCCAGCTGCCCTCCCCTTCCCGCCCCTGCGGGCACTCGGGGCCCGCTGCAGCTCTGCCGGGGCCCGCGGGGTGACGTTCTTGCTCTTCCAGCCCCGGCCGTTCGGCCGGAGCCGCTGTGGCTGTTCGGGCTCTGCCCGGCTGCCAGCGCTGCCGCCCCAGAGCGGTTTCTGGGCACCGCTCCCGGGTGTGGGGCACGGCCCGAGTCTGCCCCCGAAGTGCCCAGGGCTGCGGGGGCGGCTGGGCTCGCCGCTCTCCCGGGGCAGGGCACTGGGAGCAGGGCTGCGGTGTTGCAAGGCAGGATTTGTGCTGCATTGGCAGAGCTGTGTGGGACGCTCGCACGGAGGCTGCGTTGCTGACTCCCATCGGAGCGGTGACGGTTGGCGTCAAGGTCTCCCTACGCTCCTCTCAGGCTTCTCCCAGCTGCACCCTTCACCTCTCGCCCACTCCTGACTTCATGTCTCCGCGTGCCACCTCCCTGCCACCGCCACCAGCGTGCCTCTCAGGAGGCTCGGAGCGCTTTCCCACTCTGTTTGCCAGGACCCCTCCTCCAGAGCCTGGCCCCGCTCCCACCCTGTGGAGGTTTAGGCTGTCCCGATCACACCTTGCCGTGTGTTAAACCCCACGGCCTGCCAGCCACTGGGAGCAGGGCTGCTCCCTCAGGCAGGAGCAGGCTGTCTACCGCATCCCTTGGCTCTCCAGAGTCGGGGGAACCACCTCTCTCCTTTCTCTCCGTTCCTGCTGACGGACTGTTCCCATCTGTTCTGCCCTCCCTGTCCAGGTGTTTTACAATGGCGCCAACGTGAAGCAGGTGGATGTGCCCACGCTGACCGGCTCCTTCGGTATCCTGGCCTCTCACGTCCCCACCCTGCAGGTCCTCAAACCCGGAGTCGTGACGGTTTATGCTGAGGATGGCACAGCCACCAAGTACTTCGGTAAGTAAAGCAGGTGGAGCTGGGGAGGGAGGAAAGTGTGCGTGGGGGGTTGTTCTTGGGGCTTTCACAAGGGAGGCTCTGCTGATCAAGGTGTGCCCTGGTACACTTCCAGGGATTTCTGCTTTCCCAGCCTCCCCAGGGCTGCTGGTGGTGGCCTTGCAGGGCTAGGGCTCTGTGTGAGGCTGTGGTCTGGGGTCAGGTTTTCTCGGTTCTGCTCAGACTCTGGGAGCATCCTCAGCTTCAGCTTCCCTTTTGGTAGGAAACGAGTCCCTGTGGGACCTGGGAAATGTTACAGGAAGGCGTCGAAGTTTTGTTTTGGCAAAGGCATGGTGGAGGTTCCAGGGATGAGCTTGCCAGTGTGTGCTGACCCCCAGAAGAGGCCCATCTGGCAGCCCTGCCTGCGCTGCCTGACTCAGCCCCCGCTGCTGTGCCTTTGCAGTGAGCAGCGGCTCCGTCACTGTCCACGCGGACTCCACAGTGCAGGTGCTGGCAGAGGAGGCGGTGACGATGGACATGCTGGATCTGGCTGTGAGTAGCCGTCCCCGTGGGCTGGACTGCACCCTGCCTGCCTTGGACAGGCCCTGGCAGCCTTGGAGCAGGATTTGGTCCCAGCTTCCCTCATGTGGGGCAGTTGGCTCAGGAGCTTCCTGTAGCTGCGGAAAGCATGGCCACACCTGGGGCTGTGCCTTCACACCGAGCTTCCCCGTTGTCTGCTGATCGGGATCAAAGGCTCTGAGCTCCCCCTCAGCAGTGCAGAGAGGAAGCCGTGCAGTCATTAACCCTTCTCCTGGCCACTTCCCTCCCCTCAGACAGATGCTGATCTTCCCCCTTCCCCCACCCCTCTTGGTCTCGGGAACAGCTTTTCCCCAGCAGAACCTGTTGATAAGGCATCGGCTGCCAACGCAGCCGCATAAGTGGGTCTGTGGGGCCCCGTGCATGGGGCCAGCGGCTCCAGTGAAGGGAGGGGTGGGAGAGAAGTGACTCAGGGGCTGTAGGACAAGTCACCTGTCCTGCGGTGGGGTCTTGATGACACATTCCTTGTGCTCTTGTGTTCAGACTGCAAAGTCAAACCTGGAGAAGGCTGTTTCAGAGATGGCTGCAGCGTCCGATGAAGCAGCTAAAGCAGAAGCTCAGATTAAAGTAGAAGCTAACGAAGCCCTTGTAAAAGCCCTGGAGTAATTAAGGTAAGTGTCACCTACATCCTGGCTGAGATTTCCAGACCTGCTCTGGAGATGAGTCCCTGCTCCGTGCTGCCCGTAGGGAGCCTCCTCTCACAGCAGCTGGGGCTTTGTGCCTGGGTTCCAGGGAGCAGGGACACGACAGCTGTCCCTTTTGTGGTCGGGCATCAGCTCTGGGGGGGTTGTGGGGGGCCCCTGCCCGGAGCTGACCGAAGCCACTAGATGGCAGCAGGGCCCGGTGCCGTGCTGCGCCGTGCCGCTGCACAGTGCCGCGGGGTTCAGCCTGACGCCGGGACAGGCTGGGAGCCTGCAGGCACTGGTGGGACCTCGCTGCTGCCTCTGGGTCCCTCCGGGATGGGCCACGCCAGCGGGCAGGTCGGGAGCAGGCTGGATGCCTGGGGCCCCGGAGGGAGAGTGATGTGTGGCCTCTGCTCTGTGACGCTCCCTTCCACTGAAAACAAACAGCTCGTGTCTCGGGGGAGGCAAGGCCGGGCTGCTTACCTCCTGGCCCCTTTTCCTTCTACCCTGCTAAGTCTCTGTCTCATCCCTCTTCTTCCCACGTGCTGGCAGCTGGGAGACTTACTCTGCGGCAGCGTGTGTGTTGTGCCTGGCAGGTGAGTCACCAAAAGCCTCCTGATGGCCTCTGCCTGGAGCGGGTACAGCAGGGCAGCGGCTCCCCCTGTCTCCCTGATCTCTGCTCCCTGTGCTCTTTGGCCATGAGGTCTGGGACAGCCAGCGGCTCTTGTTTACTTGCACCGGTTTAACAGCCTGAGCTGGGGCCAAGCCCTCGCATCAGAATCCACTGCTTTGCCGAGCCCACCCCGCCTTAAAACCAACTCCGCTTCTGTGTGTTGCAGGAATCCCACTGTCGATGTAAAGAAACCCCAGGCTGTCCTACTTGTCCTGGCTTCCCCGATTGTACAGATGGTGCGGGACAAATGGAGGCGGAGAGAATGCTCTAATCGATTAAAAGGAAATGTAATCCCATCTCGTAGCATGTTACCTTCTTCCGAGGCAGCAAATTGCAGCTCATGCTGCACCAGTGGCCGAGTGCCCGGGGCAGGCTCTTGCCCCCATGCCAGGGTCTGCCAGGGTGTGGTGTGCCTGCAGCACTGCCCTGGGGTTCAGCTGGGGATTCCCGTGGGAGATTCACCTGTGGGAGGCTTACAGGCAGATTCTGTAACACCCTCCCTGCACTATCAGCCACCTCTAATAATCCACCTGGATAGCAGGATTACGGCAGCGCAGGAGGAGGCATCCGCAGGGCAGCACTGGTCTGTGCCAGAGGCTTCCTGTCCTGACCCCCGCCCCATCCGGCACTGGCTTTTGCTCGGCCTCCCAGCTCCGTTGCTGCAGGAATTCACGTCGGCTGGGCTATTTCTTCACAGTGGTACTTGCAGCTGGACAGCAGCTGCCCAGGCTTTGACCTGTTCCCCCACTGCTGCGTTTCCACTGCGCGTGTGGCATAGAGCTGGGGAAATCTCTTCCTGCTCCTTGGAGACAGGCTTGGTGCGGGGGGGGAAGCAGATGCTGTACGTGGTGGGAGTCTTTCCTGAATCTGTGTGTGGTGGGAGCGGCTGATGATGTTGCTCTGCTGAAGTTGCTGCTTGCCCCGGGTCTGTCCCGAGGAGGCTGCGGGAGGTGTCTGCAGCGAGCTCGCTGGTCCCCACGCGCCTCGAGAAGCAGCAGTGCCTCTGGGAAGGAGTGGGTTCGAGCGAGGGGCCGGTTCTGTCTGTGCCAGACACCCAAGGATGCGTGTCTTGCCAACGGCACCATCTGCTGCGAGGCTCCTTGCTCAATGCTGCTGTCCCCAGAGGGATTTCAGGTTCCCTCTGCTGTGCAAACCCCCCCAGCGTGGGCTTGCCAGCCGGGGGAGGCCGAGGCGGCCGCTGGCCCCTGTGTGCGTAGGGCTGCAGTCCCTCTGCCTTGCTCTAATCCCCTTTTCCCTCCAGTCTTCCAGCCTGGGAAAGCGAGTTGGCTTGCCTGTGTGGGCAGCTGCTCCAGCAAAGGTCAGCGGGCAGCAGGTTCGGCCTCCTGCCTGCCCTCCCTGCGAGCTCAGCTCCCTGCGGCTCCACAGTCGGAGTGGGGCATGGCTATTTTCGGTGCTGCCACCCAGGATGTAATCTTGGCTGCCTCCTCTTCTTCTCACCACCACCTCCTCCCCCTCCTCTTGCTCGCTCTGTCTTTCTCTCCCCCCTCCACAAGTGATCAAAAATAGTGCCTGTGGTGTTAAATTTCTCACTCTGTAGCTTATTAAAAGCCTCTGAGTGCCTGACGCTGAGCCTATTTGAAGCTCAGCCGACTTCCCTGTTTCTGAGCTGCTCCAGTGCCTTTTTCTTCCCTTCCCCTCTCTTTCCTTTTTTTTCCTTTTTTTTTTTTAAAGGTCATACGTTGTGCCGTGCATAAGCAAAGCCTCAAAGTCAGAGCGAGTGCTAATTAAAACGTCTCGGGAATAACTGGGGACGGTCGGCTTTGCTCCCTCTTCCGCTCCCTCTCGCTCTCCTCTGTCCACGGTTTCTATTTGCGGCGTGCGTGTGCCTCTCTCGACACACGCAGCCGCTCTCCTTCTGACGGAAGGTGGCTGGGTTGTTTTTTTTCATCTAATGGAAGAGCGTTGGCGAGGCCGGGAAGCTGGGGAAACGGCCAGCTGCTATTTTTAGGATGGGAAAAAAGTGTCTCCGTCAGCGTCCTCTCAGCAGCTCTTCCCACTGCCTCCCGCCAGCTCAGGGGAGACGGGGGACCAGCAGGGATGCAGCCCTGCCTCCTCACAGGGTGCCCTTGGCCGGGCTCTCCGCGGCCTGACGCCTGCTGGGACTTGTAGTCTGCGTTTGGGGGGAGCAGCGAGGGCACCTCCGGCTTGCTCCATGCCCGAGGGATCCCGGGGATGCCTGTGCCCCCCGCTGTGCCCAGGAGCAGCTCTGCCTCTGGCAGGGGCTGTCTGGCCCCCATGGGTGTGGGGAAAGGGTTTTTTCCTAAGCCCTGCTCTGCCGGCCCCGATGCCGTCACCAGGCAGGACTGGAGCAGTGCCAGGCAGGGACTGCCTGCGCTCTGGCCAACGGCGCTGCGGCCACGCTTACCCTGCCCTGCAGTTTGGGGTGCAGGGCAATGCGTTCCCGGCTGTCCCTGCTACCCCTTGCAGCCCAGCTGGGTCCCCACAGGGTCCCACTGCTGTGGCTCGGCCCTGAGCCCCTCACCTGCCTCTGTCCTTTCCCATCACTGCTCATTATCTGGTTCTGTTGAGAGCAGTGTTATCCTCCTCCCCCGGCTCGCCATGCTGAGCTCTCGGCTCCCTCTGCCCACGCCGGGAGCTGCCATCAGTCACGTCCCGCTGGATGCCACGAAAATGGTCTCTGACTCTGCTTGGTGCAGGAGACACGCGGCTGTGGCTGAACTGGAGGCGAAGCCCTTCCCCGCTCCCGGCTTGCCCTCGGTGCTGTGGGGATGGACCTGGCAGGGGGAGGTGGGGGTCAGGCCCTGGGGTGGACTGGTGCCTGTACTGCTGTTGTGGTGCAGCGGGTGAGTTCCCCCCTCCTCTCCTGCCCAAACCTGCCTGGCCTGGGGAGAGTGCAGGGCCACCCGGCTGGCGGCCGCACTGGCACGGTGCTCGGCTGTCCCTGGAGCGCTGGCACATGCCCTTGGGGACTGCGGCCTCCATCTGCGGCTGGGGCAAGAGGTCTTTCCCTGCCGCTTTTTGGGGCGGCAGCACCTTGCTCCTGTGCTTCGGTCCCCACTCTGGGCAGGGGGGCGTGAGGCCATGGGGGCTGGGAGCATCGGCGTGGTGGAGTTGTTACGGGGAGCCTGGGATCTGTTTGTCTCCGGCTTTCGAGTGGGGCGGGGTGGGTGTGAGAGGGAAATGTTAATGTGCAGGAGGGAAGGGCTGCCTGGAAAATGGCGTGAGTGGGGCGGGGGGCCGGCGCGTCGCTCTCCTCCTTCCTTTCCACCAAGGGCTTTCGCCCATGACTTGCATCTTCTGCTGCCAGATGGAGGGTGGGGAGCCGGGCCGGGAGCGCTCGGAAAGTGAAGCATCACTGTTTCTGCCGGCGTTGTGGCGGCGGCTCTTCTCTTGGGGGACGATTTCCGAGAGGGGCTGGGCTCTGCCAGGCCGAATCTCCCAGTGCTGGCGTCCCCTCCCCGTGCTTGGCCACACGGCGTTTCCACCGTCCCACCCAGATCCCGAATGCAGGGGAAAGGTTCGAGCTCTCGCTTCTCTGCAGGAAAAACCCCCCAAGCCCCCGTGCAGCCTCAGGATTCCCCTGGCTGGGCTGACTCAGCCGGCAGAGCCACCCCTTTCCCTGCCCAAACCTGCAGTGCTCGGTGCTCGGGATCCCACCTGGCCTCTCGCAGCCGTCCCGTTTTTTCCCCGCGTCCTCAGTGCCCGCATTGCAAAATCGGGGTGGGGGCTGCAGGAGCTGCCCCCCACCCCTCATCCCTGCCGGGGGCACCCACTGCCCGGCGGCCTGCAGGAGGTGGAAGGCAGCTGCGCTCAGCCCCCACCCCGGAGCTTGGGGAGCCCCTGCCTGTCCCTGCCAAGGCTTTGCGGCACCCGAGTGTGGACCTGGCTCCGACCAGGACCCCTCCCTGGCCCCATGGCCACGGGCTGCTGCCTGCGGCCCCAGTCCCGGCGTGGGAAGGTCAGCAGAGGCTCTGCCTGCTGCCAGCACAAACCCAGCCGTGTCCTTGGGCCATGCTGCCCTTGGGTGGCTCGAAGGCCGTATCCTCGCAACTTCCTTCTCTGGGGGGAGAGCTGCTGTAATGATTAACTCGCCCTGCGTTAATCGTTCCATCCTGCAACCTTTTTCCTCTTGGTTTCCAGCACTGGAAAATGCTTCTCTTCTGCTGACCTCCCACACACATGGCCCCCGTGGTGGGAGCATGGCAGAGCTCGGGGAAAATCCTCGCAGGCAGGAGCGGGGGACCTGTGCTCAGGGCACGGTGGCGGGCAGGATCTGGTCCGGCTGTGGCTCCTCGGTCCCGGCCCGTTTCTGGGGTGATTTGCCGGCAGATGGCGGTGGAACCGTGGGGAGACGTCACCTCGCCAGCCTCCCTGGCCTCACCCCCAAAACCTGGGCTCAGGAGCGAGTGCTAGCGGGTGTTGTGGAGGGCGGGTGTTGTAGCCAGCACGACGGTGCTTGTCATGCAGCTCCTGGGCCAACAGCCTCGGAGCGCTGTGCTGGTGAGTGCGGCAAACCCTTGGCCCGGGGCAGGTTCTCTCTTGGGGAAACTGAGGCATAGACAGAGAAAGCCATTTGCAGGCTGGGGAGAGTGGGGATGGGACGTAGGATTGCTGGACCCTGCTGCAGCACCATGCTGCTCGGGGATGCTGCCTCTGTGGGTGCCCCCCACCCCAGGAGCCACCGAGGTCAGGTGAGGGACGGTGGGGGCGGCACGTTGCCCTGGGGTCCCAGGTGCCTTGGCAGGGGCTGGGTGGCCCCAGGGGCTGCGGGCACAGCCCTCGCTCAGGGCAACCTTGGCGGCCGCTCGCGCTTGGCTTCGCTGGAGCTGGCCCAAAGCCGCGGGGCGCATGGAGGGTGGTGCGCAGGCCTGTGCTGGGGGTCTGAGCAAAGCCCCCTCCCGCCGCCCCCCGGCCAGGGCCCTGACCCACACAGGGCAGGGGGAGGCCGAGGAGGAAGCGGCTGCCAGCTGGGCTCGACGCTGGCTACAAAGGCAGCCCAGAGAGCCCGAGCGGAATGAGGTGGCGCCCCGCCAGGTTCCCACGGCGGCCCTGGTGCAGAAAATACACCCAGAGCTGGTGGCGGTTGCCACAGTGATGGGCTGGGTGCCACGCCGCGGGGGGGGGGGCACAGCCCCGGACCCAGGTGTGCCAGCACAAGACCCCAGTGCGGGGCGGTGGGAGCACCATGGCGCGGTGGAGCTGGGTGCTGACGGGGACCAAAGGCTCCTGCCCCGGTTCCTGCTGCCCCCGCCTGCCTTTGATGTGCCGGGACTTCGCCCTTGGTAAAGCTGGGAGGTTCCCAAGGAGTTCCCGGCTGGAGGCCGGCATCCAGCACCCAGGCGTCCTGCCGCGAGCCCCCGCGAGCCCTGGGGCTCCATCCACCGCTCGGTTCCCTTCGCCCCGCTGCAGCTGGAGGCTTGGAGCCCCTGTGGGGTCCCCAGTTCCTGGCAGGGCTGACTGGGAGGAAATGGCTACAGCTGGCCCCGGCGGTGGGGCTCTTCTCGGCAGGGCTGGCGCCGGGCTGGGGCCCAGGGTGGGGAGGGGAAGCCGGGGGGCCAGGGCCGGCTGCCCTCCGGGATGCCCCGGCATGCGGCAGGAGGAGGAGACGGCAGCGCTTTCATCCCTGCTCCCTCAAAGGCTGCCTGTGTGCCGAAGGGCCGCCCCTCTGCCGCGTATAAATAGCAGGGATTGAGGCCTGGCGTGACACTGGAGTCACTTCTGCCACCGCCACCTTGGTGTCCCCCCCCGCCGCCCCCCAGGACCTCAATGGGGTCATTGTGCGCTGCAGCCCCGCGGAGCACGTCCTGAGCAGCTGCTGAGCATGACCCCGTCTGCTTCCCCGCCGTGTGCCGGGGCCACCGCAGGGCTCAGGGTGTCCCCGTGGGGTCCCATGCTGGGAGGGGACATGTGACCCCCTCTCGCCCTCCTCGCCCCGGCAGGTGAGGGCCAGGCATGGCACAGGCGATGGCTTCCTGCCATCTGCGTCCCCACCTGCCCGGCTGGCTCCTGTCCCCATCCCCACCTGGCCCTGCCGGCCGGTTCTGCCCCAGCCCTGCCGCCCCCTCCCTGCCCGCGCAGCGCCGGCAGCTGCTGTGGGGTGTAATGACGGGGTGTGCCTGCCTGCCTGCCTGCCTGCCTGCCTGCCCCGGGGAGGAGAGCGGCGCGGGAGACTGCTGCCACCCAGCAAGACGGGGCCAGCTGGGCGCGGAGCTTCCCTGCCTGCAGCCGGCGCGGCCACACCTGTGTGGGCTGAGCAGACCCCGCTCCCACCTGGACACCCGGCCCAACCAGCTCCTTCGCGTCCCGGCTGCCCGCGGACAGGCAGCTGCAGGCAGGCCCCCCCCCAGGCCAGGCAGGTGTAGGGCACTGAGGAGCACCTGGCATGGTGGGGGGACCTGGGGCAGCCAGAGCTGCCTCCATCACCGCTGTGCCCACGAGGGCACGGCCACTGCCGTCCCCCCCTGAGCGCACCAAGGAGAGCTGGGGGCTGGAGGGGCTGTGACCCCGCTCACTCCCAGCCGGGGGCTTTCCGGGTGTGCTGGGAGCAGCCTGCCTGTGCTGCTGTGGGATGTCCCTGTCCCTGCTCACCCCTTGTCGCTTCCCCACATTGTGTCCCCCGTCCGGCCCTACATCCTGTCTCAGCAGATGGGCCCCGACCCCGGCTGGTGCAGCCCCCGTGCTGCGTGTCCTGGCTGGGCACCCCCAGGGCGTAGGCTCCCACCAGGGTGGGCTGCAGCATGGCCCCACCAGCTCCTGGGGGGTCCTGGGGGGGGGCGTGGGACAAGCCAGCGTCTGCCACAGCGAGCAGGCAGGGGGCCCTCTGATGGGGTCACACAGAGTGTGCACAAGTGCGTGTTGCACCATCAGTGAGGTAGGGGGGTTGTGCACCCCACATCCCCCCCATCCCCTCCAACCATGGTCGGCCAGTCCCCAGGGCTGCTTTAGCCCCGTCCCGGTTTGGGGAGCGAGGACCGGCGCTGCTGCAGCCTCCTGGTCCCGTGGCACACAGGACATGAGGTGCCCACAGCCCCCGGCAAGTTGTGGGTACCTGCTCCGCACAGCCGTGGGAGGGGCGGCACGAGGCCGGACCACTCATGCCAAGGGCCTCCCGCGAGCAGAGTCAGATAAGCGGAGCCGGGCCATGCTGACCATTGCACGGGGCCATGGCCTGGAGCTTTCTGAATTCATCTCGGATTCAGCAAATGACTGTGGCTGGAGGAAAAGGGAAGGAACTGGGCCGGAAGCTCAACCGGCAGTGTATTCCTTTGGAAATGCATCTCCTGTAAAACATGAGCTGATGCTTTTCACTTTGAAGGCTGCCGGGAGCATCTGAGAAGGGCAGGCAGCGCTGGGGCTGCTGTGAGGCGAGTTTCTCTTTTGCTTTTGTTTGGCTCTTGTTTGGCCAAGCATCCACCCCACACTGAGCACGGGCAGGCTCCCCAGCCTCGGGGTTTCCAGTGAAGCAGTAGCAATGTTGCCGTATTTTTGGTTCATCGGTGCCAAGGGGCTCAGCAGGGCAAGGGGCCGATGGGGGCCGTGCCGCCTGGGGAGGGCGGTGGGAGGCAGGCGCTGTTCTGCGGAGGTTACACAAGAGCCCCGCTCTGCTGATGCTCCCAAAACCACAGATGATCTAATCTCCTGCAGCCTAACCTATCGCTGCCGTATCACATTTCCCCTCAAAACCTAATCCTGCAAAGAGCACCCGACGCCATCCCAGCCCTGCCGGCAGCACTGACGGCCAACTGCCCGGTCACACCAGCAGCCCCCGAGGAGCCAGCCGGTGGGGCCAGGACTGCAGGCACCAGGAGAGCAGGACATGCTTCCCCCCCTCGGGAGGGCTTTTTCAGCCCGGGCAGCTCCGGGGCTGCGGCAGCCGGTCTCAGCCGAGCTCAGCCACCGGCAAAGCCCTTCACTCCTCCTGACCCCAGCCCCACGTGGTGCCGAGCCCCAGAGCAGGATGTCAGCCTGGGAGCCGCTCTGTGCCGGCTGCCCCGAGATGGCAGCCTTGTCTGGCAGACTGTTGCAGCCTTGGTGTGAATCTCACTGTAGCAAATCCCCCCGGGGCCGAGTTCTGGGCACTAATTGCACCCTGCGAGGGGCGGGGAGCAAGAAGAGACAGACAGGCAGGAGAGCCCCCAGCACAGTGCTTCCTTCCCCCTCCCTGTCACAAGTGGCTCGAGCTCTGCCACATCTGCTTCTTATCACCATGACTAATGCAATCGGGGAGCTCTGGTTCCTGCCCGCCAGCCCCCCCAAGCCCGGTGGGTGCCAGACTCCCATAGTCTGTGCCTGCTGGAGGAGCTGCCCATCCAGCAGCATCCTGGGGTGCTCACAGCATCACCCAGGCAAGGGGCTGGGGAAGCACCCGGCCTTGGCTCCGGGCTCTCCAGGCAGCGGGGTCCGGCGGGGCTCTGGTACAGCCCCCGTTGCCCTGCTGGCGGCCAGGACGATGCCTGCCTTTGCGAGTGCCGGGGCGTGCTGCAGCCCGTGCGCTGCCACACCGCCGACCACCCAGCGCACACGGGCGTCGTGGCGGATATGAGCAGGCCTGTTTCAGGGCAGGGCTGCCTCTGCACCGGGCCAGCACTGGCCCAGCATGGCCAAGGCCTCTGTTGGGAGCTGAAGGCCCTATGGGGAGACAAAGGTTTAATGAGAGGTTGTTTGGCTCTCTCTGATCCTTCCGCCCATTATCTAATCAGAGCAGGGCATTTAAAAGGCCACAGTGCAGGCTGAGTCACTTCCCTGGTCGGTGCCTCAGTTTCCCCACAGGTAGCGCACCAGGGTTGAGCTGAACCCGTCTCCCCGCAGCGTGTCTCGGTGCTGGGGAATGCAGTGCAGTGGGTCCGGCCCACGGCCGGATTCCTCCGTCTCTCTTCACTCCACGCTGACTCACCCTGACCCTGGGTACAGCACCTCCCTCCATCCCCCCGCTGGGGAAGGGCTGCAGGGTGCCCGGCTCCGGCCAGCATCCCTGAGCAGCCGGAGAGGGTCCGGCAGGAGGGAGGGTGAGCGCCAGCCCTGCCCAGGGACCACCTGGGTGCTGGGATGTCCCGATGCCCAAGTGCCGGGCAGCACGGGGTGCGGGCCAGGGGCACCCACACCACCACGCACAGCAGCTTTGCCTCCACCCGGCAGCTGCAGCCAGCCCCATGGTGGTGCCGATGGCACACGGGGTCCGGTTCTCCTCCCCATCAGGATTTCCTGCCGCCGTTCCCAGAATAGGCTGTGGCCCCGCATCCGTTGGGGAGCGGGTGACCCCGCACAGCCACCAGCTGGGAACCACCCCCACTGCCGTCAGCAGCACCAGGACCTGGGGTCAGGCACCGGGCAAAGCGGCAGCACCGGCGTCCCGTGGCTGGGGCCACGTGGCAAGACTTGCAGCGGTGCCCCCCCACCCCAGCTAGCCCCCGCTGGTGCAGGGAGGGCTGGGCAGGCAGCTCCATCACCGTAAACAGGAACCATGTCTGGGGGGAGAGCACGCCCAGCCGGGAAGCGAGGGGGTGCGTGCGCCCATGACGGGATGTGTGTGAATGGCGTGAGCCAGTGTCCGGCCTGGCTGGGGGGAGCGGGGGGGGGGATTGCAGCACCTGCCTGGGCGAGCGTGCATGGGTGCCAGTGTGCGTACACACAGGAGCGTGTGTGCCATTGCCTGTGTGCAGAGCGAGCACATGTGTGCACGAGTGTGCATGTGCCTGTTTGGGGCGGTGCCACTGGAGGGGGGATGCACACGCGTGTCCGTGCCCAGGAAGTGCCTCCTCCCATCTCCAGCCCGCGCTAGGTCGGGGTTTCCTGTGGCACAACCCACCCATGGGGCTCCTCTTCCTCTTCCCTGGCTTTCGGCTGCTTCGGGGGGTGCCAGCCCCGGCGAGGGGCAGGAGTGGCGCTGGGCAGCGGGGCCATCTGCGAGGGTGCCCACGCACCCACGTCTGCGCCGTCCCACGCCCCACGCTGTGCCGGAGGCAGCTGAGCCTATGGTGCCGTGGGGCTGCTGGCCACCCCACTGCACCCGGCCCTCTGGCAGCAGCCCCGAGCTCCCCGAGGCGGCAGGGGGGAGGCTGGGCAGCAGGGTGCCTGTGGGCCCGGGTTGGCGCTGTGCCCCCCACCCGGGTGAGGTTCCCACATTCCTGACACAGCTCCAAGTGGAGCAGTGGGCAGGCGCGGGGTGGAGATGCTGCCGCGCTGAGTGTGCGCCTGTGTGTCAGCGCGTGGGGCAGCCCGAGGGACGCGGCGCCCCATGCCCCCTCCGCCGGCTGCCCCATGCTGGGACCCCAGGGCCCCATGCCAGTGTCGCCCCCGGCCCTTGGCACAGGCTTGGGCTCTGCAGGACCACACAGCCCCAGCTCTGCCTCCACCCTCTGAGCAGGCAGGATTTGGCAGATACCCCCGTGGGCAGCAGGGTAGGCCGCGCAGGGGGGGCTCGCTGCCCGTTGGTGCCCCCCGTCAGCCGGCCATGTCCCGGGGTTACCCCCCCCGGGCTGGGGCACCAAGCTCTGCCTGGCCACGGGGCAGGGTTGAGGGTTGGGTGCTGAGGATGCTGAGCCCCAACCGTGCTCCCCAAAGGGGGGGGCGGACTACACCCCCCACAATGCATTGCAGGGCACACTGGCCCCACCCCCTCGGGGTGCCCACGGTGCCTTGTGGGGTGGGTAGTCCCAGAGGGGGCCAGGCTGCGGGGCCACCCAGGGCCAGGCGTGATGGGGTCTGCGGCCGTGGCACCGCTGCCTCCGCTCAGCTCCCGCGGAGCCCCTGCCCGCAGCGGCAGTGCTCCACTTCCCTGGGCCGATACCTGTGGGGTGGCCCCTGCTCCCACACCCCGGGGCCTGGCTAGGGCGAGGCGAGGGCAGGGGCAGCTTTGGGGCGAGGGGGGAGCCATGACTGCGTGGCCAAAGGGATCGGCCCCGGACAGCAGCAGAGGCGCGGTGTGGTGTGGGCGGTGCTGGCTGGCTCATGGCTGGGGCAGCCTCGGCTCCACTCTTGCCCAGGCTGGACCACAAACCACCAGCCAGCCCCCATGGTGGGAGCTGAGGGATGGGACGGGATGGGGGGGGTGATACTTTCCCCCTGCTTTATGAGCCTGGGTCACCCCAGGAACAAAAGGTTCAGTGTGTACCCCAGGAGGCTACCAAAATCCCAGGTCCTCCCCCTCCCCAGGGCTGGCAACTTGCTTAAGCATTTATAATAATAATAATGATAATAACAACAATAATAATAATAACAACAACAACAACAAGCCGAGTTGTCATCTGACTCCTGCAGCCGGTGATTTAAAGCAAATCAAGAAATGTCGTGGCATGTGAGAAACAACCACGCAGTGCTGAGCTGAAACCGGGGCTGGGAAGGGGCTTTCCACGGGAGGGAGGGGCGCAGGCTGTCAGGGCTCCAGTTCCTCTCGGCCGTGGCGGGTGCAGGTCTGTGCCCTGTGTGCCCCTTCCCACCCTGGCAGGCCCTGGACACCCGCGTCTCAAGGGATCCCCAGAAGCAGGGGCCGGGTCCTGCCCCACTGGGGGTTCTCAGCCCGCGGCCCGTGCCCAGGGGAGGGTCCTGTCTGTGGGCACGAGCCGGCAGAGTGTGCCCGCGGTGCTGATGCAACCACTGGGACCTCTCCTGACCCGCGATTCCTGCGATTGCCACACCAACTCCGGCACTCGGCACGGGGCCGGCGCTGGGCTCCTGCACGGGCTGGGGTGCAGGACGGGGCTCCCCAGGGACAGGGGCTGCAGCGGCAGAAGGGCGGCAGCAGAGCTGGTGCACAGGGCAGGGCTGGACGTGGCCGGTGCCGGGGTCCAGAGTTCCCCCCGACTGTCTCCACATGGCTCTGGGCTGAAGCCTGGGCAGGGAGCGAGGGCTGAGCAGGGCTGGGGCCAGCTGGCTGCCCGTGCCCGGCCCCAAGCGTGGCTGGGCTGACCTGCCTGCATGCTGCTGCGGCCGGCGAGGGGGGAGAGTCAGATCTCTGCTCCTGCCCGGCCTGGGGGGGCTGGCCATGGGCTGGCAGCGTCAGGGGCTGGCATGGAGGCGGCAGGGCCAAGGGCAGGGAGTCACTCATCCTGCGTCAGTGGGGATGGAGAGCTCAGCCTCCCAAAGGGGACCGTGAGCTCAGGGAGCTGAGAATAGCCCTGGCCTCACTGCGGGCAGCGGGGCCATGGCCCGGCACAGCCAAGTATGGCCCCACACCTGGGCCCACGGTGCTGCTATATCTGGAGGGATTCGCCATCCTTCCCAGGGCCAGAGCCAGGCCGCACGTGGGAGTCTCTGTGGTGACCCCCAGCCCCGCAGCTCACGGCCAGGAGCTGCCTCAGCCTGGGGTCCAGTGGGATCCATCCAGCCCTGTGCTGTGCTGGGGTCCCCCACACCCGCGGGCTGCCTGAGTCACTCCAGAAGTGACTTCATCTCTGGGGCTTGCCTGGCCTCAGCCAGGCCCAAGGCCGGCGTGATGGGCAGAGCCGCCAGAGGCTGTGGGGTGCCCCAGAGCCAGGGCACGGCCGGCGAGGCCAGGCTGGGCCACTGGCTCCGGCTGCATTGAGCCGGCAGCCAGGGTGTCCCCAGGCTGCAACGCCTGGAGACGCTGCCAAGGGCCACCAGGACACGTCCCTGAGAGCCGGGAAACACACGGAGCCGATTGTGTGTTTCTAAGGACACGCCTGGGTGTTTACAGCCCCGCCAGCGTCACCAGCACCGCCGTCCTGCCTAAGGACACCTCGTGCCTGCCACGAGCCACCTGCAATGAGGCAGCCCTGAGCCTGGTGGGATGGGGGGCTCTGGCCGTGGGGGGTTGTGCCTGGCTCTGTGCCGGGAGGGGGGGATTGCCAGCTCCTTGCTCACAGCAGCAAGCAATGGCTCACCTGAGCGCACCCAGGCGACGTGAGTCACCTCTTGCCACCGTGACTAAGGCGGGGCTCGGGGGACAGGGAGGGGGAGCTGGGACCCCCCCAGCTGGGGGCCCTGTGCCTCCCCCACCGCGGCGGTGCCGGTGGTGCCGGGCGGGCGGAGGTGAAGCGGTTCAGCTGCACCCTCCTGCCGGGGTGTGCCCTGCTCGAGCCCTGCCGCTGGCCCCATGCCCATGGGAACGCTCCCACTCGCAGCTCCACGGCGAGGCCCCGGCCAGCACCGCGCAGCTGGGCCCTGCTGCCTGCACCATGCCCGCCGGCACCTGCCCCTTCGCAGCCGCGCCAGCTCTGCTCCCCGCAGGAACAGGATGGCCCCCCTCCCCGGGCTGGGGGCCTGGAGAAGTCGTGGAGGAAAAGGGGGGCCCCCCCAGGCTGCAGCCCTGCATGTTCTGCAGCCACAGGAGCGAGGAACCCCCTTCTTCCCTCCTCTCCCCATCTCTGCCTGAGCCCGGCATCAGCTCTGCCCTAATCCCATGACCTCGCGCCTGCGAGGGGAATGCAGAGATTTGCGATAAAATCCCCGTTTGCCAAAGCTGTGAAATCAGCCAGGAATTCAGTCCAAAAGGGGAAAAAAAAAAAAAGAAAGAAAAGAGAAAAGCTGCTGCCCCAGGGCTGGTGGGGGATTTCCCCAAAGAACAAGGGCTGGGAATTCCCTTCCTTCGAGGGACAGGACTTCCAAGAACCAGCCCCCGAAAGATTCAGGGCTCCCAGCTGAAGTCAGGGCCGGCAGGACAGGGCAGCGCCGAGGGAGGCAGAGCAGCCGACACTGTGGTCCTGCCCTGAGTCTGCCCTTACGCCAGGACATGCACACCGGCCGGGCCCCGTGGGAAGCGTCCCCACAAGACCGCGGGTAAGCCCCTCTCCTCCGCCCCAGCGCCCGCGCTGCCCGCGCTGCTGCGAGCCGCCGTGGGGGCTAATCTGCAGGGCCCAGGTTAGCTAAGCGGATTGCGGGAGCTGCGTGTGGCCTGCAGCGGGATTTGTGTAGGTATTTGCTCCTCGGATCGTCTCTCCCCACGCTGCTCAGCCGTGCGGGGTTTGGGGAACGCTCCCTCTGGAGACGGCAGGAGCCTCTGATGCCGCACAGCAATTATGCCTAAGTCTGACTGTAATCTTTAACGATTTATTCCCAGGGCAACACAATAAACTAAACACACAAAATCTGGGCTGCTGGGAATCCTGAGATCTCCCAGCTTGGGTCTCCGGAGGTTCAGGATACCTTCAACCATATGGAAATCCACACATTTTTCCTAAAGCACCAGCTCCTGGAGTCATGAGACGGCTGGAGGAGATGATCTTCCTCCCAGGAAGGAGATGGAGCCATGCAGGGAGGGTGGCAACCAGGAATGGGGATCCTTGGGGCTGCGGGGATGTGGGGAGATGCCCTGTCCTGGGGGCACGGCACGCTTTGCCAATGGACCCGAGCAGGCCATGCTCTCAGCCAGCGCTGGAGCAGCTGCCCCATGGCCGTGATGTCCCCTTGTCCCTCCCTGCAGATCCTGGCCATGGAGCTGTGAGTGGGGGGCTGGCAGACAGGCCCCGCTCCCCAAGGAGGTGGCTCTTGGGTGATGCCTTGTCCCCGCCACGGCCCCTTCCTGATGCATGAGCCTGAACCGTCCCAGGGCCAAACCTGCCAGGGCCCGGCTGCCCCCTCTCCTCACTGCGCTGGAGGCCTCACCCCGCACAGCAAGCTGGGGACGTGGCCCCCGGAGGGGCGGCTTCGCAAGCCCGGGGCTTCGCAGCTCCCGAGGAGAACAATGGCGCGTCCCTTCCCCGGCCCCTCTCCCAGGGACAACAATGGCAGGAGCCGGAGCCGGAGCTGCCTGAGCTCATCTCCCCGCTGAGAGCCCGGAGGGGGCCCGGGCGGGCGGGGGGCTGCACCACAAAGGCTCCCTCCCTCCCTCGCTCCCAGCCAGACTCTGCTCCCTACACATGGAGGGGCCTTGCTCCCAGCCCAGCGAGGCTCCGGCAGTGATCTGCCAGGGGAGGCCTTCGGGAGCGGAACAGCCACAGCATTTTGGGGCTACAGAGAGTTCCCCCCAGCTCCCTCTGGGTCCTCTTTGCTGCTGCCTCGTGGGTTGGGGATGTGCAGCCCCCTCCTTGCTGCAGACTGGCTGCCAGATCCTCCCTTCCAGCTGCTTTGTGTCTCGGTGTGCCAGGGCATTGTCTGCAAGGGAGAGACCCGGCAGAGTCAGCCGGAGGTCGGGCAGCATCTCCCCAGCATCCTCCCTGTGGCAGGCAGGGGTGGCCACCAGCCCCGCAGACCCTGTCCAGGGGGAAAAAAGGCACAGGCACCGGGGCATCACCCCCAGCACCAGCGGCACAACCGCCCGCTTCTCTTCTGCTCCAACAAACTCTGTGGGGCTGAGCCCTGGTCCTGGCTGTGGAGTAGGTGGTTGGGCAGAGGGAATCCCTGGGGGAGGGACGGCCCAACCTCGCTATTAGACATCAGAGAGTCTCCGCCGGGAGCCGCTTTGAAGCTCAGCTGCCCGGGAGAGCTCAGCCCCTCGGTTCCCTGCGCACGGACTGACTTTGACCCCGGTGACGGGGCACCCGGACGGGGAGAGGTGTCCGGACTGTCCCCTCCCCACCGCCCGCGGGGGGCGGGTCCCCCTTGCCCTGGTCTGCCCTGCCTGCCCACCCGCGGGATGCAGCGGCCCCGTGGGCAGCGCCGAGCGCTTGTGAGCGGCGGGAGCAGAGCTGGGACCGGGGACCCCCGGAGGGGCAAAGCCGCGACCCCGGGAGAGGCCGAGACTCCCCCGGAGGGCCGGGACCGGGAGCGGGGGGACGCCGAGCCGGGACCCCGGGAGCAGGACCCGGGACGGGGGGCAGGGACCGGGACCCCCAGGGCAGGGACCGGGGAGCAGGGGCCAGGACCCACCCCAGCGCAGGTGCGGCCGCGTCACCTGCGGGTCCCGCTGAGGCCGGCGCCGGTGCCGGGGCCAGGCCGGTCCCTGCCCCCGCCAGGCTCCACCCCGGGCGGTGCGGGATAAAACTTGGGGCACCTCCCCGCCAGCTCCGCGTCAGGGCTGCGCTCGGACCGGCTCCAGCGCTCGGGAGGGGGTACAGCACCGCACAGTACCGCGACCCACCCCCCCCCTCCCCGGAAAGTTTGAGGGTCTCTTTTCTCCCTTCCTGCCACCAGAGGCAGCTGAACTCCAGCCACGCCGGGGAACCGCGGGGCAGCGCTCCGGGCTCGGTGAGTGGGGCCGGGGTTGGCTGGGGCCGGGCTGGGCCGGGCCGGACCGTCGGGGGGCCCCGGGCCGTCGGGGGCCCGGGCCGGGCTGTGGGAGGGATCCGCGGACCGGGGCTGCGCTCGCTCGCTTTTCCCTGAGCGGCTCCGGAGCGGGCGGGGGGACCCCGCTTCCCCGAGCCCAGCGGCTCCCCGGGGGGCGACACGGCAGAGCCCACCCGCTCGAGGTGTCCGGGAGCGCTTCCCAGCCGCCGGGACCCTCCGTATCCCCGGGCACTCGGGGCTTTCCGTGCTCCCGGGGCACGGGCAGCGTCGCCGGTTCCCCTCGCTCCGGCTGCCGGGGACCCCGAGCGCGGCCTCCCGGGGAGGGGGTGCGCCCCGCTCGGTCCTCGCCGCGTCCCAGGGAGCGACCTCTCGCCCCCAGCCCCGGCGTGCCGCGGGGACGGGACGGGACTGCCCGGGCCGGTTCGCTCCGCGCCGACGGGCGGGCAGCGGCCCCAGGGCGCACCGCGGCCGGGCTCTCCGGTGTCTCGGCAAGGGCTCCCCGGCCCCCGCCGCGCCGCCCCGCTGCGCCCACCCCCCCCCCCCCCCCCCGGGCGCAGGAGGCGCGGCGGGGCCGGCAGAGGGCGCCCGCGCTTTGCTGACTCATAGCCCCCCCCGGGCCCCCCGGCTGAGGGTGCCGAGCCGGGCCCGGGGCTGTGGCGTGTCTGGTCCGTGGGTGTCCCCTCCCCTCCACGGGCCGGGGCGGCCGGGGCTGGGGCCGCTGGGTCGGGGGTCTCCGCTGCGGAATCTGGGGGGAGGAGGGGGGCGGCAGGAGCGTGCTGGGGGGGGGGGGCGCGGGGGGCTCAGCCCCGCGTCAGAGCAGCTTCCCCGTAGCTGTAACGGCGTCACCGGGAGGGTGACCGGACGGGTGCGTGTGACCGGGCGGGTGTGACCGGCCGCGGGTGACTGTGCGTGTCGTCGTCGTCCCCCCTCCGCCCTTTCCGCCTCGGTGTCCCCGCGTCACTCGGCTCCGGGGGCTCCGACTCCCGCCCGGCCCCGCGGGCAGTCCCCTCCCGCCGCAGCCTCCTTCGGTGCGGAGGCCGCTCACCGCCCCCGCCGCAGCGCTCCGGGCCGCCGCCTGCCCGTGTCCCGCGTTCACCCCTCCGCGGCGCCCGGCCCTCCTCCCCCGGGCCCTGCACCCCCAACCCCTGCCCCGCCGCCGCTTGCCCCCTGACCCCGGCGGCTACCCCGGACAGGGGCTGCTCGGCGCTGCCGGCCGCTGCCCGCGCCGGGTTCGGGTTCGGGCCCGCGGCCCCCCGCCGCTGCCCCGGGGCCCCTTTGTTGTGCGGCCCGGGATTATGAATGGCTCCAGGCGCGGCGCGAGGGCGCCCGGGGGGCGGGCAGGGGGCGGGGCCGCGCGGCCGCGTGGGCGGGAGGAATCCGGCCGGGCCGCCCTCCCACCGGGCCACGTGGGGAGCCTGCGCCCGGTTCCTGTTGGCCGCCACCGCGGATGTCTGGGCGCTCGGCGCGTTCTCATTGGCGGCGGCCGCCGGAGGAGCCGGAGTGAATGAGGGCGAGGCCCCGCCCGCGGGACGTTGCTACATTGTAACTTCCCCCTCCCTCCCCCCGGTCGCGCTTCCACGGCAGAGCGCGGCGGCGGCGGCTGCCGGTTCGGCGGGTCCGGCCCCAAAGAAAGGGGGGAGCGAAGCGTCCTCCGCGCCTCCCCGCCCCTCGCCGCGGCCTCCGGGCCCGCACCCCGCCCCCAGAAACCCCGCACAGAAAGGAGAGCGGCGGAGAGGAGAAAGAAAGGAGGCAGCAGGCAGGGCAGGCAGCAGGCAGCCAGCGTCGCTTCCACCGCCCCCCTCCCGCAGGCAGCCAGCGCCGCCTCCCCTCGCCCCACGGCCCCGCCAGCAGCCGGCGGAGCGGGAGGAGAACGGGAGATTTTTTATATTTTTTTTTTTTTTAATATTTTATTTATTTTGCTGGGGCCGCGGAGGGCCCGGCCGGTGCCAGCCCGGCCCGGGGATCACCCCCGGTCGCCCCCTCCCCGGCTCCTCCCGGACCCCGCACGGAGGACTCGAAGCGGAGCCGGAGTTCCCGTGGGTACCGGCGGGCCGTGCGGCGGAGCGGGCCCCGTCTCTCCTTTGTCCGCTCCCCGCCCCCCCCCCCCCCCGCGTCGCCCCCCGGCACCGACCGCCGCTCCCCCCCCGCAGGTCGGCGGATGGACCCGCAGCCCGGTGCCAGGAGCTGCAGCCGCGGGGCTCCCGCCTGCGAGGTGGTCCCGAACGAGCCCCCCATGAACCTCTACATCAACACCACCACCGGGACCCGCTATGAGCTCTCCGTGCCCGCCGAGGAGACGGTGGAGGGGCTGAAGAGGCGGCTGTCCCAGCGGCTCAAGGTGCCCAAGGAGCGGCTGGCTCTGCTGCACAAAGAGAGGTAGGGCTCGGGGGGGCCCGCCGGGGTGTCCCCCCCACCCCCCGGCAGCGGGGTTGGGCGCGGGGGCGGCCCCCTCGCACCGGGCTCGGCACCGCACAAAGGCTCCCGCCCCCCTTCCCGGCCCCATTCCTCCGCGGGTCGGGGCGGGCAGAGCCGGGGGGGGGGGGGAGCAGCCCGGGGGGCCGCGGGCGGGGGCGAGCCGGGGCGGAGGGATGGAGGGAGCCTCCGGGCCGTGCCAGGGACTGGAGCGCGGCCGCCGCCCCCTCGCTCGGCCCTTGCCGGGGCTCCTTTGTGGGCGGCGGGCCCCGGCCGTGCCCCGCGGGGGCTCTGCCCTTTGTTCTGGGCTCAACTTCGGCGGCGGCACGGCCCGGCCCCCCCCCCCCCCCCCCCGACCCCCAGCGCTGGGAGGGCCGGGAGCGGGGGGTGGGGGGGGGGGATGTCCTTTGTCTGCTGAAGGCCCGGTCCGAGGGGGTTGCGCAGCCCCCCCCGAGTGGAGCGGAGCCCGAGTGGGGCCGGGCTGCCCCGCGCTGTGCTCAGCCCCGGCCTAGAGTAACTTGGAGAGTCTTGGCCGGATCGGAGAAGGGAAGGGGGGGGACGGGGACACCGCGTACATCTGCCGGCACCTACGGGTCCGGAGGGGGGGGGGGGGGGGCATGTCCCCCCGTGACGCCTCCCCCACTCCACGCTGGTCCCACCTTCTCCCACCCTCTCCGTGGGCAGGTTTCCTGTGCCACGAAGCCCTGTACCCCCCACCCCGCCTCCCTCAGCCCCTGCCCAGCTCCCTCGTCCCAGCAGCACCAGTTTGACTGATCGCTGCACACCCCCACCACCCCCCCCAGCCCTGCCCGGGCCCCGCTTGCACCGTGCACGGAGGAGGGGTACCCCGGCCCCGTGTGCTGTCCCCCCCGGGGTGCAGGGGGCAGATGGGGAGGGGGCAGCTGAGCAGTGGGATGCTGGGTTCCCCTCCTGCCTGTCAGGTGTCGGAAACACTTGGGGTAGGGGTGCTTGAGGGGGCTCGGTCCCCTGGGAGCAGCCAGCCTTGCAGCTGGTGTCCCCCCGCGTCCGCACGTGTAGCCGGGGCCTGCCGAGGCCGTGCTGACCTCGCTTTTGGCATCTGTCTCCTCTCTCCCACAGTCGACTCAGTTCTGGAAAACTGCAGGACCTGGGGGTCGTGGAAGGAAGCAAGCTGACGCTGGTGCCCACCGTGGAGGCCGGCTTGATGGTAAGCGGCCTTTTTCTGCTGCTCCCTCCCTCCCACTCGTCCCCATCTATTATTAAAGCCCCGGGCGAGGATGTGCTGGCAGCCCTGTGGCTCCGCTGCCCCAGCCCTCGCTGAGGAGGCAGCGCTGGGCTGGGCTCAGCAGCAGGTTTAATATTTCACTGCTTTCTCAGGGCTTGTGTAGAAATAGTGGAAGTGACATGTCATCCCTCCCCTCCTGCCGCACAGACGCCCCCTCCTTCTCTGCATTTGTAATGTTAATCTCCCCCCCCCCCTTCTTTTTTTTCCAGTCCCAGGCATCCAGGCCAGAACAGTCGGTGATGCAAGCTCTGGAAAGCTTAACTGAAACTCAGGTGAGAGGCTTGATGCTGGGGCACCCATAGAGACAAAGGAGGCTCCACGGGGCAGTGGAGGGGAAGGGACTGCTGTGACCTGACTCCTCTTCCCCTCCCAAAATTAGCGCCTTGTTTAGGTTTCATCTTCAGAAGGGGTTGGGAGTGCCGAGGGTGGTGCCTGGGGCGGGCACCATCATCCTGTGCAGCACCGAGCGCAGGGAGGTCCCACGCTGCAGCGCTCGCAGCCCAAACAAGCCAGCAGCCGGGGAGGGCAGAGGCGCTGGGAGGTGAAGTGACTCATTCAAGGTCACACAGCAGGTCGGCGGCCGAGCTGGGCACCCCCGGGCTCTGCCTGGGGGTGCAGGGCTGCAGCCCCCCCCAGCTGCCCGGCCCCTGGTGCAGAGGCAGGGCTGGCCGCCTGCCCCACGGCTGGTGGCGTGTGTTGAAGGGGGGCTGGCCACGCTGCGCCAGGGGCTCGTGGGGCCGCTGGGCCGTGCTGGGGGCTTGTGGGGCTGCGGAGCCTGGTTTCTCCTCCCAGAGCCTTGAGGGTTCTTCCCCTTCTCCTTGGAGCCGTCCTTGGGGTGGGTGGGGAGGGGAATCGGCCGTGCCCGGGTGTTCTGGTGCTCCGTGTGCCTGCTCGGTGGCCTTGGGCTGGGGTGCTGAGGAGGGGGTGCAGGTGGGGGCGGCGCTGGCGGGGGCCGTGTTTAGAATAACTGTGAAGTTTCTTGGCGGCTGGTGGGGCGGCCTCCAGCATGGGAGGTGTCATGGGTGGGGGGGTCCTCCGCCCGCGGCGTGGGGAGGAAGCGTTCCCAGGGCTGGGTGAGCTGCCGCGGGTGCGTGCGCAGCCGCCGGCTGCCTGCCGCGAAGGTGGAATTTACCCCCAGCCGTGCAGGCCCTGGCTTCTTTGTTTTCAGTCTCTTTATTATTGCCGTTAAACTCTTTCCTTCCTCTCTGGCTAATGCTGCAGCTTATTTTTTTTTTAAAGGTGCTGGGTTTTTTGGTTTGTTGGGTTTTTTTTTTGTTGTCTTGGTTTTTTTTTTAACCTTGCCCTTGTGGGGGAGGGGGCAGAGCTGTGCTGTGGCTTGGGCAGGGGGGCTTGGCAGGGGCACAGCTGTGCCCCCCATAGGGACATGGCGAGGGCCAGGGCTGCCTTGGCATGGGGCCTTTGCTGACCCCAGTGCTCTTGGCTGCCCGGGGTGACCTTGACTTTCAGCGGCTGGCTTAACCCTGTGTGGGCCAAGGACATGAGCTTGGACCAGCAGTGCTGTGCCAGGGGCTGGCTCCTGCCTCTGCCTTCCCCTGCCAGCGTCCCCAGGCAGCCTGGTTTGCTCGCGGGGTGCTGCCTGTTAAACTGGGGTGCAGAGCTGTGGGAGGGAGCTGATTCTGGCAGCCAAACCCGGGGTCCTGGCCTCAGGGCTGCAGCTGTTTCTGGTTGGGCTGTGCAGCTCCCCACTGGGGTGGGATGGACTGGGGAGCAGCAGGGCCAGGGAACCCATGGAGCTGCCCGGAGCAGGGGGGCTTAGGGTACCCTTGCATCTGTGGGGCCAGCTGCCCCTGGCCTCGGAATGCCCAGCATGGCTCCCATCTGCAGGCGGCCATGGTGCTTCCTGGCCAAGCACGGCAGGGTCAGAGGAGAGGTGTGTGTGGGCTACGGTCTGGTGGCCCACCGGGGCCAGCGGCTGCAACCCAGCCACCCGGTTTTCCCCTCGAGGCTCTGCCAGGCAGGCTGGGGGCCTGGCAGCCTGGGTGTGCCGTGGCAGGCGGGCGGCGCTGGCTGCGGGAAGCAGCTCCCTGCCTCCCTGCCCACTGCAGGTTCCTCCCGGGTCAGTGATTCAGGAAGCTGGGGCTGTGCAGGAGGAACCGCCAGCACCTGGGGGGCGGAGGGCGGGAGGGGGGGGCAGGAAACCACTCCTCTCATTCATGCTTTGCTCGGCTCTGCCTGCGTCACGCATCCTCCGGCAGCACAGGGAGCGCTGCGCCGACTTCCTCTGGGGGCGGTGGGGGGGCCGGGGCGCTGCCACCCCCTCCCCGCCCAGGTGCCTTGGGGAAGCGGCTGGCGGGCAGGAGGCGATGCCGTGCCCTGGCCGAGCACAGCACGGGGCCTTCCTGGAAGGGCTCGCCGCACTTCCTTCCGCCGGGCACGCTCGGTGGCTGCCCCCGCTTTCCAGGGAGCTGTGCCCACTGCCCCAGCATGGTAGTGCCTGAACGGGCAGCTGGTGTTTGATCCTGCAGCCTCAGCTCTTCCTTCCCTCAGTCCCTCCGCCCGATTGCGGAGTGCTGGGGGGCAGCGGGGGGGGGAACGGATGGACGGGACAGGGACGCATCCTGCCCAGCCAGCCCGGCTCTACCAGGGCCGGCAGCCCCAGGGGCTGCGGCCAGAGGAATGCGGCCGAGGGGCTCTGGCCCTCTGCCCTCCTTGGCATGGAAAAACCCCCAGGCAGTGGCGCGAGTGTCTGGGCGGTGGGACCCAGCTGTCGGCCGCAGCTGCGCCCGGCTGGAGAGCCGGTGGGGGGGGGGGGGGGGGGGGGGGCATTTCCTGCTCCCCCTCCTCGTCCTTGGGCTGGGCTGGCCTTTCCCCTCTGCATCTGCCAGGAACCAAAGCAGGACAGCTCGCCTGTGTTTTTGTGGGGGTGCTGCCCTCCCTGCTCGGGGCAGAGGCTGGCGGGGGGGGCAGCTCCCACTCTCCCCCAGCCTGGGGAGTGGGGGGGCCAGGGTGACGTGGGGCCAGGCGTTGGAGCGAGGCGGGAATGCGGCGTTCTCTGAGTCATCGGTGTTTCTGAGAAGCTGCCGGGAGACACTTGCCCTGTCCCTGCAGGCCCTGAGCCCGGCACGGTGCGGCTGGATCCCCTCCCAGGGCTTGGCAGGGTCCTTGGGGACCCCTGGGCATGGGGGCTTTTGGGGGGGCCCGGTGGCCCCAGACTCCCCGGCGGGGCTGTCCCAGTTCCCGTGGCGGTGCCGGCTGGGAGGGATGGGGTCCTCCCTGGCTGGCTGTGGGCGGCCGAGCAGGCGGCTGGGTGGGACGTGTTTGCATTGGAGCGGCCTGGTTTCGCCGGGGGGGGGGGTTGGCAGCAGCGTGGGGGCGGGTGCTGGGAGCCCCGGTGCTGCGCTCCCGCCGGGCTGGCCGCCCTGCCTGGGGCACCGCGGGGGCCCCGCTGGCTCAGCGCTGCGGCTGAGCCCCCCAGCTGCCTGGGGGGTGCAGGGGGCCAGGGGGAGGCCATGAGACCCCCCCCCCGTGCCTGGGGAGGAAGGGGTCATTTTTAGTGCTGCTGGGAGAAGCACCCAGCAGCGCAGGCTCAGCGTGGGTTTGGGGCGCTCTGGTTTCTCCCAGCGCTGGCAAGGGGTCAGGCAGGGCGCAGGCAGGGCACAGGCAGGTGTGAGTCAGATGGAGCAGGGAGGCGGCCCTGGGTGCCGGCTGACGTCAGGGGGCCCCGGGGAGGTGTGCGGGGCTCCCCCGAGCAGACCTCAGCAGGGAGCAAGGGCATTTGGCGTGCTGGGGGTGGCAGGGGCTGGGGAGGGCTGTGAAAAGACCCCACTCAGGATTTCAGTGGGGGGAAGGGTGGGAACTGCCCTTCCCATCCTGGGTGTGGGGCTGGGCTCTGCTGGGTGGCAGGAGGGGGGCTGGTCCCCTTCCCCAACATGGTCTCAGCACCCAGATGGGAGAGCAGTGTCTGGACCCCGGTTTGGGGGTCTACGGGATCCTGTGGGAATCATCCCACCTACACCAGTTCCAAGAGCAGCAGCAAGGCCACGGTGGTCCAGCAGCCGTGTGGGGCTGTGGGCGGCTGCTGCTGCCGGCCCTGGCGCTGCTGCCTGCGGAGGGCTCCGCGCAGGAGTCGTGACGGCCGTGCTGGTGATGTCGGAGATGCTGTTGTGGCTGGAGCTGGGATGGTCATGACTGGGCAGTGGGGATGGGGCACTGTGTTTGCAGGGCCGATACGGTGTTGCAGGGGGACCGAACTGCCAGCCAGGCATGTGTCCGTCCCCGGCTGCTAAGGGCAGGGAAACCGAGGCAGAGTCTGAGCCATGGGGCAGGACGGGGGCTGGGGTGATGCTTTTGTGTGGCCAGGTGCTATGTGCACATACATGCGTGTGCACACGCATGCCCATGTGCACGCACGCCGTCCTCTCCCGCCCCCTCGCCCCATAACCTCCGTGTCCAGAGCTGCAGTGTCTCCTTCACGCCCACCTCTTCCTCTGCAGCCTCCGCCTGACATGCTCGGGGCTTTGCTGCTGGTATTTTTAAAGCTGCTTTTCCCACGGCTTCTCAGAACCGGCCTCCGCTGGAACGGGGCGCGGGGGAGCCGGGATGGGGCTGGGGGGATGCTGGGGGAGCCGTGTGCTCTGCAGAGGTGCCAGCCCTTGGCTGGGGAGGGGGTGGGGGCCATGGGAGCAATTGGGGAGCGCAGCTCTGCGGGTCGGCTTGGGACCCCTCACCTCATCCTGCCGCGGGCGATGGCTGCGCCCCGAAGGTGCCAGTGGGGGTGTGGGTGGGTGACGTCTGCTGGGAGCCATGCACGGTGCTGCACGTGACGGGCTGGGAAAGCCAGTCCTTGCTGTGCCCTAGAATAGCTCGGCTGGGGGGGGCGGCGGCGGTGGCGTCATCCCCATTAGCTGTGACCCGGTGTCCTGCCCACAGCCCTGCCTGTGCGTGAGCCCACACCTTTCAGCCGGCAGGGCTGGTGGGGGCAAGAGGCACAACCCCCCCGCCCCCCCCCCCCCCCCCCCTCCAGCAGCACATGCAAAGGCCTGGAGGGGGGTAGGGTGTAGCACCATGGCAGTGGGGCTTGTGGCTGCCCCAGCCCCCCCCCCCCCCCCGAAATGCGGGGAGATGCGCGGTGGAGCTGGAGGGGCTCCCCTGTTCCCTGGCACAGATGTCAAGTGATTTATGTGTCCTGGGGGGGGCTGAGGGGTGTTCTTGGGGGGGGGGGAAGCAGGTGCTGGGGATTGGGCCCCCCCCCCCCACAGTCACGACCTGGGCAGGGTCAGGCCCCTGCTCTTGTCTCCGCCGCAGCTGCTCCATCACCTGCCTGCGATGGAGGCCTCCGGGGTGGGCAGGGCAAGTCCTGCCTGTGCAGCCGCTCTGCCGGGGCTGCCCCCCCCTCGGGCCACATTTGGGGAGGGAAAGGGGGGTGAGGGGAGCCTGCCCTCCCCTGCCTGATAGCCCCAAGTCATAGCAGTGAGTATGGCAGGGACCTGGCATGTCCTCGCTTGCCCCCTCCCCATTCTTTGGGCAAGGGAGCTTGCTCCCTGTGCTGGGGGCGGGGGGGGGGGCGGGGGGGGGCGGTAGCCCCCCCCATACCCCCTCCCTGCTGGCCAGAGGAGCAGCGCTGGCCCCAGGTGTGGGTGTGCAGCTGTGCGGCAGCCCTGGCTGTAGCCCCTGCCTGTCCCTGCCCGTCGGGCGCTGGCGGGAGCACCCTGGCTCCGGCGGGTTCACCGCTGGGGAGGGCGGGCAGGCATGGCACAGCGCAGCCGTTTTGTGCTGCGAGATAAAGGGCGGGGAGGGCAGGATGGAGAAAAATACCCCCCTGGCGCTGTCAGCTGATGGAGCTGGCACCAGGCTGGGGTCACGCAGGGACGATGGCTGGGCTCGCCCGCCTGCCAGGCTGGCACGGCTGAGGGGGGCCGTGGGGTGGGGGTTGCCCCTTTGCTGCCCTAATGACCCATCCCTATGGTGGCATGGCACTGGTGAGACCTGTGAGGGCAATGGCCATGCCCCTGCTCAGCACTGGGGGGGCTCCATGTGGCAAGCCAATTGTGTGCTGTGGCTGATGAGGGTCCTCTCTCCCCAGGTCAACGACTTCTTGTCGGGACGGTCGCCGCTGACCCTGGCCTTGCGCGTGGGTGACCATATGATGTTCGTGCAGCTCCAGCTGGCAGCTCAGCAGAGCAGCGGGCAGCTCCAGCACCGGCACGTCATCGCCAGCCGGGGCGAGGCGGGGGCCGCCGCCAGCCCCCACTGCCGGACACTGCATGGCAGCACCGGCTCCAGCTTTGCCCGCATCCCTGTGGTGCCCGCGTGCCAGCAGAGCCCGGCCCCCAGCCCCACGCCCGCCACGCCGGCCCCCCCCATGTACTGTAACACCCCCCACCCTGCTCCCGTCACCGCCGGGATGTTCCGGTCACACGGGGCCAGCGCGCAGACGGTGAACAGCAGCGTGGTCTCCTCTTGCTCAGAGGTGAGTTGGGCCCCGGGGCTCCTGGTACGTTTGGGCCGGGTAGCCAAGCCCTGCACTTCCCAGCCCTGCTGCAGCGATGCCCTTCCCTGCCTTGGTTTCCCCACGCATGGAACAAGTGTTCCCTTGCCCGGTTTGCAAAATGCCCCCAGGTCCTGGGGAGGGCCTTGGGGATGGGGTGTAATCCAGGCTCTTGCTCTGCTTGTTTTCAGAGCCTGCCTGTCCCCGTGGCCAGGCCGGAGCTGCCTGCCAGTGCTCCCTGCTGCTGCCCTTCCCCCTTGCACAGCACAGCCGGGCTGGGGGGGGGTGACTGCCTAGACCCCCAAGGCTGGGGACACCAATGCCCAGAGGGGTGGGTCAGCCATAGTTCCTTGCATCCCAGTAAAACTGGGGCTGCTGGTGCCTGCTGGACCCTGCTCCCTTTCTGGGACTGCTGTGGGGGTCGCCTGGCCCGACCGTCTTCGTTCATGGGGGGGTGGAAGGGCTGGAGCCAGCCTGTGTGCCCCCCTCACCCCACCCCCGGCACGCCTGGGTCCCCTGCCTGGAGGCTGATGCCATGTCTCTCCTGCCTGCCCAGGTGGAATGCGGCACCCGCAGCAGCAGCTCCCCGGGCAGCAGTCCTGCCCCCACAGCCCGATCCCGCAAACCCGGTGCGGTCATCGAGAGCTTCGTCAACCACGCGCCTGGGGTCTTCTCAGGGACCTTCTCTGGTACGTGATGCTGAACCTTGCCCAGGGCTGTGGCAGAGGGGCTGGGGGTGATGTGGGGGCTGGGGGTCTGGGCAGGGGGACACTGCTCATATTCACGCCCACCTCTTCTTCCCCACAGGCACTTTGCACCCCAACTGCCAGGACAGCAGCGGGCGGCCACGGCGGGACATTGGCACCATCCTGCAGATCCTGAACGACCTCCTCAGCGCCACGCGACACTACCAGGGCATGCCCCAGTCCCTGACGCAGCTCCGCTGCCAGACGCAGTTCTCCTCCTCCTCGCCCCCTGCCTCCCCGGACCTCGCCACCAAAACTACCTCAGAGCCATTGCCGGCGGCCGCGGCCTCCCCGCCCCTGCACCCTGTTGTCCAGTGCCAAAGCCAGATCCGGATGTGCAAGCCCAGCGGTAAGCCTGGCTGCCTCCGCGCCTTGTGTGGGAGGGGGCCGCTGCCAGCCGCTGGGGGCTGCTGCGTGCCAGGGCGCCTCGACTTGCCGCGCTGCCCGTGTGCTGCCTGTGTGTTCTGGCGATGCCTGGTGCCAGGAGTCCATTGGGTTTGGCACCTGTTTGGCATCCTTGGTCTGTCCCGTCCTGCTTGGGTCTGTAGGTGTTTGCAGGCAGGGGGGGCTGGGGAGCCCCTGCAGCCCACTACCCTCAGCAGGGCTGGAGCTGAACCCCCTTTTTGCACGGGGTCCCCCCACAACAGCTCCTGCAGAGCCTGGGGCTGCAGAGTCACTGGAGCCTCTGGTGTTTGGATAACTTTTTTCCCCTGTAACAACCGGCACTTCTCTCTTTGCATGGCTGAGCACGCTGGAGTGGGCACAGGCACCACGAGGCTCTGCCCTGCTCCTGCCTGCAGCAGAGGGAGCAGGCAGGGGGCTGGCAGGCAGGATGGGGCAGAGGCCCAGGGGAAGAGCTGTGGCAGACCCCTCCTCTGTCCTCCCCCTGTGGGCAGGGATGATTGACAGGTGTCAGTCAGGGTGGGGGCCTTGAGGCTTTGCAGTCTCTGTAGGGGGGGTGAAAGGTTTGCCCCCGCCTGACCCTGCTGAGGTGGGGGACAGCTAGCACCCCCGGGGACCTGGGGGATGTTCCCCCCATCCCAGCCTTGCTCTGGCCCCTCCACCAGCCACAAAACCCTTTGTCTCCAAAGGATCCTGGGGGGTGGGTGGCACTGGCAGAGCGTGGCTGGGGACACGTGGCTGTGGTGTCCCCGGCCCTGCTCCCCCCCCAGAGCTCTGGACCTGTCCCTGCTGCGTGGCGGGGGAGGGCACCCAGACTCCTCGCCCACCTCCCCCCCATTTGCAAACCTGCTGGCCCGGGCTGGGGGCAAAGGTGGGTTTGGCTGGGGCTCCCGTGGCCCCCCGGGTGGTTGTGGGGCGCACACCTGCATGCCCTGAGGCCGGAAGGCGCCTGGAGGCGCCGCCCCATCCCCCCGTCATCCCCCCCCCGCAATTTGCTTAGAGAAAAGAAGTGAAACCGCCGGTGCTGGCCTGGGGGGGTTCGCCCTCCCCTCTGGGTTTTCTCTTCCTTCTCTCCTGGCCGAGTTGGGTCCGGCCCTGCCGGGGATGGCTCGCTGCCGGCTCCCAGCCCTCGGTGATGTGGCTGGGGCCCCGCTGTGCCGACACAGCCGACCGGACCCCGGGGCCACCCGCACCTTGCAGCGAGATGTGCTGGGGGGGGACAGTGACCTCCCCCCTGCCAGTGTGACATGTCCTCCAGGGCCCTGGCCAGGCTCACCTTGCTTGGCCTGAGCCGCCGCCCCCCCAGCACCCAGCCCTGGTGGCACTTGTGGCAGGGCCACCCGCGTGATTTTGTTCCATGCTACAACCCCTTCTCCCCAGTCTGCCCCAGGATGGGCCTCGATTGGGCTTGCAGGGGGCTGCCCCCCCCATTTCTGGCATGGGTTTCCACCCATGGAGCATTTGTGGTGTCGGGGGGGTCATGGGGCTGTTTGAGGGACCGAGTGTGGCACGTGGGGTGCCCAAGTGGAGCTGCCCCACCACATTGGGGGTGGCCGTGGTGGCTCTGTGCCCGTCCCCTGGGACCAGCTCGGTCCCCGTTGGGCCAGCCAGGGAGCAGTGGGGGCCGTGGGGCTGTGCTCTGCCCTGGGCCGCGTCTCGGCCACGGGGCCAGACTGGGGCTTTTCCTGCTGGGTTCGGGGGGGCTGTTGGAGCAGGGGTGTTCGGCACTGATGGTGTGGCCGTGTCCCTGTCCTGGGGTGGCTGCACAGGGGAAACTGAGGCAGGAGGAAAGCGGAGATGCTCTGTCCCTGCTTTGCCATGTCCCTGCATGTCCCAAGACACCCCCCCTTCCCGGCTGCCGGGGATGGGGTTTTGGTGCTCCCAGCCCCCCACCCGCTCCTGCTGCAGCCGTTCTCCTGGCCAAGTTTGTTCTGGAGCGGGATCCCTTTTTTCCTCTTTTCCCGGTGCTGGAGCCCACGTCTGGAGCTTCAATTGTTCGTCCTCCCACGCGCCGCAGCGGGGCCAGGCCCGCGCCGGCTGCCGTGCCGCGGCAGAGGGGGCGGCCGGGCTGGCGCCGCTCCTCCATCACCGGGGAAATGCCCCCCTTTGCCGAAGCACAGCAGAAAGGGGCTTCTCCCCAGCGGGGACCAGCCCGGTGCTGGCCGTCCCGTGGGGCGGCGAGGTGTCCGTGCATCTGTGCCGGTGCTGCGCCGTGGGAAGATGGCGGGCGGCGATCCGCGTTCCCCCTTGGTGTGGGGAAGGGCGGCCCCCCGTGACCCCTCCACCGCCTTTGTTCTTGCAGGGGATCGCTTGCGGCAGACAGAGAACCGGGCGACACGCTGCAAGGTGGAGCGGCTGCAGCTGCTGATGCAGCAGAAGCGGCTGCGCCGGAAGGCTCGCCGGGACGCCCGGGCCCCCTACCACTGGCTACCGAACCGCAAGTCCAGCCGGACCAACAGCAACAGCAGCGTCTCCAGTGAGGGCAGCCTGGACCTGGACTTCGAGGACTCGGTGTGGAAGCCGGAGGTCAAGGCGGACATGAAATCCGAATTTGTCGTAGCATAGAACCGTGCCCGGGGGGGGCCCCCGGGGCCGTGGACTCTGCCGGGGAGGGGAGGGGGGCCCTGCTCCTGCCGCCCCGGCTGGCGGTGGTGTCATTTCTGTTGTCATGGGCTAGATCTCCTCTAGATTTGCCATCTCCTGCGACTGGACGCCTCGGGGCTGACCCTGCCCATGCCCGGGGAAGCATTTCATGGGGGGCAGCTGGGGCAGCCTCACGCAGCCCCTTCCCCCCACAACTTGTTTGGGTTTGGTGAGACGGGGGGGTGAGCAGGCAGGAGCCGCTGACCCCCTCCCGCATCCTCCCCGGCCGGGAACTGGGGGTCCTGGCACCCGGAGGGGGTCCCTGGGGGATATCGAAGCTGCTGCTTTGCTGTGAAGAGGGGTGCAGCGGGGCAGGCTCCGGCCCCCCAGCATCGGCGTTGTCCCCCCTGCCCTGGTGCAGGCAGGAGGAGATGAAGTCTCTTTCGGAGGTGCTGGGGCCCCCCCGGGTTTGGGGGCCGTTTGTTTTCCTTCCCTTCTATATGTAGCATTGCTCGGCTGCGGGGCTGGGACCCCCCCGGGCGGCTGGGGGGGACATGCGTGTGCCTGGGTGCCACTGGCCCCGCTGCTGCAGCCGGGGGTGGGGGGGGTGGGGGGGGCCTTGTTTTGGGGTGGGGTTTAATTTTGGTTTTGGAGGGAAAAGAATGGCGCCTTCCCTCCATGGCTGAGACCAACTTCCGAGTCGCTGGACTCCTTCCCGCCCACCTCTTGGTTGGTTGGATTTTCTTTTTTAACTTAAAAAAAAAAAAAAATGAAAAAAAAAATTAAAAAAATAATGAATAAATAAACCCAGTACTCGGTCATGGCTGTCCGCAAGCCATGGGGCTAATATTTATAGACAATTAATTACCCGACTGAGCCAATACTGACATAGTCTTGCATAGGCCGTAGAAATCCTTTTTTCTTGTCCAACTTTGATTTTTTTTTTTTTTTTTTGTCAGGAGATCTGTGCAAATAGAGAACCCATGTGATGTGTTTTTTGTCTGTAAAAGTCTTTTTTGTGTGTTGGGGAGGGGGGGGGCGGGGGGGAGAGCGAGGCTTTCGGTCTTTAATATTTTATTTTTTATTTTTGAAATAAATTTGGGCAGTCTGGATGCAACCGTGCCTGCCGTTGCCATCGGTGTGGGGATGGGGGATGGGATGGGGCAGCCGGGCATCCCACCTCCCGGCTGCCAGCACCCTAACCGTCATTCATCTCTGTGCACCCCTCTACCTGCCCGCTCGCGTGGCCGCGCGCCTCCTGAGCTCTGCGCGCCTATCTGGGGCCGCAGCTCTGCGCATCCCTACACCCAGGGGCACACGCCTGTGCCCGGCTGTGCATGCGCGGTCACATCCAAGTGTGCACACACCCAGCCCTGGAAGGGTGGGGGGGGCGGGGGGAGGTGATGGAGCTGCCCCTTCTTCCCAGGAAGGGGGAGCAGGGCTGGGGCTGGGCACCCCCCGCAGCACCCGACTGCAGGGACGTGCTGGGGCCGGTGCTGCCAGCCCCCGACCTGTGTGGCTGTGGGGTGCTCACCCAACTGGGTGAACCTGGCCCTGTCCCGCCGACGTGCTCCACCATCTGCCCCGAGGAGCCGGGCTGGTTCCACCAGCTGGGCCGGCCGCGGGTGCCGGCACCCTCCCTCCCACACCAGCCTCACCGGCCATCCCGCGTCACGGTGGGGCAGCCACGGGCCGGGGCGGAGGGGTTGGCGGCCATGAACCTGCTGCCGCCCCGATGTCCCGGTTCAATCCCTGTGGCCTGGCACGGCCGTGCCTCAGTTTCCCCACCTGCAGCTGCAGGTTTGTTTTCCCGTGGCTTTCCCCCGCCCCGGGGAAGGTGACGGCGTGGGGATGGCCCTGGGGACACACATCAGTGCCATCCCACCTGTGGGTGCCTGCTTCCCCCGGACCCTTCGGCTCCTGGCGGAAAGGCCCCTGGGGTCCCCAGGAGGAAACCGTGGGGGCCGGCGGGGCATCGGTGGCTGCGTGGTGCCACAGCTGGGGACACCGTGGGCTGGAGCACCCCTGTGCTGTGCTCCTGTGCCCGACACAGGGATGCGGTGATGTGGTGGGCACCAGCACCCCCAGGTCCCCAACGCACTCGGGGGGTGGGTGAAGCCAGGCCCCAGGGAAATGGGGAGGGGGCAGGAGTGTCCCCCAGCCCACGGCCCTTCATGGCTGCCTGTGTCCCCTGCACCCTGTGCATGTCCCCTCTGCCATGTCCCCATCAACCCTGTCCCTGCACCCCAGGGACTTGGAGGGGGGACAGTCCAGAGCCCCATGGGGGACCCAGCACCCCATGGACAGGACAGGATTGCCCAGCCGGGGCTGGAGGCTCTTCCCGTGCAGGAACACCCAGGGGGCCCTGCCATGGGGCTGGGGGGGGCCTCGCCGGACCCCAAGCCCCCCCGGGGGAAGCCAAGCGCTGGAGGAAGCTGGGGCCGGGAGAGGAAGTGGCTCAGGTTCCTGCGGTGACATGTGCCGCACCGGGCGTCCTGCTGCCAGCGCCCCGCTTTGACGTCATTTCGGGTAGAGCGAGCCCCGGGCCGCCCCCCCCGACACCCCCGGCCCGCGCCGCTCACGCCAAATTTGGCAACGGGAAGAGGAGCCGCTCGCCGCGCCGGGAGCAAACGGCAGAGGCCTTTTATGGCAATCACTGCCTGGCCGGGCACACGCGGGGGACACGCGCACGTGGGCACGCTTACGCCCGCCTGCTTGCACATAGGCACGCTTGTGCCCAGCTGCTCGCAGGCACACGTGTGTGTGCAGAGGGACACACGCAGG
Organism: Balearica regulorum gibbericeps; assembly: GCF_011004875.1. Taxonomy (NCBI): domain Eukaryota; kingdom Metazoa; phylum Chordata; class Aves; order Gruiformes; family Gruidae; genus Balearica; species Balearica regulorum. The sequence goes on from NC_046209.1 coordinate 811,288, forward strand.
CAGCTGTGCACAGGGCCGCACACACAAACAGCCACACTGTGGGTGGTCCCTGAAGACCCTGACCCCCCCCAGCCCAGCCAGGGGGTCCCGACATCTGCTCCCATCCCGCGGCCTCAGCTCGGGGGTCGTGGGGCCCCGGGGGAACTGGGGGAGCAGTGGGGATGGTGGGTGCTGCAGGGTCGAGGTCTGGGGCGCGAGCTGTGCGTGGGACAGGCCTGGCCCCAGAGCACGGCACAGCACGGCACAGCACGGCATGGCACAGCAACGGCATGGCACGGCACGGGGCACCGCACGGCACAGCGTGGCACAGGCCGGCACAGCACAATGCACCACGGCGCGGGCGCCCACAGGAGGTGTCTGCGGTGCAGCGGGAGGCAAGCTGGGACACGGGGCGCCGCATTGCGCCGCGCCACGCCACTGGGGTGACATCACCGCGCCCGGGGCCAGCAGATGCTGGCGATAAAGCGGGGGGGGGGGGTCGCTGGCAGCAGGGCGAGGCCAGGCAGAGCCGCACTCGCTGCCCAGCCCAGGCATCCGGGTGCTTCACACACACCCCCCGCACCCCATCCTGCCTCCTCCTCCTCCTCCTCGCTGTCCCCCGCCCGGCCAGCGCCCCAGCCCCCTGCCCTGCCCCAGTGCTGCTGCGAGGCCAGGTCCACGCCGGCATGGCTGTGCTCATCCCACTCTTCCTAGTATGAAGCAATCCGGCAGCGCCAGCGTTGTACCTTTGGTGTGGTGCCCGCTGGGGGGACAGCATGGGTGTCACCCTGCGGGTGTGCGTCCGTGCATGCGTGTGTGTGCTTGCACAGGGCAGGGCCTGCGCACGGGCGGGCATTTGCAGAGGGGTGTGCACGGGGCTGCGTGCGCAGGGGGGTGCTGGGGAGGGAGCGCGCACGGGGGGTTGGGGTCGTGCAGAGAGAAGTGCACGCACGCGAGCAAGTGCACGCTCCCAGTGTGCCCCTGCCACGTTTCAGCCCCCGGGGGAGTGACTGTGCCCGGGCCTCAGACGTGCACGGTGGCAGCTCCCCGTGAGGAGCAGGTACCCCCCCAGTGCCCCGGGGTCGGCCCCGGGGTGCAGCCCACGGTGCAGTGAGCACGGCAAACACCCTGGCGGGGCCTTGTCCACAGGCCAAATGTTTGTCTTCAGTGGTGCAACCCTGCCATGGCAGGGTGACCTGAGCTGTGGTGGCTGAGGGTGCTGGCAGGAGAAGGCTGGGGACCCCCAGGGCCCCCCCACCCATATGTGGCCCATGGGTGCAGGCGGGTTGGAGCGGGTGCACCCCCCCCCAGCCCAGCCCCCGCAGCAGAGGGTGTGCCAGGAAACACCCATGACGGGCGAGCGCCTGGCGGCTCCCACGGCCCTCCCGGCACACCCGTGGGCCGTGGCGCACACCCACAGCGCCAGCCGCAGCCATGGTCCCGCGCTGCACAGGGCACACGCCCGGCCCAGGCACGCATGGGGGCTGCGCATCAGCTCCTCGGACACCCAGACCCTTGCACACCCGCTCTCTGCACCCTACACACACCCCCCACCCCTGCAAGCACGGCCCAGCCTCGCCACGTCTTGTGTGCGCCTGCATGCAACCCCCCTGCCTGCAAACACATGTGCACGCACCCACGTGCACGCACGCACCCCACTGCCGAGCACGGTGGCGTGTGCCCGGCTGCTCGGTGTGACGGCACTGGGACCCCCGCAGTCGCCTCCTGCTCGCCCGGCTGCCCCGAGGTTCATCGCTGCTCAGGATGAAGCCCCGGCCCCGCAGACCCCCGGTGCCGCTCGCCGGAGCACCCGACGGCTGCGCCCGGCGGTGGCTGCTGGTGCGAGACGGTGCTGGCACGGCTCTGCCAGACGCCGGGTGGGCGACGAGCTGCCGGCGTGTCCCTGGCAGGAGCCAGGAACACGGCGTCTGCCGGCAGCGGGGTCCCGTTGTGGGGGTGAGCCCCAGCCCCCGCATGGGGGGGCTGCAGAGAGCCTCCCCGCCACCCAGCTCTGGGGGCACTCACCAGGGCTGAGGCACCCATGGGTGCACCCTGGGTATCTCTGCGGGGTGCAGAGGCCCCCCAAGGGCCTGAGGCCCCCCACACCGGGCCCTGGTGCTGCCGTAGGGCTGGGCTGTGGGCAGGCAGTCCTGGCGTGGGGTGCGGAGGCGGCGGGGGGGCCGGGGCGGGAGCTGCTGGCGCAGGGACGGATCCTGGAATTAAAAACATTCCAGGAACTGACTTTGAACCAGATAAAATAACAAGCGCCACAAGGAATGTCTCACCCCACCCCCCACCCCCCCGGCTGGCTGCGGCCTCGGCCCGTCCCTGCCCCACACCGCTCCCCCGGCCCCACGGCGCTCCCTGAAGCCGCCCTCCGCCCCACACGTGTCCCCAGGCCTTTGCACACGCGTGTGCGCACAGAGCGTGCACATTTGCGCATGCAGTTGGGGCGTGTGCCTGCAGCCCAGCTGTGCAGCCCCCGTGCCCCAGCGTGCCTCGGCTGCGGTGCTGGTGTGCGGGGGGGGACGGGGGGTCCCCCGGGGCGTGGGCTGTGCACCCTGTGTGCGGCGAGGGGCCAGGGGTCCCTGGACCTGGCTGTGAGGGTGCACTCATGCAGCCTGTGTGCAAGCAGTGCGTGTGCACACGCGTGTGAACATGGCTGTGCACGCATGGGTGTTGTGTGCGTGGGGTGTGTGCGCACCAGCCCCCCCCCCCCCATTCCCCGGCTCCCTCCCTGCCGGGCCGGGGTGCAGAGTCCCCCATGTGCTGCCCGGCCCCCGCAGCCGTGGGGCCTCCCCAGCCCCCCCAGCCTGGCCCGCAGCCGGCGCAGGCAGCCCGGCGTGCCTGGGTGGTGATATCATGGGGGCCGCAGAGCCAGCGGCACGCCGCCCAGCCTGCTCCCCGGGGACCCCCACAAGCCTCCTCCCCGCCGGCCGCCCCGGGGCTGGACTGGGGTCAGAGCGGGGACGGAGCAGCAACAGGAGACCGTCCCACTGCCGCATCCCCACGGCCATGCAGGCACACTGGGAACCGGCACTGGTCACGCTGGGAGTCCCATCTGGCTGCCTGCCCTGGCCGGCTGCCTTTGCCAGCAGCAAAGACCCCAAGCACCCCCCACACCCTCCCATGTGGACAGCCCCCCCCCCCCCAAGCATCTCCCACCTGGAGCTGTTGTGGGAGGGGGCATGGGCCCAGCCCCCCTCCCCCCCCAAGTGGATTCCATGGGGGACGGTGCTTAAATGCCCCCGGTGACACCGGTGTTGGTGCGGGGTGTCTCTCCACATCACCCCAAACCTGCAGCCTGCGCCATGGGGGTCCTGGCCAGGCACCGGGCAGGGGGTGGGCTGCGTGGCCGGCACACTGTGGTCCCGGGTGGCGTGGTGGAGCTGGTGGGGCCACGGGGGGCCCGAGGGCAGCGCCAGTGCGTCACCATGTTTACAAGGACCTCGAGGAGCCTTCATGACGTCCATGCTGGCCCTGCCAGCCGGGGCCCTGCCAGGTGGCACTGTGCCACCACCACCGTGCTCCTCCCCGGCCACTGCTGAGATTTTCGGGGCTGGCGTGGAGCCACCTGGCCCCTGGGCCCTGGTGGCATGGGGGGGGGGGCATGGAGCTGGGTGTCCCCCTGTCTCCCCCCCCACTGCCAGCCGCCACGCCGAGCGAGCAGATGGGGTGTGCACAGGGCTATATATAGCGGCGGGACCCACAGGTAGCGATGCGTCAGCGCGCGGGTGACGCAGCCCCGGCAAGCAGGCGACGCTCGGCCGCACGCCCCATGCACACCCCCGCAGCTGGCTCCCCGGGGGCTGCGGTGGCCCCCCCGGCCCCTTGTTCTCCATACACCCCGGAGCTGGGGACATGCAGCCTGCTGGGGGGGTCCCCACGTGGGCTGGGCACAGCCCTTGGCTGTGCTGCACGGTGGCATTTGCTGGGTGGCACATGCCTGCACCCCCCCCATGTGCACGTGTGTGCGCATGTATGTGCGTACGTGTGCCTGTGTACGTGTGTGCATGTGTGTGTGTTCATGCCTGTGTGCACGTGGTCCCTCAGGGTGCATGTTGTGTCTCTGCGTGGTCACGGCTGTGTGTGCCCACACGTTTGTCCACACGCGCACGGCTGTGGCTGTGCTACCTGGCTTGGGGTGTGCCGCTGCGTGTGTGTGTCCCCACACGTGTGGCCACAGCCGTGCCGTGTGGATGTCTGCGAGTCCCTGCGTGTGTCGCTCTGTGTGTGTGCGTGTGTGTTCCTGCGTGCAGGGCTGTGGCCATGCTGCGTGGCTCCGCATGTGCGTGTTGCCGTGTGTGCATACACCCCCCCCCCACGGCCACGTTGCGTGTGCCCCTGCATGTCCCCGAGCATTCTGCTGCACACGCACGTTCTGCGTGTGTGGCCGTGGCGTGTCTCAGCGTGTGGCTGTGTGTCTGCGTGGCCGGGGTGCCCGGCGGGGAGGGTGGGGGGGTGACTCAGCCCCCAGGCAGCCCAGGAATGCCCCCTCCCCAGCGCGGGAGCCAGCCCGCCTGTTGCAATGCGGTTTCCTCCTCCGGCCTGTGCTGGGAATGGGCCGCTCTGGGGCCGATGACAACCCGGGCTGACCCAGACCCTGCTGGGAAGATAAGTCGGTGCCACCCTGCCTCCATCCTGCCTTCGGGGAACAAACAGCCTTATCGGGGCGGGGGGGGGGGGGGGGTCTGGCCAGGGCTGCATGCCTTGGCCCTGCGGCTGGCGGGGAGGGGGCCCGGAGGGGTGAAGGCTCACCTGGGAAGCCCCCCCTGCTCTGACCGGTGCACCCCGCAGCCTGCCCACCACCCCTGGGGCTCTGCCTGGGGACGGGCTCCCCGGGAGCCCCAGCAGCAGCCCCTGGGGCGGGGGTGGTGGGGAGCGGCCGAGCAGGCAGCGCCGGGGGTGTCCAGGCCAGGGGTGCATGGGCGGGGGGGAGCTCCAGCTTTGGAGGGCTGTCAGGGCTGGGGGGGCTCCGGCCCCTTGGGGTGTGCCCGGCTCGGGTGCACGGGGGGTCCCGGTGGGACCCGGTGCCCCTGAGGGCGGGGTGCAGCGGCGGGGGGGGGGCTCAGGGGCGGGCAGGGGTCTGCGCGGGGACACGCGGGACCGGCTGGGCGCTGCGTGGGACGCTCCGGGCGGTGGTACGGCGGGGCCGGGCTCCAGACTCCGCTCCGGGTTCTGTGCTCCGTTCCGGGCTTTCCGTGCCGCCCCGGCTCCGCTCGGCCCCGCGCGCTCATTCATTCATAGATCGCGCCGCGCGCGCTCCCGGCCCATTCATTCACGGCGGCGCGAGGGAGGCCCGTTACCGTGGCAACCGGCCCGGCTCCCGCAGCCTGGGCAGCGGCCCCCCCTCCCGCCCCCCCCCAGGGGCTCCTGCAGCGCCGAGCACGGCGGGGGGGGGGGGGGGACGGGACGGGACCGGGCCGGGGGAGCCCCTGGGGCTGAGCGGGGGGTCATGTGCCTGCGGGCGGGGCGGGGGGGGGGCCGGCCCTGGGGGGACTGTGCCGGGGGGTCCCCTCGTTTGCACGGCTGCAGGGGGCCGCGGGGTCCCCCGAGGCTCCGGCCGGCGCAGCCGCCCCGGTGCCCGGGCAGCCCGAGCCGTCCCTGACCCCCCACCCGGGGCGGCTGCCACGTCGGCGGGGGTGGCCCCCACCCGGGGCTGTGGCAGGAGCCCTGCCCTGCGCTCGCCAGGCCCCGGCGGTTTCAACCACGGGCTGGGCTTGGCGCAGCCTTAACCCCCGGCTCTGTGGTTGCGGCGCTGAGCTCCAGCTCTGCAGGGCAGACGACCGGCCCCTCACCCCCCCCCAAGGAATCCCCCGTGGGCACGTGGCTGCGTGGGGTCCTGCCCCGGGCTGGAGGTGCAGCAAGTGCCAGCGGGGAGCGCAGTGGCTGTGGGTGCCAGAGGTGCCAACCGCCTGCACCCGCCCCGCAGGCGGCAGAGGGGGGTGCCCCGCTCCCATACGTCAGGGTTGGCGCAGGTCCTGTGTATGCACGTGCACGCGTGTGCACCCATGAGTGTGCGTGCGGAGTTTTGTGCAGACCCCCCCCCCCCCAGCTCTGCAGCAGCTATCCGTGCATCCCAGGTCCAGCTGCACAGGGAGGACAGACGTTCACTGGGGCACCGCGGATGCTGGTCACACCTGTGTGTGTGGTGGCAGAAAGCCACCATGGTGGCTGCAGCATGGGCACAGGGTGAGCTGGAGCCGGACAAAGCTTCCTGTCTGCCTCTTCTGCCTTCCCCGGGCATCTGGAGCGAGGAGCCATGGCCGTGGGGTGCAGGAGAAGCTGCTGCTCGTTTCTCAGCTGCTGTTCCTACCCCACAGGTGGGCTCCAGCCCGGGGTCTGAGGTCCAAGCATGGTGGGTAAGTGCCACCAGGTTTGCGTGGGGCTGGGTGTGGATGCTTGCGCGGCCACACTCGTGTCCATCTTGCACAGACGGGTTCTCCCGCAGTTTGGGTTTGTGCATGTTGAGGACACAGGCAGGTGAGAGCACGTGTGTGCGTACACATACATGTGCTGGTGCGTGCTTGTGCTCTCAGACATGTCTGCACGTGGGGCCACAGATGTGCCCCCACCGCCCGCCCGTGGTCGTGCACCGACGTCAGCGTGTGTGTGCACGCACAGGCCAGGGCAGGCGGGTGTGCTGGGGCGCGCACACACACATGTCAGGGGTTGCCCTCACATGCAGCCGTGCGCACTTTGCCTCCCTGTCGGCCTCTGCACGCCGGGCCCCTGCGTCTCCGTGCTGCCGGGGAATGACTCACGGGCTCGCAGAGGAAGCGGTGACTCAGTCCTGGATTCCTGCCTCTCCCCACCCCCCCGCTGGCCATCGCAGCCACGTGGAGCCTGCGGGACCTGAGCCGCAGCCGGCCCAGCAAGTGCTGGGTGCTGGGGCTGCAGGGAGCGGGGCTGGGGGCACGTGCCCCTGCCTTGGGCTGCTGCAGGCCGTGGGGACCACAGGGTCGCTGTGTGGCCGTGGGGACCCTGGTGCCTTCGGGCGCGTGGGAGGAAGCAGCCCCAAGCGCTCGGGGTGGCACCGCGCACACCCTGACTCCCGCCTGAGCTGGGCACCGGGTTCAGGCTCGGGCACGTTTCCCGGGGGTGTTTCGGGTGGCGCCGGCTGTGTGCAGCCCCGGCCGAACCTGGCGTGCTGCACCGAGCTCCCAGCCGGGAGGGCTCCCCTCTGCCTGGGAGGCACACGCAGAGCTGTGGTGGTCACGGCAGCACGCCTGGCGCTGGGTATCCCCTGTCCCGCTGCCTCCTGCCACCCCCCTCAGTGCCCCCGGCCAGTGGCTGCTCCCTGGCCCATCCTGGCCCACCGGGGGGGGAAACTGCCGGCTGCTGACCCGCTCTTCCCTGGCCCGGCGTGCCAGTGCCCCTGGGGGGGCTGCGAGCCCCAGTGCAGCACCGGCACCAAATGCAGCCAGGCCGGGGCCATCCCACCTGCCGTGGGGTTGCCGCGGGTCTGGGGTGCGGCAGCGGTTCCACCTGCCCCTGGCACCGAGCCGCCGCTGGCACCAGGCTCTGCAGCTGCTCCGGGTGCTGGCCCTGCGCCCGCCGGGGGTCCGGGGTGCCACGGTGTCCTGCAGGCAGCACCGGGAACCTGGGCAGAGGCAGGGGGCCGCTGCTGGGGGCTGCAGAGGGGAGAGGGGCTCGTGCCACGGGCCCAGGGCACCAGCACCCTTGGCCAGAGTAGAGGGGTCCTGCCTGCGCCCTGGGCAGGGCTGTGCAGTCACAGCCCGGTACGGGATGGACACCCAGGCAGGGGCTGGCTGCAGGGGCTCAGGGTACGGTGCCAGTTGTCAGTGGCACCATGCGGTGCCGGGGGTGCTGTGCCAGCGGTGCGGTGTGCGGTGCCCAAGGCGCTGTGCGGTGGCACGGGCAGCCTCTGAATCAGAGCGAGGTGGAGCCACTGCCCCCTCCCCGCTCACCCTGTTCCCAGGCCCTGCTCGCCAGAATCATTTTCGCAATGACTGGGGCAGCCACCTTGGCCCTTCCCTCCAGCGCCCGGCTCTGCTGAGCTCGCCCTGGCCCCGTGCCCCACAGGTTGCCCCGGCCCACGCTGCCTGTGGCCTCCTGCCACTCATTGCCGCCCGTGACCCGGCACGGCTGCCGCCACTGGGTTCGGCCAAATCCCCTTAACTCTGCCCCTCGCCAGCTCCTGCCCGGGTGCCGCTGAGCACCGAGGTGTTCGCCGTCCTGAGCACACCCCACATGTCCCTGTGGGGCCGCGGTCCCATCCGCGGGGACGGGGTCTGGCAGGTGGCAGCGGGGGTCATCATGAGCGGTGGCCGGAGCCGGCAGAGCACCCACAGAGCCGGGGTGACTCAGCGGCAGGCAGGTGGGGAGGTGCGGGGACGCGCAGCAATCTGGGAATGACTCATCTGTTAAACAAACAAACAGGCGAGTCCGTGTGAAGCTGTGCTTCCTCCGTGCTCCGGCAGTGCCAGCGAGCCGCTGGTGTACCCCCGTCGCTGAGCCCTCCTGGGGCAGAGTGGCTTTTGGAGCAGCCGTGGAGCTGCAGCTGCACACACGGCCGTGTGCACACGTACACGGGGCACCACCGTCCCCAGCCGCTCCCCGCGCCACTGGCAGCGTTGCAGTGGTTGCACTGGGGACTGTGGGTGCGGGGGGCTGCAGCTCGAGCAGGGGCTGGCGTTACTCCTGGTTTGGAGGGAGATGTGTGGCAGCATGGGCACACGTCGGGTGTCTTGGCAGCGACGCTTTGGAGGCACGGGGCTTGGCTGGTGCCGTTCCGGGAAGCGTTGGGGGTGTGAGAGAGCAGCAGCAAATCCACCCCTGGTGTGCGCAGGTAGCTCAGCACTGAGGGAAAGCCTCGAGAGGCTCCGCGGCACCCGCTGGCGGTGCTGAGCTGGCAGCCAGGATGGGCGCAGGGGGACCCTGGGCTCCCACCGTGCAGCGGGGACCGCGCGGGGCTGAGGTCGACCCAGGGGGACACGTCCCTGCTTGTGCAGGAGCTGGTCATGCAGCTGGGGGGGTCCCCAGGGGCTCCACGGGGGCGATGCTTGGGGCCAGCTGCTCGTGGGGCAGGTTGGGACCATCCCCCTGCAGAGGCTGCTGCTAACCCCGAGACGGCAAGGAGCCGGGACGGAATCGGTGCCAGGCCGGGCATCGGCAGCACCAAGCGGCAGCTGGTGCATTTGAGGGCACGTGCCTGGGAAAGGGGCAGCAGGGGTGGTGCCGTGCGGGTGGGGACGAGGGGGACCAAGGGCAGCAAGCGGTGGCCGCTGGAGCCGGTTGGCCCTGAAGCAGCGGCAGGCGAGGAGCTTGGCTTGAGCCAGGGCGCAGCACCGCGTGGAGCACAGCGCATAGGCTGCCGGCTGCAGCGCTGGGGACTTCCAGGGCAGGGGAAAAAGCTGCGCTCGGCCAGGGGTTGTGACGGGTAAAGAGGCTGAGTCAGCTTATTATGGAGCTGCCAGCCCAGCATCGATCCCGGCAGAATCATGGAATAGCTGATCCAGGCCATGATTAATAAAACATTAGAGCGTGATGGCACGGCTGCTGCTCGCGCCCGCCAGCCGCCCGCGTTCGGCACAGCCCTGCCGCCAGCCCGCTGTCCCTGGGACCTCGGATGAGGTTTTATTTCCAAGACTTGTTTTGCAGAAGTCAGCAAGTTTCCGGGCACAGTGGAGATCCTTCCTGGGCTGGCAGCCGGGCATCTCAGCTCCTGCTGGGAGGGGAAGCGCGGCCGGTCCCCCGCAGCTGGCAGGACGGTGCCTGGGGGTCCCGGATGTGGGGCAGAGGAGGTGACTGGGGGCTGGCAGTGCCGGGGATCCCCAAACACCTGCTTTTTGCCCCGGTTGAAGGCACCTTTGCAGGAGCCGTGGTGGCCGGTGCCAGGCATGCGCCTGGCTCCGGCTGCCGGGGATTTCCCAGGTCCGGGCTCACCTGGGCTGGGGCCGTGCGGCCTCTCCCTTGGCTGGCAGGTTGTAAAACCCAACCGTATCCAACTGCCCTGGCCCACACCACAGCCGGCCTGCCCGGGCACCCTGTGGCTCGGCTGCATGCCCTGCTGGGCTGGGAACGAGCTGGGGGCAGCCAGGCTGTCCTGCCTGGGGGGCTGCCGACCGGCTGGCTCCGGCTGGTCCCGGTCCTGCATCCCCCAAGGTGCTGCCCAACCCCTGACCTGCAGGTCCCATCTCTGCTCTGAGTTTTATCTGTTCTCAGCCCAAAGGCGCTTCCTCTGGGCCCGGCTGCAGGCAGGGCAGAGCCAGTGTGTCGGCCGGCATTGGGTGGGGGCTGCAAGCACTACAGCAAAGCTGTGCCCGGGCACTGGGTGCATCGCCCTAACCCTTGGTAGGGCCGCACCGTCACCGTCACTGCCAGCGAATCCCAAGTGTGACCCGGGGCCCCGCACACACACGCCAGCACGGCCCAAAATGTCAGGAATGTTTTGTGGTGAGGCTGGAAAAAGGGTCATTCACTTACTGGATTTTCCCCCCCCCCCCCTCCTTTTTGCTCTTTTCTTCGCTGTGTGTTGTGGGTTTGGCCAGGGGCCCACGGCGGGCGCGGGGGTGCGTGCGTGTGTGTGTGAGCAGGCATGTGATGAGCCGAGTGTGACGGGGCTGGTGAGGTCTGCGAAAGTGCTGAGCTGGTGTGAACCCGAGATCCCCATCTCGTCCTCTACAGCCCTTCCTGGAAGCGGCTGCGGGGAACGTCCCCGCCGGGTGCAGTATGTGGGCAGCCGTGCCCATCCCCACAGCGTCTGGGCACCTCGTACTGGAGGGAGAGCCCTTGCTCCTGCCTGGGGGCGTGAGGCTGAAGGCAGGGGCAGGAGGTGGGGGGGGTGGGGGGGTGGTGGAAGTGCCCTGAGTGCCTGTGCCTTGCTGGCGGGGGGGGACGGGACAGACAGAGCAATTCCCACCTGTGCTCCCCCGTATGAGGGCCCATACCGACGGTGGGCACCCATCCGCCATGACCGGGCAGTGACCGGCACACGTGAGGTCTCCGGAAGAGGCACCAGTCTCTCGCAGCAGTTCGGGCTGTGCCGATGTGACCCTGGCAGCGCTCGGCACAACTGGGATGTCCCCTCGGGGGGTCCCCAGCCTGGCTCTGCCACGGCGAGCCCCAGCGAGAGGCGGTGAGTGGGGCCCGGGGCTGGCACTGCAGCATGAGGGCACCCGGTGTGGGTGGTGTCCCCAGCCAGCCCTGGGAACACGGCTGCTCCCAGCTCTGCTCTTTGCTCCTTTCCAGCCTGCCCGGGCTGTGACCTGCGTGATGCTGCCTGGCACCGGTCCCTGTCCCGGTCCCGAGGCCGGCAGGAGCCTCCAAGTGTGGACAGATGTCAGGTCAGGGCCGGGCTGTGGCTCTGCCCACAATGTTCCCCTAGGCTGGGTCCCTGGGGACCGTGCTGAGCCGTGGCAGCACGCGCAGCGCCAGGGCAGTGGCACTGAGCCCTGGGGCCCGCGGGAGCTGTTTGGGGGTTCCCAGTCCTGTGGCACGGCTGGAGATGTTGCCGCCCCGGGGGTCCCTGTATCGTTTCCCCTTCCCCACGGCGGGAGCATGGGGCTCAGCATATCCTGCTCCAGGGCCAGGCGCTGAGTCAGGGACAGACCAAGAATAGAGTTGGGTGCCCTGACTCATGGCCTGCGTGCGAAGTGCCGGGCACCACTTCCCCCCAGACAGGGGGGACCCAGCGGTCCTGCCCCCCCCCCATCTGCTTTAGCCCCTTCCCCCCCACGGAGAGAAGGAGAGGACCTGGCAGCACAGGTCCCTGCTCTCACGCGTCGGCCGCTTGCTGTCCCTCGCTGTCCCTCGCTGCTGTCACCAGCCACAGGGAAGGGGAGACCTGCCCGGCTGCAGGCGGGAGCGGCTGCCTCTGGCCACAGCACCCTCTCCCCGTGGCACGTCCCCTCAGGGCACAGAGCCCCCCCCCCCCCCGCCAGACAGCCCTCGGTGCCCACCGGGTGCCACGCCGTGCCAAAGGGCTCAGAAAGCCTTGGGCAAAGGTGTGCAGGAAGAGCCAGACTACCCAGCCCCCCCCCCCCCATTTGCAGCTCCCCTTGCACATGCGTGTGCACACCACAGCCCTACCGTGCACGCCTGTGCATTGGACCTGCAAGCGCACACAGCCTGTTCCTGCGCCCCGGCTTCCCACAGCCCCCCCACGGCTGCCCGTCTGTCCCCTGCCAGCTCCCAGCCAACCCCCTCCTCTTCCTCCCGCCTCTCCAGGAGCGTTTTCCCGCAGTGTCTCCATTGATAAATCCGGAGCGTTGCCACGGAGACACTGCAGCGGGGCGCAGCGGGGCGCAGCGGGGGTGCAGAGCCGCTGAGGGGCCCAGGCACATGGTGCCAGGCTGGGGGGGGGGGTGTTGACTGGTTGCATGCATGTGGTTGCACATGTGTGTGGTTGCACACGTGCGTGCATGGAGGGTGCCAGCCAGGTAGCGTGCGTGCCTGTGTGGGTGACGGCCAAGGTGTGGGGCCGAGCTGTCCCTGTGCAGCGCATGCACGGGTGTCCGGGTGTGCACATGCATGTAAGAACTGGCATGTGTGCCTTGTGCGTGCACACATGTGCAAAGCTGAGTTCATGGGCTGGGGGTGCAGGGGTGGGGGGCTCACGGACCCCAGCGTGGGGCAGAGCAGGCAGATGAGGCCACTGGTGTCGTCTGGCTCCTCTCCTCCAAAAGAGCCCGGGGCCACCAGTCCCAGTGGGGAAACCGAGGCACGGGGACGGTGCATGATTCATTGCGAAGCAGACAGTCACTTGGGGACAGGGAGGAGAGCTTGCGCTGCCACCGCCTCCATCTGCTCGCTGCGCAGTGGTGGGTCCGGCCAGCACCATTGCACACGTGCTTGCACACCCGAGTGCCGCTGGTGTGCCAGGGGCTGTGTGAGGTGGTTCTTGCCATCAGGTTGCAGTGCAGGTGCACACACGCGTGGGTCTGCAGGCAGGCAACCCCGTCTGCCCTGCAGCAGCCGTCACGGTGGGATGCAGGTGTGGTCCTGCGTGTGTGCATGTACCCATGTGCGTGTGCGTGTTCCTGTGCACGGGTGTCCACGTGTGTGCATGGTCCAACGCTGGGAGCTGGGGCCTTCCCAGCTGCAACGGGGTGCTCGGGGGCCCAGCACCGCTTTGTGCCTGCACCGCGCCAGCAATGGGGGGTGGCTGCAGGGGGTCTGGCAGCGTGGGGGGGCTCAGGCCTGGCTCTGGCATGTGAGGGGAGCTGGGGGGGAGCCAGAGCTGGGCCCTGCACTGGGGAAGGCCCGGGACCACCCACCGCCTCCAGCACGGCCAGGCAGCTGCAGACCCTGGGCGCTCACACCACGACCACCCCCTGTGTGGGGCTGGGGGGGCCGAGGGGAGCGGCGGGGGCCGGGGCAGGCACTGCCTGTCCCCAGGCAGCTCCTGCTGCTTCGCTGGCACCCTCTGCCACCCCACCCACAGCCGCTGCGCTTGGGGGTCCGCATGGGGAGCCCACGTCTGCACGCTGCTGCAGCTGCATGCGTTCAGCCCTGTGGACGTGGGCAAGAGCCCGATGCTGCCGGTGCCCAAAGCCCTAAGCCGTCCTGCGGCAGGACTGTGGGGTGCTGAGGGCGGTGCTGGGCGCCAGGATCAGCCCCATTTGGAGCCAGGAGCTGGGGGTGCCCCTGGCCTGCCCCTCGCCGCAGAGCGGGGTCCCACCCGGGAGCTGGGGAGGGGACGGGGGTGACGGACAGGACCCCACGGCACGGGGTGGCGCTGAACGCGGTGCAGCCGCGGCTGGGGCACACGCATGGGCTGCGAGGGCACACGCGCGTGGTGCCGGGCAGGCAGGATCGGTGCCGTGCGTGTAGCGTGGCTGCCCTCTGCTGCCACCGCCACGGCAGTGCTCAGCACCCTCCGGCACCGCGCGCCGCAGGCACCCATGGGCGCAGGGCTCAGAGCGACGGCAGACGGCGGGCCGGAGGGACGCGGGGCAGGGACGGCCACCCAGCACGGGGGACCCAGCACGGGGGACAGCCGCGGCCAGGGCAGCAGAGGGGCTGGCGGAGCACCGCTCTCCTCCCCGCCGGCTCTCGGGGCCGTGTGCGGGGGCTGCGGGGGGGGGGGGGGGGGGCGGAGAGCCGTGCCCGGGGGGGGACACAGGCGGGCGGCGGCGGAGCTGCAGGACGGCACCGGCTGCCTCCCCGCCCCCGTGAGCACCGGGTCCCGCCGGCCCGGCTGAGCCGGGTGCTGCCGGGGGGCGGGGGCGGCCGGGGGCGTCGGAAAGCAGCCGCAGACCGCGTTCCCACCGCGCCTCGCAGCTCCCCTCGGGGCTGCCTGGCCGGACGCGGCTCACCCCGGCTCCGCCGAGCCCCCGGGCACCCCGCCCCGGCACAGCCTCACCCACCCGCGGCCCCACACCGCGTGGGGCAGGGGGCCGGGCTGCTAAAGCAGCGGGGTGGGCAGGTTCCCTCAGCCTGGAGCCTCCCCCCGCCCCCGGGGAACCGAGGTGCCCTGTCCGCACTGCAGCTCATGGGTGCTGTGGGGCAGGGCAGGGTGCAGGCGTGGGTGCTGTGGGGCAGGGTGTGCAGGCGTGGGGCTGTGCAGCAGCTGCACGGTGAGGCTGCAGTGGGGCTGCGCACGGCATGGTGCGTGCAAACACCCCCACCCACTCCCGCCCCCCCTTGCACACCCACCCTGCGGGTGCCCTGGGGTGGGGGCTCGGCGGGTCCCTGGCAGCTCTGCAGAGCCCAGCCGCAGGCCTGAGCCCCCCGCTGCTGCCAGCCCCCCCCCCCCCCCCGCCGCGCCGTGCTCGCAGCGGTCCCCGCACGGCGGGGCGGGGGGGGGGCAAGTGCAAGAGCCGTGGGCGTTAAAACAGGAACCGCGGCCCCCGCTTCCCGGATCTCGCTGCTTTTTTCCAAAACACGAATGGTGCGGGGGAGTGGGGGGTGGAGGCCATCAGCGGCCGGTCCCCTCGGCCCCCAGGGCTGCCCCAGCCAGGGGCACAGTTGGCCTGACCGCAGCTCCCCCCCCCGACACCTCACACTGAGCCCCACGGCCACAGAGTCCCCCTCCACGGCTGGGCACAGGAGGGTTCTGGGGGCCAGTGGGTCGGGGTGGCCCATGTGTCCCAGAGATGCTCGTCCCACATCTGTGACCTCCCCGGGCAGGGGAGGTGGACAGCACCCAGCCTGGGGTGCCACCGGGCATCTCCCCTGCCACCCTCACCCCCGGCACCCTGCCTTCACCAGGCCCAGGCGAACAGGTGCCCCAAAGCACCTTTGGGTGCACAAGCAAGCTGAAAGTCAGGTGGGAGAGGGGCAGAGCTCTGCTTGCAGCGCCAGCTGTATCAGCACGTGCCGTGCCAGCGGCCACTGGCAGTGCGGCCGGGGCTGTGCCAAGTGGCCACGGGGCCAGCAAGCAGCTGGGGCCAGCCCCACACTTGCTCAAGCAACAGTGAGGACAAATACGGGGCCGAATGCTCCAGGCTGTGCCCCACGGTGCTGAGGCCAGGCATGACTCATCACACCGGTGCTATCGCTGCCCTCTCTCCTGCCCCACCTACGTTTTTTCCACCACCGGCGTGGCCCCGTGCTCGCTGCGGGTTGACACCGGGTGCGAGGGCTGGTGGGGGGGGACGGGACATGAGGGCAGAACCTCCTTCACCAGGGGCAGCGTGCAGGTCGGGGGACAGCAGCAGGGAGTCCCGCTCTCAGCTCTGCCATGTGCGGGAATGGGGTGGAGGGGTGCTGGGAGAGCAGCGAGGGGGAGGAGAGAGCCCTGCGGGTGTTTGCACCCCTGCTCCCAGCAACACCCCACACCCCCAGCTGTGTCCCCCATCCCAGCCGTGCCCCCCGTCCCAGCCACACACCCCCTGCCTGCCATCCCCCAGCCCTTCAGAGGGGTCTGGTTTGGATCTGCCCCCCCCACAGAGGGTTGAAGTTGGTGGGGCTGGTGGAGACACCCCCACGCATCCTACCCACCAGGTCCCCAGCTGTGGTGCCCCCCCCTTTGTCTGTGGAGCCACCTGCACCGAACAATAGCGTCCCCCCCTGCAGCCCCTGCCCCACGCCAGCACCCCATGGGCTCCCTCCCAGCCACAAAGGGACAAGGGGCTGTGAGGGAGTGGGTGAGACCAGGGAAGGGGCTACAGAAATGCTGTTAAAAATGAAATAATGAAATGTGTCCCCCCTCCTACCCCCACCCCCCCTGCAGCTGGAAGGAGATTACCCAGCAGCTGGGAGGGAATTAAGTGGCATCACTTGTGCTCTTTTGCTGGGCTTTTACGCTGGTGGGGAGGGCTGGTTTCTGATCTCGGGAGTTCCTGCTGCTCTTGGGTGTCTTGGGGCCGGGCTGGTGCTGAGCAGTGCTGGCCTGCGGCTTGGTCCCGTCCTTCATCTTGCCATGTTGGGAAGCAGGTCACGTCCAGCTCCCAGTGCGGCAGTGATGCCGGGGGAGCGCTCAGCTTTCTGGGGCAGTGCCGGGCTGTTTAATTAGTAGCTGGCTGCAGCTTTCCAGCGCTTTTGGGGCTCGTGGTGGCTGGGGGAGGGGGAGGATTTCCAGTGCAGAGGGGGGCTACGTGCCGGTGCCATCCCTGGGACGTGGCAGCGGGGTTGGCTGTCCACAGCACTGGGGTAACCTGATGGCACAAGTTACGGGTGAAGCAAGGTGGGGTGGTAACTGCAAAGACAAAGGATGCCGGGGTCTGCCGAGCTCCCCCAAAAAGCTCCTCGCTCCAGGAATCGCTCCCCCTGCCCAGGGTGGCCATGCTGGGTTGCCTGTGCAATGCCAAAATCTGGCCTTTCCCTGCAAACACATGGCTCCCCGGGCAGGCGCGGTGCTGCTGGAGGCAGAGACGTCGCCTCTACCTGCCTTCACTCAGATCAGCTCGCAGGGGAGAGCGGGGCGGGGGGGGGGGGGGGGGAACTTTCCCAACTCATTTCCCTGCCTTAAGGGGGAAAAAAAAAAGAGAAGGAGTCGCATGACTTGGAGCTTCACAAGAGGCAGCGCGGGGAGAAAGTGACCCAGACAGCCAAGAATCTGTTCTGCTGTTGTTTCTCATTCCTCCTCTGCAGCGCGGAGGGCTCGGGGAGAGCTTGGGTTACAGCCTGGCTTCTGTTGCTGGCGGAGCGGGGAGGCACCAAAGGGGGGGACGGTGCAGGATGAGCTCATGCGAGGGTGCGGGAACCTTCTGGGCAGGCAGAAATGTTGATGCTGCAGTTCAGGGCTTTCTGCAATCGTGGCTGTTCCTGCAGAATCCCGGCTCGCTCCGCCGCACTGCTCCTTGCGTCGATGGCAGCAAAGCCGCTCAGGAAGGGCTGTGCTTCTCTGTGCGTCTCAAGGTGATTTACGTTCACTTGCCCTCGCAGCAGGGAAATGGCAGCCCATGGGGACCCGCTGACGAGCAAAAAGGGAGCCAGGGGACACACCGGGTGTCCTGGGGAGCCCTGGGACCCCCCTGCACGGGCCCGGGAGGTACAAGACCACCAGCCCTGTTGCAAAGCGTGGCAGCAAACACCAGTGTGCCAGCAGTGCCGCTCAGTCCTGCGGGGTGCGTGAGCGCGTGGAGGGGGCCAAGGTGTGTGGAAAAGCTCTGATTTCTCCAGCCCCAGGCTGGCTCACCTCGGTGGGTATTCCATCCCTTCTTGGAGGGAGATACGTGTTCCTGACAGGTTTTTTTTCCCCTATGGACTGTGGATAAAAACCTTCCTGCAGCCAAAGCCCTCTGTCCTGCAAGGTCACTCAGTGTTTGCACAGTGGAAGTTTGTTTATTGTTTCCTTGGGTAGCATCTCCTGACCTTAACAACTCCTATGCTGCAAATACTCTTAGATGATGATTAATGAGAGCTTATATAACCGAGATGAGTCCTTAATACAGCTGGTAGGTTGACAGGAGTGAAGGTGGGAGAGAAAAAGCACGTCTCTCTCTGCTGCTGCTTTTTCCAAGCAGAAGTAGCCACGTTTTGCACTGGGGGACCCCGGCAGATGCGGATGAGGGGGGAAGAGCCTACCCAGGGAGCCCGGTAGGGCCCTGCTAGAAGGGGCAGCAGCCAGGGCAGGCCCCCTCTCCTGGGTTTTCTGGGCAGCCCGGGATCCCGTGGGTGTGAGCAGCCAGTGCTGCTGCACCAAACCCATGGCACAGCCGGGCTCTGCAGCGCAGCAGAGCCGGGAGGTGAAAGGTCTGGTGCCAGTAAAGCATCGCTGCATAAACAGCGGCTGTAATGCAAGCGCTGATGCCTGCAAGCTGGTAACACTAGAAGAAAAAGGTACAAATTTACTGCAAATGCCCAGGTGGGTTGACGAGGCTCTCACCAGAGCCACTGTGTGCCACGGAGCTTCTGGCAGCCTGCGGAGGGGAGCGGGGCACGGCCACGGCTGTGGCACAGAGAGGTGTGGGCTCTGCAGAAAGCCTGGGCTCTTCCAGATGTCCCTGAGGGCCCTGAAGAGGAGCCGAAAGCTGCAACCACCACAGAAGCAAACAATGAGAGCCGGTGTACTTCAGCCCTCCAAAAGCCTGGGGACAGAATGAAGGGAGGCTGAGCTGCACTTTCTGCGGGGCCCTGAGATGATCCTAGGCTGCTCGCACTGTAGCATGGAGCTGTTAACGGCACGAGAATTGATCTGCCCTTCAGCTAGGGCGGCAAACCAACTGCTGCTACTGATGTGCAAATCCCTGCCGCCATGTCAGCATCAGACCCCAAAGCCAGTTTGCTTCGCAAGGGGCGAAGTGTCAGCCCAACGTGCAGCTGGGGTCAGAGGCTGGGCTGGGTACGAGGGGGAATCATCGTGGCTGCGCAGGCGTCTGACAGCTGCGGACGGATCCTTAATACGGAGCAGCAGCATGAAGGGGAGACAAGGTATGGCCCTTGTTGCTGTGCGCCCCAAAAGAGATCTTGCAGCTTTTCAGGTGTGATGCAGCACTTGTGTTCAGCTGTTTCTGAATTTTGGCTCTATTTGGACAGGTATTGATGGTGTGACAACAGAGGATTTCGCTTTCCATAATCTGGCTGAGCAGCACGGCATCAGTCCCTGATAAAACTGCTTCTTCGAGCCAAGCCATTTACATTGTTGCCTTGGTTACCACATGCTATTTTCACCATCCTCCTAACCTCAGCCTGGGTGCACCAGCATCCCTGGCCCCGAATCACCTCCCCGGAGGCACGCAGCATCATGTGGGGGGCTCTGTCCCAAGTCTGGGTTTCTGCGGTCTGGGGGTGCCGCCCTTCTCCAGGTCTCCCGGGCCTGCTCCCCTGAGCTGCTCGGGGTCCAGTTTGTCTCCCTTCCTCCTGCCAGGGCACCCAGAGAGCCCAGCAGAACAGGAACGGGCTCTGCCCTTCAGGAGATGTTTCTGAAGGAGCTGCCCAGGGCTGATCGCTCTGAGTGGTGCTGTTCCAGCAGCAGCTCCTGCACATGAATCCCCACAGCCTGGGGTCTGCCTTCCCTGGTACCAGCTCCAAACCGGCACTGATGAGCAGCAGCCGGGGCTGTACCTCCTGCAGGCGATGCCTTCTGCATCCCGCAGCTCCCTGTCTGCGAGCTGGCCTCCTCCCGCTGCGTGCGGGTACCTACCCCCGCATGAAGGGTGTGCTGCTTCTAAAATGAGGCGAGACCGCTCTGTACCCAGCTCTGGATTCATTCCTCGCTGGTGTATGCAACAGGGATGGAGCAACGGAGAACTGGGGTCCCAAGATCAGGGTGGTCACTCAGGAAGATGCACAAGAGGGAGAAGCAGCCTGGAATGGCAGAGGCTGAGCTCTGGCCATGGTGGAGTGGGAACTGAACTCACGTCCCAACACTGCTCAGGTTTGGGTGTTCCCACGCTGTTGTACACCCCTCCACCCCCGCCTTAGGTAATGTGTGCCAGCCCAGATTCCACGCAGCTTTGTGCAAGCCTTGCTGCGGATCTGATCCCTTTGCTCGCTGTGGCTTTGTCCTACAACTCGGTAAATCCTGGTCACAGTAACTCACAGAGGAAAAAGCAGCAGCAACGCTTTTTGCCATGGCAACGGCATGATTGCGTCAGGGCTTTTTTTTTCAAACAGCAAAGCTGGATAAGCAACTCCCTCAGGGAAAGTAGTAAGAGAGAAGGGAGTATTTTTTTTTTCCTGTGGGCTTTGGGACTGCCAGTTCCCTAATTCAGAACCGGCTCAGTATTCCACTCCTTGCTTGGGGGTCCAAGGCTGGTGCTGAGACTGTGCAGGGCAGAGTCCTGGGGACAGAAAGGGTCAGGGAGGGGAACAGAGGCTCAGGCGCAGGGGATGGCTCTGCATGCTGGCCTCACACGGAGGTGGGAAGGAGCTGTAGGTGTGGTGGGGGCCAGGGGCCCTGGTTCAGTCCAGCCTCACATTCCCTCTTTCCCTGCAATCCAAAACAAAGGGAGAGGAGGCGGCTGTTCCACCGGCGCAGTCTGTGCTGGCAGGCTCTGCGGCAGCAGCCATGCTCGCCCCCACCACCTCCTCCAGCTGCGCCCCTGCTGCCGTGCTTGCAGGGAGGGTGGTCCTGGGCGCTTCAGCTGCTGGGGAGGGACACGACGCCGGAGCACAGAGCCCAGGCACGCTGTGTGGAGTTTGTTCCCTCTCCCGTCCTGCTGCCATGGGGCCCGTGCAAGCCACAGTCCAGAAAGCAGAGTCCGCCAGTGCTGCTGCAGGGCCCTCGGGTGCCCGTCCACCCCTGTGCTTCCACCCTGCGCTCCCCCCATCCCTCCAGGGAGCACCTTGCCCCCGGCACCCAGGGGGTGTGGGGCAGCTCTGGGGTTTGGGAACCTCATCAGAGCGGCACCCGGGGCAGCCGCCTCCGCTCTGCCCTCAGCTCCCAGCTCTGTCTTCTGAGCAGGTGCCGGGGCTGCCGAGCAGGTTCAGAGCTGCTGCGCGGCAAATGCCAAACTGCTGTGTGCCGTGGAAAAGGGTGGTGGGTGCAGGGGATGGGAGAAGGGTCCCTACAAACACAGGCACTGTGTTGTTCAGTGGGGACCCCCAAAAAGGGGAAGGCTGCTGGGCTGCAGGGTGCACCTGAGGCAAAACTCCCTCAGGTGCAGGAGGGAGACCCATGTAGCTCCAGGCAGCGCAGGGAAGGCGAGGGCAGGGCAGGCCTTCCGCACATCGCATTCTGTTGGTGCTCCCCGAGCGTATTTCCATGCGGCGCTAAATGCTGACATGCTGCTGGAAGGGGGGGGCTCTCAGGAAGTAAGTATTTTCGTTTCTGTGATGTTTGGTACCGTAATCTCTGTTGCTGGAGATTTTGAAAGTGGGTGAGAAAAACAGCAGTCAGGCATGAGGTCGCTTCATTCAAGACAAGATGATCCCCGAGATGCCTCCAGCCTCTTGTGATTTACTATTTAATGATGATTGCGCACCACAGCCTACGTGTATGAAGACACAGGCTCCGCTTTGAAGAGCGCGTCTCAAGACGGCTATTTGTGGTCCTTGACGAAGCGCCAGCGCTTTCACCATATTAGGTCACTGCGGCCATGGTCCCTGCTCCCAGACAGCTACAGGGGACTGAAGACGGGCTTTGGCCAGGGAAGACTAATGAGGTGCTGAGCTTTAACGAGGTGCTAGGCTCTCGGCCCCGAAACTCGCACAGGAACGCTCGCTTGGGAACGGTGTGGCGTTAACTCTGCATGCTCCTTCCTGGGTGCCAGGTGCTTTGGGATCCTCCAGCCAAGGGGCTGCTCCAGGGTTTGCTCTAGCGCCATAAATGACACTCGTTACGTCTCACTGCTTAATTAACAGCCGTAACAAGCTGTGAAACGTGCCAGGTGAGTTACCTGTGCAGCCCCGTGGTCTGTGTGGAGATGAGCCATGCCAGAGCCCCTCGGGAAGGGCAGGAGCCCCTGACTGCACCACTGCAGCTGCCTGTTTGCAGGCAGAAGTGACATATGCTGCGTCTTGTGCCCCAGACCAGGCAGGGAGGAATAAGCGGATCTGGAGCACGGGAACCCTCCCGAGAGCAGAACTGGGACAGCAGCACAGGACAATCTCGATTCAGCCCAGCTTTCACCTTGTCTGACTCCATCGGCATCAAAGGCACCAGTGCACACCCGAGGAGGACAAAACCACACTTTTGGGGACAAATCTGGGCAGAGCTGCAGTCACTGTTCACTGTCACAGGAGCTACGCTGGTCCTTTCATCCTGCCAGGACTAAAATTCCCCTGAAGTGGCATGGGAAGGTGAACAAGCAGCGCTATTTTCAAAACACCCGACCAGTGCTAGCTTTGCACAAGGAGTTAAAAACCCAATTAAACCCAGCGCTGGTCCCTCAACATCTGCGGTCTTGGGAACAGGCCGGTGGCACAGCACTGCTCCTCCCTCCAGCATCCCAGGGTGGCTGTCCTTGCTGTCGCTCAGAAAATGGCTCCGTGCGTCAAGGTCACTTTATCTGCCCTCATCACGGACCAGAAGCACTCACGTTAACACGTCTCTAATCAAAATGCCGGGGATGCAAGCTCAGGGCTGGGCTCTCTTCTTCCCTCTGGAAAGGCAAAAACTGATTTGCAGTCTGTAATGGTAGACAAGCCTCCTTGCTCCTTCAGGCCACAACTGGTGCACAGATGGACCATGCAAAATTAGGTAGAATTAAAAAATAACCCGGGCTTATTCAATAATTCAAACCCAGAGTTTAAAATTGAAATGCCTTCCTCAAATCAGGAAACAGGTTTTTTTTCATTTGCATAAAATATTGTACTACTCTATCCTTCTATTCACAGTTTCATCCTGTTTTTAACTATTGGTCTAACATTTTCTGAGTATCAAACCTTTTCCTCTCATTTTACAGCTAAACGTATCAGATACACTTAATTGTATATCTATAAAATGTATGTTATCATTACTCTATGTTGTTAATTTGCTCTCAGGACTGGAAAGTTAGTAAGCTTTTTTCACGGTAAGAAAAAAATAGTATTCGATTGGTACCTCAGTATTGGGCTTTTTTACATGCTTCTGAGCACTTTGGTGGCAGCTGGCAGCGCGAGGCTGCGCTGTGCCGTCCCTGCTGGCCCCTTACGCTTGGCAAAACCGCCGATGCCATAGTGCCATAACACAAAACCCGCAGACAGCATGCTGTTGTGAGAGCCACGCTGAGAAGTAACGAAACACCTATTTTTGTGTGTACAACAGCCGAGATTTGGGCAGAGTGCAATACCGAGATTCCTCTGTATTTCATAATTACTACACGCGCTTGTGTACAAAACAACCCCTTTTCCTGCAGATCCCAAAAGGTCTAACAACAACTCAGAGAGGAAAAGCCCAATTTCCTTACTCTGCCAGGCCGAGGAGGGGTACTCGCTGCTTTTACAGAACAATAGCAGACAGAAGACTCCTTTGCATTTCACTGGGGTTTCTTTTTACTCTCAGCCCTCCATTAGGAAGTCAATAGCGTTATGTGTGAACAAACAGCCCTGATTTAAAGAACTCCGGTGGTGTTATTCCCTGCGAGCCTGCTCTGAGCACCACCCAGGTGCAGGAGGGAGCTAGGGGCGCGCAAACTTCTGCTGCTACAAACTGCAAAGGAAATTACCGGCTCCTTGCTCCGAGGCTGAGCTGATGCGGCCGGGTCCTGGCTCCGGGCAGGGGACAGCCGAGGCGACTTCCACAGACCTGTCCTCCTAGTCTTGTCTGCTTCCAGCCTCCTTTTCCAGCTCTTGTCTGCAGGCTGTCGTTTTCCTCCTGCGTCTCTTCCTCGCAGATCTTTTAAAATACTGTTCTGCATTTTCTAGACGAGATTGTAGTTATTGTATGAAAAACTGGAAAAATTTTATTTTGAGGTGTTTTTAAACCAGCATAGTCCGTTGCAGAAACACGTGCTTGTCAGTTTCCCCTTTCAATAAAGAAGTTTTTAATGCTGAAGGCATTCTTACCTTAGAAAAACCCCAGGGTTTTTTTAAACACTTCAGTCAAACCGGGTTGAGCAAACTCCTTTTATAACACAAAACCATTTATGCTTTGGAACCAGTCATGGGGCTGCTTTTCACATTCCTTGTGCCGCTCTCCCGAGCATGTGTGTGGGTGGAGGCACCGGCAGAGCCCTCCGAACAGGGGCTGCTGTATGGTTCTTCACCCTGCCCTGCCACAGGGGAAGGCGGAATCCCTTTCTAACCCTGCGGCCTCCCCGGAGGGACTCTGCCGGCAGCCTGCCCGCGGAGGCATGGGAGGTGACAGGGACGTGACTCTGGGCCTGCCAGGGACGAGGGGACCTACCGCCATACCACGGAGCCACAGCCTGGTAACGAGCGTGAGTACCGAGGCCTAGGGAGACGAGACGACAGGAAGGGCCTCCACGGGATGCAGAGCTCCGGCCCCACTACGCCGGGGCCGGGGCCGGGGCCGGGGCCGGGGCCGGGGCCGGGGCCAGGTCGCCCCCCCCCCCCCCTCGCCGCCTCCCACGGAGGAGGGAAGAGAGAGGAGGCGGCAGGGCCCTGAGGGGCTGGGAGAACGGCCGAGGAGGAGGGGGAGGCCGGGGCCGGCAGCGCTCGCCACCCAAAATGGCGGCGGCCCCCTCAGGCGGCCCCTTTGTCTGCAGCCGCCGCATTGCCGAGAAGGGCGCGAAACTGGGGCAGCGCGGACACGCCCCCTTCGGCGTGCCGGCCGCCAGGGAGGGCGGGGCCGGGGCGTCCCCCAGCCAATCAGCTGCCTCCACTTCGTTTCCTCTCACAGGGGCTCTCCCGGCCGACGGTCTCCGCGCTCCTAACCAATCGGCGCCGCACTCCGCGCCCCGCCCCCACGTTGGAGGAGGGGACGGCAGGGGGAATACAGCGGTTTTGTTTTCGCTCCCTCCTCCCCTCGCCCCTGTCGGGTCTCATGAATATTAACAAGGTCCAGCCCAATCAGGTGGTGCAGCGGCGGCAGCGCTTTGGTAGCGTCATCGCCCCGCCTTGCAGTGGGGTTAATCTGCATATTCATGAGATGGGCGGAGCACAGCGCCGGCGTTTATAAACCGCCTCCCCGCCAGCCTCAGCGTACATCGCGCTGAAGCTTTGAAGTGTTGTGTGGATCTCCGCACCTCCAGGGCACCGGTAAGGTGCCCGCCGCGATGGGCGGGCTGCGGCCGGGCTGGGCCGGGGAGGTTCGGAGCGCCAGAGCTCAAGGAAATGCGTCTTAGGAGTGGAGGGCTTGCTACCCAGGGGAGTCCGGAATGGGGCACCCGTCCCGCGGCATGGATGTCCTCTGCGGCTGTGGGGAGCCCTGTGGAGCTGTCCCGGCTGGTTGCTGGGGGGGTAGAGGGGTCAGGGGAAGGGTAAAATGTGTGCTCGGAAACAAAATGGCGACGAGCCTCGGCCATGCAAAATGGCGGCGGGTGGGAGGCGGGGCGTCGGACTGCGCCTGCGCCAAGTGGGCGGGCCGTGAGGGAGGGGTGGCAGTCGGGCCGCGGGAGCTCGGCGGAGCGCGCATGCGCGGTGGGCCCTGGGAGCAGCGGGGCCGCGGCCTGGCATAGTGCCGTGGGGGGCCACCGTGCCGTGAGGGCCTACCGGCCGCGGAGGGAGCCTGTCGGGGCAGGAGACGGCCTCCGGACCCTGCCTATGCTGGCTGGGCGGGCGGCCAGGCCGCTCTGCTGGCGTCCTGCTCCAGGCCTGCACCCCCGGCTGTGTCCCGGTGCCAGCCCGGAGAATCCTCCGCTGGTTCACGGGGTTTGAGCGTGTGGTACGAGTGTGAGATTATTGGTGGTATTCTAACCAAGTGAATCTTTCAGATCTTGTGGGAATGGTGTTTGTTGGTTTGGGTTTTTTTGAGTTACTGACTTAGGATTTGTTGGCTTTGCAGGTCAGAATGGCATCAGATGAGGGAAAACTCTTTGTCGGTGGACTGAGTTTTGACACCAATGAGCAGTCATTGGAACAAGTCTTCTCGAAATACGGGCAGATTTCTGAAGGTAAGATGGCAGCACCCACCTGTGATGGCTTTTGTGAATCTGTTGGATTGCACAGGTGCTGATGCTTTTCTCCCTCTTTATAGTTGTTGTGGTGAAAGACAGAGAGACTCAGAGATCCAGAGGTTTCGGCTTTGTTACTTTTGAAAATATAGATGATGCTAAAGATGCAATGATGGCCATGAATGGAAAGGTAAGGAGGCTTTGGAACTGCTTGCTTGATTTCCTTAAAATGTAGGAAGAGATGTTGGAAATACGTGTTTCTGTTCAATGCCATGTAGAAAACCAGGTAAATACCAGGGTCTTAAAACAACAAAGTGATAGAAATAGTGAAGAATAAATGACTAAATTTTCATGAGTTGACTTATATGACATAAAAATAGCAACACTTTATAGGAATGCCTGTGAATACTGTTTGAACATCAGTTCACTTGCATAGTTGGCTTAGTTGTGATATTAAATAAAACCTTTTTTGGTGAGAACTAGTAAATTCCGGTACTGAAGCTGTGTAGCTCATTGTCTATGTGCTCTGCTATTTAAATGCTTCAATATCAATATCTTTTTTCTGTTTGTTAGTCTGTAGATGGACGTCAGATCAGAGTTGATCAGGCTGGAAAATCATCAGAGAACAGATCTCGTGGATACAGAGGGGGGTCTTCTGGGGGCAGAGGTTTTTTCCGTGGTGGCAGAGGTCGGGGCCGTGGCTTTTCTAGAGGTGAGTGTGCATGAGGGATGTGGGGTTCCTGAACTGATAATGGCTTTTCTCAGAATGCTTAAAAACTAAACCCAAACCATGATCTGGTGTCTGTTCGAGGAGGTGGAGACAGAGGCTATGGTGGAAGCAGATTTGATTCCAGAAGTGGAGGGTATAACGGCTCCAGAGACTACTATAATAGCAGGTAAAGTCATCGCAGCACCTCATGGGTGGTTGGGAAGCTCTTGAAGTGCATCACATGTAGAGGTTGATGGGCTCCGGAAGCAGCTGAGCAGATATAAAGCACACAAATGTTTTTAACAGCAGGAGTCAAGGTGGCTATGGCGACAGGTCTTCAGGAGGATCCTACAGAGACAGCTATGACAGTTACGGTAAGTCTTGGTTCAAATGGGAATGATGAGTACGTATGCTGTAGGAACTCTCTAAACCTTCTGACCCTGTACTCGAGTCTGGAAATACTGTAAGGCTCAGTTGGACTGTACTACTATTGCTGTTCTTGCCCATAAGAACCAATCTGCCAGGCTTTGGACGTGGTTGTGCCGTTTAAGTTTCTAATTTGTAATGCATGTGTAGGAGTTGCTTGGATCTAAGGCAAAGCAAGTTTTTAAAATACGTTCCTCAAGCTTGAGACTAAGACAAAACTCAGATGCCCTAACAAACTTTAATCAAGGGTGGGGGAGTTCTCTTACGGTGTAGCAAACTAGCACTAGCTTCTGAAATAATGCAAGGGAGTAAAATGCTGGAACTTGTCTATGCTTCAGTGCCTTTACAATTGTGCCTGCTTCTTGTCCTCAGCTACACACAACGAGTAAAAATCCTTCCTGACTCAAGATCGTCCTTCCAATGGCTGTATTTATAAAGATTTTTGGAGCTTCGCTGAAATCGTTATTGTGTAGTACATCTACTTGTATTTTCACTTTTGTAGTATTATCAGTTCTAATCTTGTCAAACACAGCCTGACAGCTTCTGATATAAGATGGTCTAATTAGACTTTTCTTTAAGAAAGCTCTGCTTTTCAAGTGTTTTTAATCTTTTTTGAAAGCACTTCAGATTTTATTTTATCCTCCATGATGAGCCAAGGTGTTTTTTTTAAAGTTGTGAAGTTGGGGCCCCAATTCAGTTTCTTTTGAGATAGAAAGGACCTTTAATTCAATGTTCACTGGAAGCTGAACAAGCTGTGGACTTTTTTTTTTAAAGTGCATTACCTTCGTCTTTTGTAACATTCCTTTAGTGTAGCAAGGTAGGAATGCAGCCTGGGTACAAATTGGAAGGCAAACCACCTTGATATATCTAAAGAGAAACTTGCTTGTATGTTCAACCTGCATAACGGTATTTTTACTGTTGTAATGATGTAAATTACCCAGAAATAGACTTGCAAACTTACCATAAAAGAGGTTCTTGAAAATGTTTATTTATATTGTCCTTTTTTACTGGAAGAAATATGCATATTCCATTGATATTGTATTTGAAGTGGTAAAGGATTCTTGTATACAGTTTTCTTTGGCTTTACGAAGCCTATTAAAAGACCGTCTGAAATGAACTCTGCTCCTGACATTTACATTTCATTGCACAACACAATCCCTGAAGAACAGTCTAAGTAAGAAAGAATGCCAGAGGAGAGAAGACTAGCGATAGTGCAAGGGCGAGCCAGATCTATTGACCAGTTGCTAGAATGTAATCTGAAATCGGTCTTGATGTGAATTTGTCAACATACTTTCACATAAGAACAGTCAAACTTGTCTAGAGGCAGAGGACTGATAGTATATACCTTAGGATGTTCTAGTACTCCAAGCTAAGTCAGCAGAAGTCGAGGGAATGCTGGTGTTAGGCAGGATAAGTGGTGTTTCCTTAAACTACTGAAATAGCCTACATGGAAAAGCTGTAGTGAAGAATCAGCCCTTTAGTAACTGGACTAGTTACTAGCTTGACAAGTGTTCAATGGTAGGTAAATTGCCGTAATTAGCTAGCTTTGTCATTGCCTTACAAGTTCTAAGAATTCTTTGCTAGCATATGGAAACTGCAGTGTCCTTGGAGAAAAGAAGTGTTGTGCCTCCAACAGAAACCTCTGAGACGAAAGCTGCTCTCTTGGCTAGTTCATATGTGGAAATAGTCCTGTAATTCGAGGTAACTCCTTTTGCTCATGTCCGCATCCTTCCTCTTGTTGAGAGCTCATTTGAAAGTCTAATGTACCTGTGAAATATTCCTTTGACAATTTTGGTCAACTGATGGAAAAATTTTAACCCATGCCGTATGCAACCTTTGGCTTGTGGCACAACTTCAGTTCCACAGATCAGAGTTGGGCATGCAGTCATGTCTTGCTAGTAGGTATGGAAGCAAGATGGGAAACGAATTCCCTGACTTGATATGTGTTCATCTATTGAGAATCTTCCTAGACTTCATTAAGTTGCTCACTTTAATTGTAGCTTTCTTTGCCATCCTACTTGTTGCCATTAACTTTTTCCCATAGCCCACACCTCCTAAGCAGCCATGTCAAAGTGGTTAACTCTCTGCTTAGGGATGAAATGATACATTGGCTGGCGTAGCAAAGGCATCAGCCAGCCCCGGAACAGTTTTCCCAGACTGTGCTTCTGTGATGTGATGGGTTCAGCGAATGGCTTGTGAGACCCTCGTATACGATGTGACTTGTGTTGGGGGAGGCGGGTGGCGATGTAAAAGTTCTGCTTGATACTCTTATTAATGCCTCTGTGCTTTGGCAGGCTGAAGACGGGATGCTCCACGGGGAAGCCGAGCGGGGATTCTGAGGAAGGAGAGCATTTGTTCCAAGGAAGCGGGACCAAGACACGGGTTTGCCAACCAGGTAACATCTCGCCCCTGGGGCTGTTTGGAGCCAAAATGTTTGGCTCTTGCTGCTTCACGGTGCTGTTCTGTAAGCGGTGAAGTCTGAGCAGTAGTTTGTAGGTAAGAATTCCTGTAGACTTTATCTGCCTTGAAATTCACTGTCTTGATTTCATTTCAGCAATGACATGCATCAGAAGACCAAGGAGGACGGCCATTGACTGGAGTGGTGGAGATGAAGAGCTCTGAGCAGTGTTACTGGTTTTATTATATAGGTCGATTGAAGGAGGAAATAAGTCAACTAAGCTAGAATAAAATACTGGAATGTGGAAAAAAAAAAATCTCTGTAGTACTTTTGTGGGGAAACATAAGATCGGATTGTGGCCAAGGCATGCAACAGAAATTAGCTATCTGGTGTATGGCCCAGGTAGAAGTGCCAAATAAACCAGCGCTGTTCTGACTGGGGAGGTGGATGGAGAGGGCTACCTCTCTGAGGGTGAGTTTGAGGATGAAATTGAAATGCTTCATTGTAACCTTGAGTTAAGGGACTTAATTAACATTGCTTGTGCATCTGTACAACTTTAGTGAAGCAGCTACACCTGGAGGGAGCTGTGAGATGGGCAAGTACAGGGACAAGGAGTCAGTATTTGTACAGAACAGAAATGGTAACAAATACAAAAGTCTGATTTGCACTGAAATGCTGCAGCTTTTTTTGAGCTTGAATAATGGATGATTTCCCTCTATATGCATTAGTCATTAAAACTATTTTGCTGATGAAAGTTGAGGCGTGATGCTTCTCCTCAGAGAAGGGACTGCACACTTCCAATGCTTCCATGCTGCAGTTCTCGGGTGGGATGTGAGCTTTGCCTGTCTGACAACAGGATTTCTCTGTTTTAAGTACTTGGCTCAAGGTGGAGCTGCCCTCGGTTTCCCATCTTGGTGAGGTGGGTGGCTGTAACTCAGAAGCAAACTTCACAGTTTGGGGTTTGGATCACTTAGGTTAGAAATTATTTAAGTCTGAGAAGTAACAATTTGGTATTGGCTAATTATCTCTGGTCTTTCTATGTCCTGAAAATTTCTAGTAGAGCAACTTGAGGTGAAAACTCTGTTGCGTGCTTGGAGATGAGTGGAACAAGACAAGTTTGACAATTGCAGTTTTGTCTTGATTACCTTGACTATGGAATAGAATGGCTAATAAAAGACTTGGTGCCATCTTCTGTAATCAGCAGATGTTGCCTTTTATTTGCAATGTCTTGTATTCTGCAGAGACTGCTGTGTGCAGGAGTTAGAACACTTGGGTTCTGTTCAATTAAGGTTCTCGATTGCCATTTTGTGAACTGCTGTGATTTTTGGTTGCCCTACTTTGCACCCAAACTGTACAAGTTGTTGGCCTCGTATGTGGCCTGCAGGACCGGAGCAGTGGTGCTGGCACTGAAGGTGGACTTTTCCTCACTGGGAGGGTGCACATGGCATGGGAATGTGAGATACCTTGCAGGAAGTTTGCACTCTGGTGTTGATGAAATACTGAACTTTCCTCTGATCCATTAACCTGCTCTTTGGTAAACTGAAGTTACTGGGAGAGTTTTCAGGCTTTTGTGGAGTGTGCTGTTGAGATGGAGCTTTCTAACCCCGGCTCTGTTGGATTGGCATTTCTCCTGGCCAGTTTTAAGTCCCACTTCCAAAATGAACCATCAAAAAGTTAAACTAGGCAGAAACTGCCCTTTTCTTCCTCTTCTGCGTGTGTAGAATATTTGTTCCCGAGTTTTTACTCACTTGCTACCTAGTCCCTGGCTTGTAATGAAGTCAGTTGAGCACTGGTTGTTGAATTCCTCCAGCTCTGGTGTGACTCGCATTGTACAAACTCTCCTGATCGGATGTTTTCTGATCCATCACTCTGCAACTCAAACTGTCCTTAGAAGTCTCTGCTCTTCAGGCTGTCATCTTGGATATGTCACACCCACCCATGTCTTCCCATGCTATGCTGTAGAGTAGAAGCAGCTTATTTTATTTTCACTGCCTGGTGGCTGGTGTGGGGCTCAAAAAGAAGTGCTGCCTTCCCAAGACCCGCTGTAACTGTGCTTGTGTGGCTCAAACTGAATTGATGCTTGTGAAGAATGAGGTCTCATTGGTTAAATCCTGGAACTGCTGCAGCTCAGTAACAGGACGCATGCTGCTAGAGGCTGACAGCTGTGAGGGTATTTTTGGCAGCTTTGGAGGGCAGGAGACTGCAATGTGATACATGCAGGCAGTAAGGGGGTTTCTGATGGTCTCTGCTATTCCCCTGCCCACCCTTTTTGTGTGGAAAAGAACACATTTGCTTGCTTTATTCTGCTACCCTTCCCTCTTTTTTAACTGATGCTTCTCTGGCTTTTGGTTATGCTGTGCCCCACTTCAAGGACAGTCTTTTAAGAGCAGCGTATTATCCAAAGTGCTCATGTAGCCCAAGTGTCTCTGAAGAAATTGTGTGGGTATCATGCCCAGTAACAATTACTGCGGCAGTGTGTTTGAAGGGCAGAATTAATTGTGTATTCTCTAGTCCATGCTAAAAGCCTGGCTATTAAGTAATGCTGTGGTGGCTTGCCAGCCTTTCCAGGTGTAGCTGCCACTCCTGTTGTCACTTGAACAGCTCTCCAGAGCGGATGGGTGCGATGGAGGCCGGACACCTAGCTGGTATAAATGAGCTAAATTAATGGGTAAAGTCAGCTTTAAAAAGAAATGTTTCCTCTTGCTGGGGAGTCCCAGGTGCAAAGGGATTTGGCAAGGGAGCAAGCAGGGAGCTTCCTCATGAGCCCCCCAAGAGCCACCCCCTTTCCCTGCAGCAGGAAGAGTCTGAGGGAGCCCCGGGGACGTTTGTGCATCCAGAATGGGAAGGATTATCAAGCTTGTTTCCTGAAACCTACTTTTCTTTCTTTTTTTAACCATTTTCCAATTATTGAAGTGAAAAGGGTTTAAAAAAAGAAATCATCTGACATACTTTTGGGGGTTGCATTGAGCAATTCACCAGTGAGGGTTTTGCATGTTAATGGAGGATGATATTAAATATAGGGGCATGAGAGAGAAATCTTTGCTGATAAAAATACAGTTGGGTGATGTTTAAACAAATTCAAACTGTAAATACTTAAAAGCATTATTTGAAAGACCTTCCTAAATAGGATGCCTAGATACTTAAATGCAGGCAGAAATAATTAATAGGTGCAAAAATGGAGGGCCTGGTTTGAGATGCTGTTATTTTGGCATTGCTACTTAAGGTGCTGCATTAATGAGTTGTTGCTGGGATGGGTTGAGGGCAGAGCTAGCTCCAGGGGCTGGATGCAGAACCCAGGTGAGCCTGATGTGACCCATTTCCAGCCAAAATGAGTTGTTCCCCCCCACCCCCAAGTCCTGTGTGTCTGAGCAGCTCAGGCCCTTTCCTGAGAGGAGCTGGTGGCTGACAGACCCCGGGGCTCCTGGCCGTTAGAAATGCTCTAAGCACTCCTGTTCGAGGCAGTGGTTACCTCTGGCCGGGAAATTGCCGTCACGGCAGGGGAATGGCGGCCCTCGGGGCGGGGAGTCCCGCTGTGAGAGGGGAACGGTGGCCCTTAGTGGGGAAATGGCGGCCCTGAGGCGGTTGCGGCAGCTGTGAGAGGGAAGGGAATGGCATGGCGGCCCTGGGGCAGGGGGGACTCACGTTACCTCTCCTCCACGAGAAGCGGCCGGCGGGCCGAGGCCGGGCTGGGACTGCGCGGCCTGGACCGGCGCGGAACGGTGCTGCCCCGGAACGCCGCGTACGGCTCCGCCGGGCCCGGCCGGTACCTGCACCGCGAGGCACCGTCCCGCCGCCTTCCTGCGCCCGCCCCGCCGAGGCGCCGCTCGCCGGTCCGCGCCGCCTGGCCTGGTCATGCTGCGGCCGGAGCCCCTCTGCCGCCGCCGCCTGCTGCTCCTGCTCCTGCTCCTGCACGTCGGCCGGGCCGCCGACCCCGCTCCTCCGGCCGCCCCGACCCCGCTCAACGCTACGGAAGCGCCGCGGGCGGCCGCGGGTAACGGGACGCAACGGGGCCTGCCGCCGGGATCGCGGCGACCGCTGGGGTGGGGGCTGCCGGTGCTGAAGCGGGCGGTGTACGTGCTGAGCGCCCTCTCATTGCTGGCCGCGCTCTATTTCCTACTACAGGCGTTCCGGTGAGTGCGGGCCACCCCGGTCTCCCCACCCCGGCCCGGTGTCCCCCCGGGCCCTGGGTTGTGCCCCGTGTCCCTGGATCCCCCCCCCCCCCGTGCCAGGCCGGAGCTGTGCTTCCCTGTGCATCCCTCTGGCAGCGTGTGTGAAACGCTGCAGTAAAGTCACGGTGCTGTTATTAATTACCTACAGTAATCAGCAGTGATAAACCGTCTCCCCGCAAACTGGTGGCGTGGCAGCGCGCTCACCCCACGCTCTCTGTGTCCCTCAGCCCCAGGTCAGAGGGACCCAGAACCGAACGCAAAACCCGTTTCAGGTTGAAGAAACCTCAGCGGAAGAAATACGGCCTTCTGTCGAATTACGACGAGAACATAGAGATGGCCTCCTTCGACAGCGACGAGGACACGGTGTTCGAAACAAGAAATCTGAGGCGGTAAGCGGGTATTTTGTGTGTTTCTGTTTTCCTCGCGAGGGGCTGTGACTCCTTTTCTAGAGACGCGAGAGCTTTGGCACAGATCCGATAACTAGATCTGCATTAATGTAACTTCTGTGTGTGGTCTCTCTGCATTTGCACACAGACTTTATCTCGCCTTTCTTCATTTTCTGCCTGGGAGCAGTGAAAGGGATGTACCCCATGTTGTTTGGAGCGCTGCTTTGTGCCTTGTGTTTAGCCTGTAGGAAGGAGAGACAGCCCTTGCGTCCCATCTGAGCCTCCTGCGTTAGACAGGAAAACAAGAACTCCTGGGGTTTTTCCAGTTTAGGAATTGCTCTCCAGTAAAACTGAGGCAGTCATTCCTGCTTTCTCAGCGATGTGCTTTCATCCCGTGGATCATGCAAGTTTGATTTCTGCAGGATGTTTTTTTAAAGCTGAGGAGGAATGTTACCTCTGTGTCACTTGCTGTCCGGCCTCTCAGCTCCCCCAGCTGTTTTGTGGTGGGTAGTGATCTGTCCTATTGTATATGCTTGCTCTGATGCTGGGTCTCTTCTTTTTTCCAGATGATTTGGGACCAGCGGCACCAACTGCACAGACTGACCAAGGGGGTGCAAGTCCAGTGGAATCACCATACCACTGCTCAAGTTTTATTTTTTTATAATTGCTTGTAACGACTATTAATTAACAGTACAAACACTTCTATAGCTGGGGTAGGGGAAAGGGGACCAAACCTGTTTTCTTCACGCACATTTTTGGGCACAGGTGGAGCTAGAAGCTAAACAATGCTGCCTTGGGTACTGTTAACTGCACAAGGGGATGTTGAGGAACATGTAACTCCTGGGTGAATGCTCAGCATTTGAAATCTTATAGCTGCAGCGCTTGAGTCCAGAGTGGTGTCTGCTGGCCTATCAGTATTTTATAGGTGCTCATATCCCTCTCCACTGACTGCAGCAGTCAGCTCGAAGTATCAGGCAAGTGGATTTTGCAGGCTGATCCTCTTTCCTTCATGCCGTATTGTATTACTTCTTCAGGAAGCATCTCTGTCATCAACTCTGATCTGGTAGGAGCTGGGAGAGCTCTTGTCTGTTACAGTAGCAGTGAGTGTGGATAGCGTTGTGTTAGTTCAGACAGAGAATAGCTTTGGGAATGAGTTAAATGCATCAATATTCTTGTAGTTGCAGAGTGAGCAGTTACAGGTGATAATACAAGTCATTACGTGGGTTTACAGAGCAAAGACATGTTTACAAGTGAAAGGTGCGTTTCTACAAAAGAGCCATCGGTTGTGTAGTCTGTGGGGCTGCACGTGTTCAGGCTGTCCTGCCCAGCCACAACAGTGCTCACCAGAGAAACGTGTGACATCTGCCAAGCCTCTGGATTTTGAGCTGCTGGCTCTGTCTGATGTCACCTGAGGAAGAGTTGGAGCGCTGTGGTTTGAGAGGGAGAACCTCAACTCAGCTGTCCCTGAGCATCTGATGCCTGGAAAAGGAGGACCCGAGCCCCTGCGAACTGTGATTCTTTAACCCAGACAGCCCTGGTTCAGAAATAATCTCTTTATGAAGGGTAGGGGAGTTTCACTCCGTTTGCTGGTACTCAGGCTGTGTCCTGCTGCCAGCCCAGCAAACTGGGATGTTCCTGTGCAGCCCATTGTCTTGATGTTTGGGCTCTTACAGTGTAGGACCAAATGTGAATGTGTTAGAAGGTCATCGTTAGGTGGACCTGCTGCTAAAACGATGAAACCTGCTTGCAAAGTGCTCCTGTTTATGGCACCTTTCAGCCTTGAAGGGAAGGCCCGCCCTTGAAAACTATGGGCAGTGCAGACCTGTGTCCTAAAGTCCCGCTTCCACCCGAAACTGGTAGTGCCTTTGTTAGGAGAACCTGTTACCCTGCGGGCCAGGGAGCTCCCTGCTTGACCTTACCTTTCAGGTGAAGCTTGAGAATGTCTTTGGAGTGGCGGCTCCTTCCTTTTGGTTAGCAAATCCTCTGCAGATAAGGGGACAAAACTGACAACAGAAAGGGCAGGGGCAGAAGGGATACCCTTATCAAACAGCAAGGACCCTGGTTTTGCTGCAGGTCACTGGGAGCTGGGACTCTGGCTGCTGCTCCAAGATCCTTCCCAAGGGAGCAGCGTGATCCCAGTGCTTCACCCGCACAAGGGGTGGCGTTTCTCTGCAGAGCGGGTGAGGTTTCCTGGAGAAATGTCACCGCAGGTGCTGGCAGCTCTGTCTTGCACACGTGCAAAAGATTTTTAAAGATATATATATATATATATTTTTTTAGTAATGCTGTCATGTGAACACAGCACTTGGATGTGCCCTAATTTCATATTATTTGTATCCTTTCATGCCCCTTTTAGGTACTTTCTGCTTGTTTAGCTGATGCAGAGATGAAAGCGCTTGCTGTGTTCCTCTGTGAGGATAGCGGTAATGGCTAAATCTGGCCATTACTGCCCCTTGGGTGATCAGAGAGCTGATTTGTTTGATTCGTGGTAGTGTATCTTCCCCAATCCTGTACAGGCTGGCAGGTCTACGCACATGCTGATAACTTTCCCTGGCTCTTCAGCTCCTTCTGCAAAGTTCTTTCTTGCATTGTGCTGAGTCCAGGGGAGCCTGACTGTGTTTCAGTGGCTCAGCATTGTGACTGACACATTCCTTGGCCTTTCTTTATCTGAGGCGACTAACTTGATCGTTCTTTAGACTATGCTCTTTGTTGGACAGATGGGTTTTGTAATTTTGAAGTTTCCTTACCTTGCAGGAGTGGATGATTTTTTTTTATGTTAACAGTTGAATGATTTTGATCAAAGAGGGGATCTCAAGCTGTAGGTCTTGTCATGAAAATAATTTTGATAGAATTTGATTTTGCTGTACTAGGTATGTAGAATTAGAGCAGGGAAAGATGGGGAGGGATACAGCCAGAGCACGTAACGAGGTCCCTGTTCTAGTCCTAGGTAGGCAGGTGGTAATTAAGTTGAAGGCCCAGAGGAGATGCCAGCCCAGTATCTATGCACACATACATGTTTTCAGAGTCCTGCTGGCTGTGTTTAAAGGGGTGGAGAGTAAAAAGGTGATAGTGGAGCTGTAGCGTTGCATCGCTGTCACTTTTATTCTGATCCTCTTTTGGCTGGAGACAGATTTGAGCTGTAATCAGTGACCCTGGGTGGCTATTTCCATTTTCCCCTAAAGCATCCTGCATCTTGGAAGCAGTCGGCGGTCTGGGTTTGCTCTTTGCAGGCCAAGACGTTACATTCCTGCTCCACTCTAAGTCATCGTTAAAGGCGTTTTCTGAGAGGAGAAAACAAAGATGCTGATTACAGATCTGAGACTCCTTCGAGGACAAACCTATTGCTTGGCACAGCTGTTACTGATCTCCATTTCTCCTGGAAGAATAAATCGCAGCAGTTTTGCTGAATAAATCGCAGCTATCGCGCCCTTCGCAGTGGTGGAACGGAGCACCCGTGGGCAATCAGCATGAGGCCAGTGCAGACTTTTGGTGGCAGGAGTAGGTCTGGCTAGTAACAGTGGCCTTTAAAGCCTTACATTATGTTTCCATAATGAGAGAACAGTTCAGTAGTTACTTCAGTTATAGTTTCAGTTGCTTCATGTAACACATGCCCGTGTTGATAGAGTAGTAGGTCTCTCTGCAACGGTTAGAACTTCTGGTAGTTTTTCAGAATAGATTTAAATACACAGATGCAGACACACGTGTGCTCTGAGCATGCGAGGACAGCTCCGGTCTGGGAGCTGCACGGCTGCACCAACGCAGGGCTGTGCTTGTACGAACACGCACTGCTGCTCAGAGGAATGTGTGTCTGTCCCTGGGCAGGCTGATGCCCCGCCAGCTGCTGCAGCACTTTTCTTTCTCCCAAGTGAATTGAGGTGTCAGTGGGAGGCTCTGCAGACTCCGGCTGTCCTGTGCTGTTGCAGAGCTCCGGCCAATCCTTGCTGAAAGGCGCCGATGGGTGCAGGGTGATGAGGACCGAGAGGAGCATGGGGTTCCCTACGATGCTGTGCGGTCACCGGCCTGTGTGTGTCACAAGCGAGTGCTGCAGAGTTCGCTTGAAACAATCACTGTTGTTTAAGCCAAAGCCAGATTTCAGAAGTTTACATAATTGCCCCTCCGATCTTCTTGGAAGGCTGTATCGAATCCTCTGCTGCTGACATTGAGCTACTGGGCAAATCAACTGGACCGTCTGCTGAGGTTAATGAGATTGACTGAGAGCGGTATGAGGATCAGCGCTCTGTTGTTAATAACGTGCTTCTGCTTTGTTTCACTCGTACATGTGACTGGAATGGGATCTGCAGCGTTAAAGTGCTGGAGATGGACCTGTGGTCTGAGCAGATTGCCAAGAAGTCAATAAACCAGCACTTGGAGTGCTTTGTGTTGTCTGTGCTCTCAGAAACAGAGGAGCTAGTCTTTCACCCTCCTGCTTGAGTTGTTGATTTATTTTTAAATAGCAACCAGTCCTGTATTGATTGACTGTTTTACTTTCGTTTACAGCATCCCCCCTCCATTGTATCTTGAAACAAATGAAATAAAGCATTCCGTTTCGCCCAATCCCTCTGTGGCAGCACGCTTGGCCGCCAGTGTTCGGGGTTGTTCTGCGGGGCTGGCTCACGTGCCCGGCTCGCTGCTGAGCTGCTGGGATGGTGCTTTTATGGAGCCTTTCTCTGCTCAGCTGCCCTGGCCGAGCATTGCCTTACTCTCTATCAACCCCTTTTGTGTATCAGATCCACACATCTCGTTGCCTACTGCTTGCCTTTGCCCAGCATCTCAGGGTTTGTTTCAATTTTCTAAAATCTCCTCCCTTTCCTTTCTCCTTGTTCTTACATTAATCCCTTTTCTTGTACAGAAGACTAAGTAAAATCCCTGCAAGGGTGATCCCAACCTCTCTGCAATGGAAGAACCAAGTTACGTTTTGCTTGTCAGGAAGGAGAGGTCGTCCCCTGCCTGGGGATGTCCTGGCTCCGTGCAAAGAATTAAAGCCTGAACAAAATTAAGGGCGTTCCCTGGTACTGTCATCTGTCTTGCAAAGGAAGGTGGTTGTGCAGATTTTGGTTGTGTCGTTAGTGGCACTGAAGTAACAAGAAGCCGAGTTCCCTGTGTCCCTCTGCCACCCTGCTCTCTGGGTTGTGTCCCTGTGCCCTCTGCACAGGAGGCTGGTGGCTGCGTGGCTTTTTGTTTGCTCCGTGATTTAGCCCCCTTACTGGTAGGGGCTTCTCTTGTGCTGTGCGGAGAGGGCAGCCGGGCTTAGGGGCAGGCAGGGAGCTGTCAGGAGAGGGGCTGGGGAGCAGGCGAACCCTGTAGATGGCACTCACAGACCAAACATGCCGGCTGGTGGGGCACTGGAAGCACCTGGTGAAGTTGAAAAAAAATCGTGATGCCTTAAAAAGGCAAATCTGCCCCCCCAGCTGGGAATGAGGTGGGAGCGCTGGCGTAGGGGCTATGTATCTCTGCTGCAGGGTGGGGGGAGCAGCAGGTTTTGGGGTGGCTCCTGGTGAGCTCTGCCTGGGGAGGTTCTCCCAGCTGTGGGAGGTGCTCTGGCCCCCGGCGTTATCTCCAGCTGGTTTTAACCTAGCCCTGTTGGTACTTGTTTGCAAAGGCTTTTTATGATTCTGGGACTGACAAAGTTTTAAGATACCCTAATTCAATTGAGTTAAGCTGTAGGCTCCCTGCTCACACAGGAGCTCACTACTGTGAGGGAAAAGCTTGTCTGTGCAGAGCACAGAGTTGTCCTGGGCTGGTCCAAGGCTAGGCTTAAACCCCAGCAGGACTAAAGCCTGGCCCAGAGTTTGCTCCCTTCTCCTTCAAGTCGTGTTTCCCAGTCCGTGTGCCTCCGGTAAGCACGGCACAGCATTGCACAGACCTGTGAAAACCCAGCCCTGCTGCAGCAGCACCCTTTGGCGTGCACCTGGCTCTCCCTGGGGAGCGTGCTCTGCACAATCAGCTGTGGTGCTTAACGAATTAACGGAGAGCGTTCACCTTGGCGGCAACATGGGCAGTGCAGCAGCATCGCGCTTTCAACCCTGGCATGAGCTGCTGTGAGCTGCAATGGGATGCAAACCAAACACTCCTTTGTTTTCAGGCTCAGGGGGCTGGTAGCCCCAATTAGCACTAATGGCTGTGGCCTGTGCATGCCGCATAAGCTGCAGACATGGTGTCCTCCACACCATTTTCCTGGCCTTGTTCTCCATCTGCTCGGTGCTACAAGCTCTCGGCTCTGCCAAGGAGAGGCTCTCGCCGAGGTCTCTGGCTGGGATTCCAGTCACAAACACAAGCTGGTGGCATGGATCTGCTCTGAATTTATTTTAAACTCAGAGTTAAAGTGCTCTTGATGCTTTGGATGCAAATTTGCTTCCTTGAAATGGGAATTGCAGGCCGTTTGCTGAGCGCTGGTAAGCTCTTTTGATTTCACTAGCCTGTTTGCTGCCGCAGCGTTGTACCTTGCTGCCGTGCTCTGTGGAGTGCAAAATAACCTCTGCTGCAGCGTGCTGGGGGAGGAACCACCTCTCGGCTTTCTGCCGGCATAGAAGAACACTTTTCTTGCTCTCTGTACTCAGACCTGGGTTTTAATGAGGGTTCACATATAAAGTTGAAGTTTTCTGGGGGTTGAAGCATGGGCAATGGTCCATGTGTGAGTTTTCCAGTTGCCGTATGGAAGAAGAGATGGTCTAAGTCTCTCCAGTCACCCGGGGAGGAAAAAAGAGAGAAATATAAGATTTCACTACGGGTACAGGATGTTTCATTCCTGGATTTCAGAGCCCTTTGTCACAGAGGTGGATTCCTCGAGCACTGCAGAGAAGCTCAGCTGTCCCGGTGGCATTACCTGCATTGGCAGATTCCCATCCCTGGGGTCAGGGACCCGGCTCTTGGCCCCTTCTAAGGAAGGGATGCCTTGGGGATTAAGCGTTGTATTCTGCTTCTCGTTGTTCATCGGGGTTCACGCAAGTCACCCATGCTTTAGATTTCATATTTGTAAAATAAGGAGAAACGAGGAATCTTCTTCACGGCTGGTTTGCAAACCGTGCTTGAAATGACAACCTGGGGTGGGACTGACCGAGTGCAGTCTAAGAGGCAGCCCTGGGTGAGTTGTGGTAAGACGTCGCAAGCGTTTTGTTCAATTTATTGCTAATACACTTGCTGAGCGACTCTAGGGACTTGGGGTTGACCGCATCTCTTGGAAGTGGAATTTTTACGCACATGCAGTTTTGCTCCTGTGTCTCTGAAGGCACTGTCAGCATCCCGTGGGCGCCGGGGGCTGCTTGCAGGGAGCATTTCCTCACCAAATGCCGCAAACAAGATGGTAGACTTAATCCTGCAGTGCTCTGTGGGAACCAGAGCTGCTCTGAAATCGCGTCCCTGTGTTTATTGTGGAGTACAGGCTGTGCATTGGGAAGGTGGCTGGAAATATTCGAAAACCTGCTGTAGAGTCTCCTCTGATGTCTTCTCTGTTCCACTCAACAAAGCTTCCCTTCACAACTGGCAGGATTCTTCTGTATAAAAAATTAGCTTTACTTAGTTGGCTTTTTGTCTAAATCCTTCTTCTGATCTTTTTTTTCTTTCCCCTTACATGATGGAAAGGTGAATGGAAGTGGCACTTCAGCCACAAAAGCCTTTCCTTTAGAAATGTTGGTTGTTTTTGTTTTAAAAATTTTTAAAGGGGGCTTTGCAGGGGAGAATGGAGAAGCGTTTTCTTTTTAAGTTACGCTGGGGAATACAAGTATAAAGGAAAGAAATGATCATAACCGTACTGGCAACGGAACAATATTTTTTTTCGAGTACCAGAGCTAATTGAAGAAGGAATTCACACAACAATTTTTGCAATCGAAGGATGAGTAAACATTAAAGGGGATGCTGTACTTCTGATGCATGCTAATGTGTGACTGCATGCATGGAAGGGAGAAGATGTCCCTAAAATTAAATTTGAGATGAACGTCTCGGATGTTACACTTCAGTATTTTCTTCTTTACGTTGCCAGATCAAAGATGTGAGCCAAAGCCCACATCCAAGGATACCTGTTGAGAGGCTGAAGCTTCGATGCACCTACGAGATGCAATCACTAGAAAACAGGGACGTTGGGTCCTATTCGGGGGGAGTACCTCCACAGACTGTGGGATTGCTGGGGATCTGTGCGGATCTTGCTCACTTCAGCAGGGTTGCTTATGGGATCAGGGAGCCCCCTGCCCATGTAGAGGTACTCAGACAGTTACCAGCAGTTTTAATTAACATCACTTTCTGGGATGTAGGCAAATGGGGGGCTGACGCATTTGAGCACATCACCTGATTCCACGTAATTGCAGCTCCCGGTCTGTATCATCGCTTCCAGTGCTGGCAAATCGAATCGAAATGGCATTGAACTTGCATCTGGACGTGCGGTTGCGTTGGCTGATGCCTCCTCACTCCCTTGCCCTTTGGAAGCTTCTCCTGATTTTAGTACGTTTCCATGCTGGCCGTGCTGCAAACCACAGCAACTGTTGTTGTCGGCACTTGGGGATCCTCTTGCTCTCTTTGCAATCAGAGTAACGCTCCCGTCTGCTGGTTAATAAGAGCCGGGAAATGGAACTGTTGAGATTTGCAGGTCGTGCAGCTAGAAGAGACCATTACGTTCATTGTGCTCAGCCTCCCGCAGAGCACCGGCTGGTTTGTCCTTTTTGTGTGCGGTGAAACTAGAAGGTTTCTCTTGGAAAGGATGCAAGCCTTCGTCTGAAACAACAGCGTGATGGAGCATTTACTGCACCCCTGATATGCTGCTAATATGTTCTGGTGGTTAATTACTCTTGCTCTTTTAAAGAAAAAATCCCTCACGTACTTAAAATAATCCTAATCGTTTCATTGTTCAACCTGAGCTGAGTGCGTGCTACCCCCTCTCTCTGGCAGGCGTGGTGTAAATACCGTTCCTGATAGCGAAAAATCTGATGGGCTTTAACGCCATGAACAAGCAGTTGGGGGGTTTGAGCCTTTGGGGGGGCCCACAGTGCTGCTGTACCTCCAGAACCCCAGGCAGGACTGTGGAGGGTTTTTCCCCTGGTTCTGCCTTACGGTGGTGCCTTCTCCGAGGACGTCCCAGCTGAGGTCGACTCCTCCAGCAAATGCAGTTCTCGGCTCTCCCTGCCTGGTGTTTGCTCAGCCCGGGACAATCCTGCTGAGGACCAAGGTGATCCTTTGACCCAGCGGCTGCCTGCAGGCAGCGCCAGTGCACGCCTGCCCCGATGCCTTCCCGGGGCTTTTTGCAAAATTGTCCCCACAGGTCCTGTGCCCACGGCCGCCATCGGGCACTGCTGGAGCCATCACCCAGCTCCGGAGCATCAACACACCCCTCCGAGGGCTGCGTGGGCAGAATTTGTTTGTTTAGCTTTTGCGTGCATCAAGTCTAAACCTTTTGCCTCCGTTCAAAGAAGCAGCATGCAGAAATTCCAGGTGGCAGGTGGCTTGGGTGGGCTGGTCCGGCTTCTGCAGCTGAGGACATTCCCCAGGGAGCGATTCCTGTTGGGATGTTTTCCCAGAGGGATGGAGGATTTGCTCTGGCACTAGCCTGGGGAGCCTCATCGTATAATGGGGAATCTCAAAAAAAAAAAGAGGAGCAGATCTATGGCAGCGTGGCGGTCATTGTGTGCAGCTGAAGGCACAGCGGGACCTGGGGACGGTTGGTTCAAATTCTCTGGTACTGGGGTATATTCTGATCTTTTTTTTTTTTTTTTTGCCAGTGTTATTTTAATCTGCTTCTCTCTCACATCAAACTCCTTCTAAAGAATGCAGGGAGGTATTAGGTTTCTGCCCTTTGTGATATATAGCAAAGGTTTGAGATACTGCTTTTTTCTTTTGGAAGCAGCGGTTTTTATCCATGTTATAACTTTAGCTTCTCCACAGTCATCGTTTTGGCTTCTCGACTGGCTCGGATGAGTGTGCTGAAAACGTTTTCTGTGTTTATTTGAGG
This sequence comes from Balearica regulorum gibbericeps, assembly GCF_011004875.1. Classification (NCBI taxonomy): domain Eukaryota; kingdom Metazoa; phylum Chordata; class Aves; order Gruiformes; family Gruidae; genus Balearica; species Balearica regulorum. The sequence goes on from NC_046209.1 coordinate 855,076, forward strand.
ACAGGAGGACTCTGTGTCCTTAATGAAGGTTCCTTTCGCACATGTGTGTGCAAGTATTAATCGGTGGCTCAGGCCATTTTAGTGAAAGCAGTGTTCAAACCAAAATAACTTTCTTCCTCCATCTGAAGCCAGCAGGAACATCCCCGTTGCCTTATCAGACTTCAGATTGTGGTGTTCGTTACGCACCGCTTCCAGGGCGGACGTGTTTCCCGGAGCATCTGAAGTCCCCGAGAGAAGCTGGGTTTCGCCAGGAGCCACGCAGGCACACAGTCAGAGATGCTTTCCCTCCAAAGCGTCTGTTTTCCACGTAGAAAATAACGTGTAGGGAACCTTCTTTTAAATTGAAGGAAGGATTAAGGCGCAGCGAGAACTGATTCGCCAAAGGGCATCCAGGGAAGCGGTGGCAGATCAGAGAACCAAAGCGAGATCCTCGGGTCTCAGCCCGTGCCTGCCCCACCACCGTTTTTCTTCCCTGCTCTGTGGCTGCCTGCAGCGTCTTATGGAATAACCAGGACTTGAATTTCCATCCTTTTAAAAGAGGCAATTTAAGGAGATTTCCAGGGGAGCAGAGCTGCCTGCGTGCTCCTCATCCACCTCCCCTTCCCCTCCATTTCTGCAGGTCACCTCTTCGCGGCTGGAGATGTTTTTCTCCCCCTTTCTCCATCCACATGCGCTCCTTTTAGAGGCTCTTTGCTGTCCTCACTTTCCCACAGCTCAGAGCCATTCTCCCAGCTTCAAAAGGTTTACTAATTACCCTAATGAGGTCAGGAGAGACCAGACGCTTCTGTGACTTAAAACAGGGGTGGGAGGTGTTTGGAAGGGGGGGAAATATCTTGCCTGGTGCCTGTACCGAGGTGGCTGTGGGAAGGTAGCATCTGTACCTCCACTCGTTCTCCCCCACCTTCCCATCTCGAGCAGAAGGGGGAAAAAAAAAAAAAGAAAATGTGGACAGAAGGTCTCAAATGTATCAAACAGCTTTTAAAAAGAAATTCCTTTTGCCTGTCAAAAGAACAAACAGATACACCAAAAACTGTCAGAATTAGTGTTGGAGTAATTGCAGAAGCTCTCCAAGGTTAATGCTCCATTAGCGAACAGCTCTCACACAGCTAAAAGCCAGGACGAGACAGGTTGTCAAAGGCTTGCTGGAGATTAAAGAGCTGCGTTCCCAGCCTAAACTCTCTTGTGGATGTTGTTTGGAAGGGGGGTGTGTTTGTGGGACGAAGATAACACCAGCCACGGTTTGTGCTGCCAGGGTATCGATGGAGGAGCGTGACCCAGAGCTGGCGGAATGGTTTTCAGACCTCGGTGAGACCCCTGCTCCCTGGGTCATGGGGTTTTGGGGGGGGTTGCTCTCATTTAAACACTTCACAAATTCTTTAGCCCATTTAGGCCAAGTCTAAAAGCGTGTCCTGAGGGCAGCACCAGCCCCGAGCCTGCAGGCAGCCCGAAACAGCAGTGTGGGGCAGGCGGAACCGTCCTGGTTTAGTCTAAGTCGGAGACACGCTGGGTTCCCCGGGGAGGAGCGGGGTGCTGGAGGCCCTGGCAGTTCAAAAATTAATTCTGCCTGGGTTTCAGCTAGCCCAGTGGGATTTGTAGTGAGCAGGGCATCAGTTTTAAATTGAATTGGGGCCTGATTTCAGCTCCCAGGCCAGTGTAAGCCTCATTTAAATAGAATTGACCTTGATTTTTCTTTTGTGGAAGAAAGGAAAACCATTCCTAACCTCCAGTGGGGCAGCACCCTCTGTGCCCCAAACGTTGCCCAGGGGGGGTGTGTGATTTAACGGCTCCTGGGGAGACACGATAGCAGCTGTGGGATCACCTTTTAACATGGACCTGGGTTTTCAGCATCTCCCAGCAAGGTAGTGACCTTTCTTAATGCCTGTGGGTCTGAGCTCAGGTTTTCACCTCTTATAAAGCAGAGCTTTGTCTGAGAGCGTTGTACCCACGGCGAAGGAGCATTCAGAGAGTCGAAAGAGGCAGTTAGACTTGTGCAGCCTTGGAAATGCTATGGCGAGGACCAGCCCCAGCCATTTCCATCGCAACTTCCCTGCGTGTAAACAAATACCCACTCAAAAGAAGCCAGCGGGTTCCCACCGCCGCTCTTGATCTGAATGCGGACAAGGCTGGCGTGACTGTGTTCTTTGTCAGGGCTGTCGCTGCTTTAAAGCTATTATGATGGTGTTATGATAGTGCCCGAGATCCCTGCCAGGATCAGGGCTTTGTTATGCTGGATGCTCTGCGCACAGATGCTGAGAGCCAGTCCCCATGCCGTAGCGTGGCAGCCTTGGCTGAAAAGGCTGATGAGAGAATGGAAAAGGGGAGGAAAAAAAGAAATGTGCATGAGGCAGAGCCTTGCTGAAGGGGCCGGCTGGAGAGCAGGGTGGTCCCGCGGCTCCTGGCCCCGGGTGATGGTTCTCTCGTGCTGGTGTCCAGGCTGGGGAGGAGACGTGGCTCCCAGCAGCACGGATGCAACGTCTCCTCGTACCTGCAGGAGCAGCTGCATCCCCCTAATGCGGGACCGGGGTCCCGAGCCTGGGGTCCAGCTCTGGCACAGCCGGACGTGCGTGGTGATGGGCTGATTTCTGATGGTAAATGGCTGGAAGTTAACTTGAGGGAGGTGAGTTTTGAGCTGCTTGCGAAGGGCCGGTGTGAGACGCCTCTTGAACAGCCGTGAGCAGGGGAAATTAACAATGTCATAATTAGAGAATTAAACCTTTCCTGTTCTTTTCTTTTCCTATCCTGATATAATTTGTAATGATTAGACCTGGGGTGCAGCGCAACCAGACGATGCAAGTCGTCTGTACAAGAGCAAAACAAGACTCCTGCACAGACCCTGTCTCTTTATTAAGTTGATTTGCATTCATAATCTTCATTTGCCGTTATTATTTTTCCCCCTTGTGCTTAGTGACTGATATTAGCATAAAGTCCCTTTTTTCTTGTTTTCTATTCACGCTCAAGGTCAGAGACTTAGTGAGACACCGACGAAAACAATCTCTTCCTCACCCTCTTTTAATTCTTTGCAGAAACATGTCCTGGGGATTTTAACATAACAATTGCTGGGAAAGGAGGGGGGAGACCTGAACAGAGCCCTTTCTGTGCTGGAAACGGGAGCTGCCCAAAAGAGAGATGCAAATCCACGAGAAGAAGGGAGGGGAGAAACGGATCTTGGAGCAGCACCGGTCCTGCCTCGTTCCTCTTAAATGGCGGCGATTGCCCTGGTGGGTTTTGCAGAGCTGCCTGTGGAGCAGCTCCCTCGCCGAGCCGGGAGCATGAACCCGCAGGTCCGGATTGTGCCGGTGCACGCTCCCGCCCGGGTCAGCATGCCTTGGCCAGGGAATGTGTGCTCGGCTCTGCCCAGCGCGCGACGCCGTGCTGCTCCTGGCCGTGCTCCCGGGGAATGCCGCGTCCCTGGGGGTCATTCTCCAGCTCATCCGGTTTCTTGTGTCGAAGCCCTGCGGTTGTAGGGCTGCCCTGTCTGGGGACCACAGAGGGATGTGCTCTGTGGTGGGGAGTGGGGGCTCCCGGGGTCCATTTATGAGCTTGGGAAGGGACGGGGGTCTACCAGGTAATGCCCCAGATCTCGTTCCTGCCGTGCCGGTTTGCTACGTGAAGCCAACCCACCCTCTCTGGTTCCTCACCCTTTGAGCCAGGGGTGCGGCCATCGCTCCCAGGCTGGGACAGGGGGAGAACAGCTGAGTCAAAGAGTCCGGTTTCATCGCAGTTAGAAGATTAAAGGAGGAGGGAAAAAAATCTCTTGCTGAGGGATTCGCATGGAGCAGCCCCCCAGGCAGCCCCTCTCCCCAGCCACAGAGCAGTTGGACACCAGCCAGTTTTTGGGCTGGTTTCCAGCTCCTCGGGGCTGCCAACAGGTCGGATGCTGCATTCAGAGCTGGCACGTGGGATGGGACAAGGGGGGCATCCGCGCTCTGAACCCTTCATCGGACCCCATGGCATCAGTGGAACGGGGCATGGGGGGAAAATCCCCTTTTAGGGCCCGAGGTCCTGGCAGCTTACTGTCAGTTTTGGCAGGGAGGGAGAGTAAGGGGTTGGTTCCTTTTTGTGTGCCTGAGCTGTGATGATTTTAACATGTGTAAAACCAGGTGAATCTCTGGTCTTGGGCATGCACTCGTGGAGGCAGGCCATTTTCTGGGCAGCCTGGCATGGGGCTGGATGGTGGCAGATGGCAGCTGCTGCTGCTAATGGCCCAAACGCTCCCAAGTGACCCGGCCAGGAACGGGGAGGGATCGACTTCAGGAGCCGTGAAACATCTGATGGCTGGGCTGGAAATGGGGCTGGAAAAGCTGGAGATAACTGAGATATGGATGTTGTCTGGCACTGCGAGCGGGTTTGCTGTGCACAGAAATATGTCTTATTTTACAGAATTGGTAGGTTGCTTTTTTTTTTCCTGAGGATGCTTCAGGGCTTTCAGCGCTGAGATGCAATGTGAGTGTTTTCATGCCCCTTTAATGCTTCACTAAACAGTTTGAGATGCTGCCTCTTAATGCCCCAGTAAAGCACAAAATGCTCTAGAGCGGAAAGAGCATGCGAGGGAAAGGAGGGTGATGGAAAAAGAAGAAAAGACACGGCGAGGAGAGACAAAACCAGAGAGAAGTCATCTTTTCCCTTTCTCTCTCTGCACATACCCAGTCCTCGCTGTTGTGAAGGCAGCTGGATGCTGGGGGGGGTTCCCCCCCCCGGCTTCTGCTGCTCCCCCGGACAAGAGCCGTGCTTCGCTCTTCATCTCCCAGCCCTTCCCGGGCTCCGTCTGACAACCAGTGGGCATGTTGCGTGGGGAGAAGGTGGTCCCCGCGCCACTGGAGCCAGGCACAGGCTGTGGCTCTGCTTTGGACCCTGGGAGGGGACGTTGGGGGGTCGGAAGCCGGGGCTTTGTCGGCTGTTTCCTGAGCCCTGTCTTGGTCTCCAGTGCGTATGATGGGGCCAACGTCCACAGGATAAGTGCCTCTCAGCCCATGCCGTGGGTCCTGGCTTGCTGTCCTTGGAGTGTGTGTGTGTTTCCCAAACAGATGCTAAACCGAGGGAGAGGACAAGGGCAGGCGGAAAAAGGGAGATTCAAAGTTTTAACCCAACAAGGCAAAGTTTGTATTTCCTCCCAACCAGCGCCAAGGGGAGACACCGGCTCTCCTGTTGTTAATTCAAGTCATTAAATTTCCTGCACTCGGTGTATTCCTCCCCGGCACCGCTTGCCCTGCCTGTTTGATCTGTAAGTACCAAAAGTACCGCCTCGGGCTGCAACATCGGCATCCTCGGTCGCCATAGGAACAGGAGCCGGGGCTCCCCCGTGCCCCGCTCCCCCGGGACCCAGCTCCTGGGGCTGCGCTCTAATGAGCCTCTGAAGTTTGGCTTATCAAGGCCGGGCTACACGGCCCCCAAGGCTGGTGCGCTCCGCGGCAGGCTGCTGCTAACCTGAAAGGTAGAGTTTTTGTCTGAGCCGGGAAGCACAAAGGCAGAGGTTATTGGTGTCAAAGAACTTGCAGATTGAGAGGCTAAACTGCTATTACATTTTTCCTAGCTGAAGGGAGTTCAAAACCAGGAGGAGGGAAGGGGCAAGCTTCAGCTTTACCTTGTGGCTGGTTTTCCTGACGATACCCCGGGCAGGCAGTGCCCCTATCCAACAGTTTGTGCCTGGCTCCTGCTGAGCACCTTCCCCAGCCCCAGCCAGCTCTGCCCGCGGGGCCATGGGGCAGAGCTGGAGGCTCCAGTCCCACCGGACCTCCTGGACCAGAGCACAGGGGTGTGCACGTGGGGCGGCTCACTGGGGGTCTGATCGCTTGAGCACCTGAGCTTACGGGTGCCTGGCCCAGCACCAAACAGGTACTTTTTTGGGAGTAATGCGGTGGGCAGCATGCAGGCAGCTGGCCGGGCTCCAGGACCCACCAGTGCAGCCCAGGGTCTCCACTGGAGATGCCTTGTGCACTTGGGATGCAGATGATGGCACTGCCTGGGCAGGAGGTGATCACCCACACCAGAGCAGCAAGGTGCGGCTTGAGGGGCTTCCTACCGCTCCCAGCAGAACAGCCCGGCTCTGGCTGCTGTGCACTGGCATCGTGCTGGCACAGGACTGTGATGAGCAATGGGGGACAGCGACCTTTTCCAAAAAAAGGGCATTTTCAGTACAGCCTCTGGGTGCAGCTTTCTACCATGTACCTCCACAGCCCTGGTCCCGTGGTGGCCCTGGTTCCTGCTGCGGTAGCCACCATCCCCGCTGTCAGCAGCGGCAGGTGGCACGTCCCTTGGGGAATTCAAGCAGCCCTGGGGAGTTTGAACCTTGACGGCAGTCTGCATCCCAGGCAAGCTGCAGTCCAGAGGCAGCTCTGCCCCGGGGGGAGCACAGCCCCAGGCTGCTGCCCATGGCCCCTGCTCCCCATCGCCCCATGATTGATGTGCCGGAGCTGCCTGCCTCCCTTCCACAACACCTACACCTTCTAATTGCTGACAGTTATTTACTGTAAAGACAGAAGCACACGCACCACCAACTCTGACAACTTGTGTCAAAACCCCACAAGAAACTATATCTTTATGTCTTTATTTATTTTCCCTCTTTTCCTAAACAGATCTGTTTTCTCTCCCTCTGGCTGCCGTGTTCCTGCTGGCAGACGTGCAGTGCCATGGGGGTCCCCTGCCCCAAAACCCCATCCCGGGAGCTGTGGCAGGCATGGGGGAGAGCCACCCCCTGTCCCCCCCCTTTTCCCGGTCCATGCCTGGCTGGTCGCTGATGGACGGGTGCAAACCTACGTACAGTGGATCCCACCGCACGCCTGCTTGTTTATTTGCTGTCTCTCAGCCCCTCGATGTTCAAACATAATTGGTTCTGCTCGGAGCAGTAAACAATGATGTGCAATGCATCAGTGAGCCCTAAACGGCACCTACACACAATTAAAATAATTGGGCGCATACCTAGCTCTGATTTCACCCCCCTCCCTGTTGCTTTTTTCCCTTCATCGTCTTTGTCTTTTGTTCCGTCTCGGCAGCCCATTGCGCACCTCCCCGCCTGGCTCCTCTCGGAGCGGGTGCTGGCGCCGCAGCCTTTTCCCTGGCCGGCGTGGTGCGATGCAATGCCCCGTGGAGCGGGGGGTCCAGGGCCGCTTGCCTTGGCCTCGGCACAAGTGCAGAATGAGTTCTCCAACGTGTGAGCGAGATGATGTTCCAGCCCAGGCCCATGAAATATAATGAAGGCCCAAGGGACCGTACCAGCTCCTTGGTTAAAAATGATGCTGTTATATTTAGACAAGGTAACTAGAGGCCCCTCTGGACAGCGAGGAGTACAATTTTTTGTTTAATGATTCCATAATCTGATATAATATTGGGCCTGTAAGACATAATGAAGACCTGGGGGAGTTTACATCTTTGCAGCATTAAAGGGCCTCTGCTCGGGGACACAGACAGGTGGAGGTTTGAACTTTGATGCAGTCAAACATGTTTTTCTCTGGATTTGTTTGACATGATTGAGAGGGAATCCAGCAGCCGCAGGGAGAGAGGAAAATGGTTGCAAACGCAGCAGTGCTTAAACCAAACCCAGGCAGCTGGTTTGCTTGCACTGAGGGTGGGTGCCAGGAGAGCTCAGGGGGCCCCATCCGGGCTCTGTGGGGCTGGGATCTGTGTGGACGTGGTCACGGGCACGGTGGTGTTCAGGCGGCAGCGATGCCTCCGGAGTGGGCAGCCTTGTCTGGAGAGTAAGGATGCTCCTACCTCAAGTCACCAGGTGTTTTTGCAAACACCTTACCTGGAATTTTAAGTGGTTTAAGCAGTTGTAGCCCTGCCTAGGGATGGCCACACCTGCAGCAGCTTCTGGTGGATCAGCTGGGAACAGCGTCACTGGTCCCAGAGGTGCCACGGCTTGGCAGAGCCGCGCTGACCTCCCAAAGGCTTGGCATGGCAGAGCGATGGTTCGTCCGGCTGCCTCCTCATGCCACTCCCGCGCATGGCAACCTTGAACCGAGCACGGGGTCCCATCACGGTGCTTCTCTGAGGGGACCAAAGCTGCTGAGGAACATGCACCCCGCCTGCACCCCGCTTTTCTGAATAGACTGATAACAGGGCAAGGGTTATTTGGTGACCGCCAGACAACGGGGGGTGACGTTTGCCCAAAATGCACAGCGACACTGAACGTGCCCAGGACCAGCATCATCCCTAACTCTCTCCTCTGTGTCCGTTTTGGAGTGGATCCTCATCTGGAAGGCTTGTCCCCCATCCCGAGGGACCAGTGGCAATGTCCCTGCGGGTGCCATGGTGTCTTGGTGAGGAGGAAACCCTCCGGTGAGAACCTGCCGGTGTGGAGCTGGATGCGCTGGGACCTTCCCCGGTTTGCGCATGTCTCGGTTTCCGTGCCGGGAGATAACCTAATCCCATTTAGGCTTGGAGAGAGCTGGCGGATTCCTCCCCTGGGAGCCAGCGCGCGGCGGGGGGTGGTCTGTAATGAATTCCTATCATTCCAGCACAAAGGTAGCTTACAGGAGTGCTCGCTGCAGAAAATATTAGGGTCGCTGCCCTATCATCCCTTGGAGACATCCGTCGTAGATCAGTGATTCCTGCCTGCTGACAGGCAGGCGGCCCTGGGAGGGCAGAGCCAGCCTCGCCTTCCCCAGCTCTTTCCTTCCTGGAAAATGCCTTTTCTGACAGACGAAGGGTTTTAACCCCCTGCCTGGGGCTGCGTTCACCCGTGTCACCTGCGCAAGTGGGTGTGCAGCCCTGTGCAGGGCATTGCTCTGCGGCGCCGGTTCCTGTTGTGCTCTGGTTTGTCATTTATCAGCATTTCAGCATCTCCCCAGGGTCCGTCAAGGGCGCAAAGACCCTGCATGAGTCCTGCCAGGAGCTGGGGAAGCCTCGGCCTCGCACCACCCCGGGGGGCAGCTCAGCCTGGGGACGGGAGCCTGGGGATGGGAGCCTGGGGACAATGCTCTGGGTGTCCCAGGGCTGCGTGGGGGGAATGTGCCGGTGCAAGGGAGCCCCGGGGAGCAGCCGCGTTTCCCACCCTGCGCTTGGAGAGTCACCCAGGAGGTCCCTGTGGCAGGGGGTCCCTGGGAGCCGTGCCGCCTGCCGAGGCCCGTTCCAGGTCCTTGCTCTCCCTCCCCTCTCGCCTTTATTTATTTATTTCATTTATTTTTCCTCTGTGGAAAACGACATAATGAAACCTGCCCCCTTCAAGATGGGCTTTAATACGGCTCCGTGACTTGGGCTGGGATGTTTCACCTCGGGAGCTGCCAATCCGTCTCTGTCAAGCTGTCAGCCCTGATGTGTTTGCGTGTTGGCTGGAGCCACACTGCAATTCAAAGTGGATTAACTCTTTGGGCTGCCCTCCCCTCCTCCCCTTCCCATTCCACTTGGGTGGGTTCAGGCCGAACAGAAAACGCTTTTCCCCTGCGCTTTCCATATTCAAAAGCTCCCGAAGTGCAGTCAGGCACCCATGGGGTGGCTCTGCTCGCCGGGACGGCAGCAGGGGCTGCACGGTGCGCTCGGTGCCGCGGTGCTGGGTGGTTTTGGGGACCTGGTGCAGGGTCAGTGGCGATACTGGGAAAGGAACCGTGTGCTCCACGGCCGTGGCGTTGCACCATGTCCTTGTAACAGCCGTCAGTGGGGTACTTCTGGGAAGGGCTCACAGGGGTGGGTGGTCCTGGCCACCCCTCCCTGGCAGGGAAGGGGGTGAAGGGCTGCAGACCCCTGTGAAGCCCCCAGCCATTTAGCTGAGCCGCTGCTGCTCTTTCCCAGCTGGCTGCGGGACCAGGGGCTGCAGGGCTGGGGAGCTACAGGGCTGGGGAGCTATAGGGCTGGGGGGCTATTAGGGCTGGGGAGCTATAGGGCTGGGGAGCTATAGGGCTGGGGGGCTATAGGGCTGGGGAGCTATAGGGCTGGGGGGCTATTAGGGCTGGGAAGCTATAGGGCTGGGGAGCTATAGGGCTGGGGGGCTGCGGAGCTGGGGTCTGGGGGTCTTTGCTTCTTTTCCCGGGTGATAACATTTTCCCCGGACAAACCCACGGCACCGGGCTTGTTATAGGTGAGCTGAGTCCACGGTGACGGCCGCCGCATCCCTGCCCGCATGGCAGCGGCACAGGGCACGGCAGGATGCGGCCCCCCCGGCCCGGGCAGCCCGCGGAGGGGCACCGGCACTAGGGGGGGGTATTGGCTAAGCAATGAGGTGCCGCTCAGCTCCACGCTGCTGCTGCTGCTGCACACCCAGCCTCAACTTTGGGTGAAAACCACAAGATTTTGGAATTCTGGACCGGGGGGTTTCACCCGGGGACCGGGCAGCCTTTGCACGTCCTCGGTGCACTGCGGATCGGCCGTGGGAAGAGGCGGGGGGAAGTGCCTGGTCAGGGGTCTCGGGGGGGGCTATGGCCACCCTGCTGCTCCTGGGTGGTGCCAGCTCCGGCCACCCTCTTGCCGTGGTTGTCCTGTGCGGGTCTAACCCTGACCAGGGGTTAGAAAATAATTATTATAATGGCAAAATAATACTTGGACTGCAATACACCTCTGCCAGTGTGAGGCTGATGGCTTTGGTGCCGGCCCAGGCTCGTATCCCGCTGCATCGTGGCGCTGGCAGAGCCGCGTGGGAGCAGCGCTCGGTGCCGGAGCTGGTGGTGGTATCACTGTACGCGCCCGTGCAGAGGCCCTCCCTGACTTGGCGTCGGCAGATCAGCAGCTGGGCGGTGCAGCTCTTCCCGAGGACAGACCGTATTGCTCGCTAACAGGGCGCAGTCATTACGCCTGCAGATATGATCTGCACAAGCTGTTCCTCGCTTCACAGCGTGCCACGGGGTCATCCGTCTGTCCGCATGCTGTTTGCCTGCCAGAGGGGATGGCCGGGTGTCTGTCCGTCCCCTGACGAGCCCTGGGCAGGCTGCGGTGGCTGCTTGGCGCTGGGGTCTGTGCTGGCGCTGGGGCTACAGCGCGTGTTTCCAGGTAGAGGCAGGAGGAAAGCTTCACTGCCAGCGCACGCGTGGGGAGCTGGAGGCTTTTCACAAAGAGCTGTTGCCTTTCCTGCAGTTAGGCACTTGGGGTGCTTGGCTAAGCTCGGCTTGGCTCCTCCGGAAACTTAAACAAACCCCTGGGCTCCGGGAGGAGCGAGGGCTCAGCCCGGCCATCCCCAGGTCCTCACCCGCACCCCCAATCCCCCATCTGCTGGACTGAGGGTGCGGTTTGTCCTGCAGGCAGCTGCCCACGCCCTGCCCGTCCGCTGAATTCGTGAGCAAACTGATCTGCCCGTGTAGGGAGGGCCCGGGCTGTGACATCCAGGGACATCACTGCGGGCAGGAGGGGGCACAGCCCTGCCTGCTGCCGCCAGCGCTCCTGCCTGTCTGAGCTCCAGGGGCTTCCAGAGCGCTGGGGAGGACAGGCAAGCCTTGCTGCGAAAATAAGCGCAACGTATGCTACCCCTGTTCCCCCGGCGCTGCCGGCAGGACAGCAGAGGTGACCGCGGGACGGAAGGGACAGTGCTCGGAGCAGAGCTTCAGGGCCCCGCTCCCACGCTGGGCAGAGCGGGGAGGAGCGCGTGCCCAGTCTGAGCGATGCTGGGCTGCGAGTCGGGGCTCTGCTCCCTCCTCCCGTGAGGGTCACCTCTGTCCGACCTTGAGAGACAGCCCTGTGTGCCTCAGTTTCCCATGCTGCAGTGGGGTGTTTTTTACTGGGCTGGTTTTAGAGGTGTCAGCTGCATTAGTATCCAGGTGACATTCTGCAGTCATTTCCCACCCCCCTTCGCGAAGGGGCTGTGGTTTAATTAATGTTTGCAAATTGCTTTGAGGCAGCTGCTGTGAGAGGTGCATGGATGCTCGCGGTGCCCGCGTCCCCGACAGCCGAGCGCTCTCGTCTCGCAGGAGCCCGCAACTGCAGTGGGCACAAATTGTCACCGTGCTCCCCGAGATGAGGGGAGCTGCGTTCGCTCGTGCCAGCACGGCTCTGGCATGGGATGGCTCAGCAGCTGGGGAAGGCTTTATCTGCAGCTGGATTTCAGGGCCGGGGGCTTTAACGTGCATCAGATGAGGCAGCAAAATGTGCCCGATGCTACTGGGGCGAAGGTGTGTGTCTGCTGCAGGGGAGGCAGCACCTGGGACGCCCCTGGACAAAGCGTGTCTGTGCGTGGATGGTGCGGGAGAGGTTTGTGCGCTTCCCTCCTCTGGGCTTCCGCCCTGAGCTGTGGTTTGGGGCTATTCCACCCTTCTGTGCGAGGGGAGACAGTGTCTGTGGTCCTGCACAGGAGCTCTGGGCTCAGGGGCGCAGCCGGGTTTGGGTTATAATTGCAGTGTTTTTCTTACTTGGAAAGGATTTCCTAACTCCTCAGGGAGCTCCGGGGGGGCTCCAGGGGCCTCTCCTGGCTGACAAAACCCAGGTGCTCAAGCCATGCCTCAGTCCGGCCACGTTGATGGATAGCCCACCATGCTTGTGAACTTGGGGTCATCCCGCCCCCTCGCGCACCCCTCAGGATGGGCCCCTCTGTGCAGAACATCCGGTCCCTGCTGCTCACCCCACACCTGCCCTGGAGAGCAGCCACGTGCCCGGAGTGATCGTCCCGCATTCCTCCCCAGGGCAGCTTGACCCAAAGCGACGGGTGTCTCTGGGCATGGCCAACATCGGCCGCTTGCAAACAGCTCCGGCACGCTCTTACCGCCTCTCGGGATGGTTTCTGGGTGGCGGGGGGGGCTCATGTGTGTCTGCCCTGCTGCAGGCAGCCCAGCGGATGGAGACGAAGCGAGCGGCGAGTTTCAGCATCCTTGTACGAGCTCTCCCCAAGCCCGGGGCTGGGGCAGAGCCAGGCCTGTCTCACAGCCAGGCACCGCGGCGCTTGGCTCCACCACCCTGGGAGACGGAGGAGTCGCTGCCGGCAGCTCGCCACCGTGCTCATCACCCTCGCCATGTGGCTGCCCGCCTCTTGCCCACTCGCCGGCCCAGTGCCAGCCCGTCTTTCGCAGCTGGGGGGGAGTAGCCGTTCCCCTCGCGCACACCCCGGTGCAGGCAGGGCTGCCCGCGGTCAGGATCTTTGCTATCGGTGCCGGCGTGGTTCGAGGGAACGGAGAGGCCCCGAGCTGACAGCAGCTACTAATGAGCTGGAGTAATGCGCTCGTGGCTGTTTGTCACTTTGGGGTTTCTGACATTTGGGTCAGTTAATGGATTTGTCTCTTGCCTGCCCCCCCCCCCCCCCCCCCCCCCCGCCGGTGGCTGCCCAGGCCCAGCTGTAAATTAGCCCTTAATTTCTCACGTGTCCTTACTTACACAGCAAAGTGCTAAACAGTAACCTCCCCCTCTCCGGCCTCTTAGGCGTTTGGGGGGGGTCCGTGCTGGTGGACACTGAGGGCTGCCGGGGCATCGGCATGACCCTGGTACTGCTGTATGGCACGGATGGACCCACTGCCTGCCGGGATGGCGCCGCGCTCGGATCCTGCATCTGCACGAGGGTTTGTGCTCGGGCTGGGAAAGCTCCGAGGGACCCGCCTGGGCCCCTTTTTTTCCTGTTGCAGCTAAATTATAACCAGCTTTTGTAAGGAGGCAGCAGGCTTTGCCTCTGCGCTGGCTCTTCCCGGGCGTTTCTGCTGCGGCTGTTCACCTTATAAGTGGGAAGTTTTTTTTTTCTTTCGGTAGCAAATATTTCCCATAATTTCTAGGCTGATACAATTAAAGTTAAAGAAGATGGGTGTAAATTAAACCTCCCTGCAATCAACCTCTTCCCCCTTAGACTAGCTAGGGGCTGGAAATATGAGGATTTGCAATAATTAAGGCAAATAGTTGTTTTTGGTTAGAAAAACAACCTGGTGCTGTTAGAAAGAAGGCAAGAAAAACCATAGAAAACGTTTTCCTTCCAATTCCCAAGAAGGGGGGAAGAAAAAGTCGTTACATGCAAAGCTGGTGCTGGGCTCCGTGCCGGGCAGAGACATGTAGAAACTAAACTAGGACTGGGCTGGGAAGCAAACACCCGCCGGGGAGCTGGATGGCGAGGATTAACCGGGCTGTTTCCTTGTGCTCTCCCCATTTTCCAATGAATTTGATCCGTGACCTTCCATAGCTCCAGCGGAGGCTGAGCTGGGCTTACCGCCTGAGCGAGAACCTGCACGGGCAGAGAAAACCTGCGCGGAGCGCCGGGGGAAGCAGCGGGACTCGGTGCCAGCCACAGCCCCTCTGCGTAGCTGTGCTTTGCCGAACAGCTGCGGTTTGCCCACCGGTGAGTGCCCGGGTGGGAACCGGCACCCCAAACCGCAGCCGACCAAAATTGATAGCTGCCACCGAAGGCAGTGCGATGGTCTCTGTTGTTTCCGTTTCTCGATCCACAAAATAACTGTGGAATTGATTAGTCTTGAGGGATATGGCGAAGCTTGATTAATTTAGCAATTATTACTTCAAGGTATTTCCCCCCACAAGGGCCTGATCCTGATCCAAAGCTCTTTGTGGACCCTTGGCAGCGTTTGGGGAGCCCAGTGTCGGCCGCCCCCCCCCCAGCAGTGGGGTGTTGAGGGCCGAGGGACGCGGTGTGCTAGGGGGGTCCCCAGGTCCCTGCCTGCCCCCTCACCCCCCTCCCCCCGGGGCAGAATCGCCAAGCTCTGTGCCGTTCCCTGGACCAGGGACCTGGAACACGTCTCACGTGCTTGGAAGCTTATCTGCTTTTTCCAGCTCTATCAGTTGGTCTAATAAAAGGCACTGCCTCTCCCGGCAAGCCTTGCCCGAGGTGTTTTAGGCAGGGCTGGAGCAGATCCTGCTATTGCAAACCTGGTGCTTTAGCTGCCTGTGACTTTACTGTTTGGGCTGAATTTCTCAGTCGAGGCTTCTTTTCCTGTAATGCCAGCCAAATTTGGTTAGCTATTTCAAAGAACAAGGCTTGGGAAAAGGACACTTTTTTTTTTTTTTTTTTTTAAATTGTGTTTAAAATATTCTAGTAACCTTTTCTTTGAAAAGCCCGAGTGCCCGAGGGAAGGGACGTGGAGCCTGGCATGGAGGGGTGGCAGGTCCCCGCCAGCTGCAGTCCCGTGCTCCCGCTGGGACTGAACGAGGTCTCGGCAGTTTGCAGGAGCTGGGGGGGGGGGGCGTGTGTGGGGGGTGTCCCGCAGGCTGCACCCCCACTGTCTGGCTGGAGCTGGGGGAGCCAGTGTCCCTGGCATTGCTGCTGCCAGCGCTCAAACAGTTAGGCAGCTTAAATGAGGAGGAATAGGCAAAAACTGGATTCTGGGCGTGCCGGGAGAGCCCAGCCCTGAGCTCGCCTTGTGTTTTGGGGAGGGAAAGTAATCGCCTGCCCCCATCCAGACCCTGGAGCTATGGAGCCTGGAGGTGATGGAAATCTGGCTCAGTTCCTCGATGTGGTGGCCTGAGCCAGGCAGGGATTCCCGAGCCCACGTGGATCCTCCTGGCCTCTGCTGCAGGTTTCCTGCTGCTGTTGTTCTCATTTTCGGACCCCCAGCGAGGAGCGCAGTGGCTGGCTGGGACCGTTCCGGGCTCTTGCAGACTCCTCTGTGCCCGCGCACGGGGGTCATGCTCCCTTCCCGCTCTTAGGCTTTCTCAATTATGTTTGAAATTTAAGGGTTTTTTTGATCTTAATTGGCAGTTGTGGATCTCCTGCCGGCAGCCACCATCCCGCTGCGCAGTGGTTTAGTGTTAGGGAGTAGGAACCAGTTCCCCAGCAGCTCCCACGCTGGTTTGGCAATGGAGGACACGTGCTTTGCTGGTGGTCCCGCTCGTGCTGGGCGGTGGGCACCTCTCCAGTACCCTGAGGAGAACCATCCCTCTGCCTGCCTCCAGTGTCAGATGTCCACAGGTGGCCAGAGAGCTCGGTGGTCGAGGAGCATCTCAAGCAGCGTTATTAGGGAGCTTATCCAGGGTCACTCCTTCAGGATGTTTGCCTTTGGTTTTTGGGGGCAGCTGAAGCCCCCGGAGCAGTCATGCCCCAGCACAACCCTCGCCGTGAGCAAACCAAATGCAGGCGCAACGTGTGTGAACCCCATCGTGGATGGGCTGAGTCAAGGTCCACCTCTTCCTGCTGGATCCGCCCCAGAAACACCTCTGCCAGCATCCACGAGAAGGGTTTTCCATCGCCCGCAGCACGCTTCTGGTGGTTCAGCGCCAGGGGCTTCAAGTCCCAGAACATCCCCTTTGTGGGTGGTGTCAGCGCTGGTTTTGGCCGAGCTGCAGGTCCCTTCTGGGGGTCCCCCCCGGGCTCCTCCCGGGACCGCGCTGTTTGCACAGGCTCTGCTGCGGCTCCCCGTGCCGGCCGCGGCCACGCGCCGGGGAGGGACCACCGCTGGCCCTGTCGGCGTGCCCGGAAAGGCTTTTAGTGGCTTGGCTTGATAAATGAAAACAAATAAACTTGATAGACAAGTGGACAGCTTTATGATAGCTTCCCACTGACAGGGAGAAAGATTGGTTGTCGGTGGCTTGACAGAGAAATATCTTGATGGGAGTCAGATAAAGAGATGTATAACCTTGATGGCGGAGGATGAGGAGTTGGCTGCACGCGAGGACGCCCCGGCAACGTTATTCAAAAATAATTCTGCTTTTATTTGTTTTACTTTTTGGCAGGGGGAGGGATGCAGAGCCCCACAGTTCATTGAGTTTTTCAAAATAGATTTGCTAAATAAATAATGATGATGATCCATATTTTATTTATATCCCACCTATCTACATGCAGCACTGGAGGTGTTTTACAATGGCCCTCTTTCTCCCCTTTAAAGCTAACAAACTCAAAACTAAAAGCACATTAGATGGAGACAGATTTACAAGGATATTTAGATGCCAAAGCATAAAGACAGGCAGCGAGCAGGATTTGCGGAAGCACCTCGGCTGCTCGCTCCCGTTGATTTTAATGGGCACCTTGTTGCTATTGTGAATCCAACTGGATGCGTATTTGCATCTGGAGGCACCTACGGAGCTCCGGGGAGCTTGGGGTGCTTCCACGGCCTAAACACCCGGTGCGGGGGACACATGCGCTCGCCACGGTCCCCGGGCAGGAGGGTCCGGAGTCCACCTGGGGTTTTGCTCATCCTTCTGCAGCAACAGTGATTCAAACGTGAAGTTTTCTGAACTTGGGGGGTCTGGGAGCCGAGCAGGTCCTGCCCCGGCGAGCGCCAGCCTTCCCAGGCAGCCCGAGAAGGACGTCCTCGCTCAGCGACGTGGCTCCCCAGGACGTGGCCTCCAGCACCGTGGCTGGGCTGCACACCTGCAACCGAAAATCCCACTGGCTTTTCCCACACGGCTATTTTCTGCGGTCGAGGTCTGTCCTCCCTGGTGCCGGTTGCGGCCCTGCGGCCATGCCGGTGCTCCAGCAGACCGCGGTGCCTGTCGCGTGGGGCGAGGGCCGTGGCACACGGTGGCCCTGGCCGGTGAGGACGCGAGGCCGGCGCGGCTGGCGGCGTAGGCAGGCTCTGTGCCGTATTATTCACATCAGCGTTTTCTGAGAGCTTGACAAAGGAAAGCGATACGTTAATGCAAATTATTGTTTAATTTTATCCCTGGATTGGAGGTGAAAAAATGTATATGCATGTTGGGGGGGGGGGCTCTCCTCCCCAGCCCCAGGATGGGCCGTCCGTCCATTCGCTCTGGCCCTGCCCTTGGCGCGTGCCGGGGCTGCAGGGTGGGGGTAACCCCAAACCACCCCTGGCTGCCCCTTCCTAATGTACCCCCCCCCTTTGCAAACCTCCCCCTACCCAAAACAACCCCCCCTCCCCGTGTGCCCCGCCACCCCCAGCAGCCCTTCCCTTCCTCGAGGAAAAGCTCCCCCACCCCCCCCTTTGCGTGCTGCACCCTGCGGTGCAGAATGTCCTCCCTGCCCTTTGCAAAAGGGGGGTCACACTGGCAGGGCTGGGGGGTTTCTTTGCAAAGGGACCCCCTCCCTGCTGGTGCGACCCCCCCCGCCCCCCGTTTCCAAAGGTACATTGATCCTGCCGGTGTGACCCCCCCCCCTTTGCAAAGCCCCCCCACCCTGCCGGTGTGACCCCCCCCTTTGCAAAGGGACCTCGATCCTGCCGGTGTGATCCCCGCTCTGCTTTGCAGCCCCCCCAGCCCCCCCCCCCGCCGGTGTGACCCCCCCTTTTGCAGAGCCCCCCCCGACCCCGACTACGCGCCCCTCGGTGCCCGTTGTTCGCCCCCCCCCCCCCCCCCCCCCCGCAGAGGTGGGGCCGCAGCGGCGGCGGCACCGATCGAGGCAGCGCGCGGGGCCCCGCCCTGGGACCGGGCCGGGCGCGCGCGGCGGCCGCCGGTGGCAACAATGTGTCAGAGGCGGCGGCGGCGGCGGCGCGGGCCCCGCGCGGGGCGGGGCGGGGCGGGGCGGCGCGGGGCGGGGCGGGCGGCGGGCGGAGCGGCGCGGGGCGGGCGGGGGGCGCGGGCGGCGGGCGCAGCATGGCGCGGCGGCACTGAGGGAGCAGTGGCCTCCCCGGCCCGGCCTTTGTTTCGCCGGTGTCCCCAGAGCGGAGGAGCCCGCGCGGGGGCCTGGGGCTGAGCCCGCACCGTCCCGCTCCCTTGTCCCGCAGGTGCGGGGGGGGGGGAGGGAGGGGGGGGGGAAGAACAGCACCGGGACTCGGTACCGGGCGGCGGCTGATCCGCGGGGCTCGGAGGAACTTGGCCGAAGTTCGGCGGCGGGGGCGGGCGTGGGGCGGGGAGGGGGCAGGTTCCCGGTGCCGGGGCGAATCCCGTGGACGCCGCGGGAACCGGCCGGTCCCCGCCGCTGAGGCGCGGGATGCGGCTGCCCCGGCTCCGCCGCACCGCGGCCGCCCCCAACTTTCCCCGCTGACGGCGCCCGGGGCCGCGGGCGATGGTGAGGGCTGGCCGCCCGCCCGCCGCCGCCCGCCGCCCGCCCGCCGCCCCCGGCCGGCCCCAGGGCTCCGCTGGCCGCCGCCGCCCCGCCGCCCCCTGAAGCGGCCGGAGCCGCGCCCGCCGCTGGCCGGGACGATGGTGCGCTGGGAGGCGGCCGCGCTGCTCGCCGCGCTCGTCGGTGTCTGCGTCTGGACCGACGAGACCGGGAAAGTTATCTCGGATCGGTACGCTGTCTACTGGAACCGGAGCAACCCCAGGTGAGGCCGGGGGCGGCGGGGGCCGGTCCCGGGGCGGCTGGGGCCGGGCTGCAGGGACGCCCAAGTTTTAGTCTTTATTACACACACACCACCCCCCCACCCCCCCCCCGCACACACCGGGGGGCCCACAGCCGCCCTCCCGATCGGTGACAGGCTGCGGCCGCCGCCGTCCGTTGCGGATGGGGTCCCGCTCCAGCCCCCCGGTTTGCTCCGGTAAACACTTTGGGCCGCCCCGGGGGGTCGGCGCGGGTCCCCGGCGGTGCAACTCAGCCGGGGCCGTCTCCTCCGGCCGCCCCCCGAAGTTCACCGGAGGCTCCGGGGGGGAGCCGTCCCCGGGGGGCAGCGGTAGCCCCGGGCCCATGGCCCGCGGGCGGTGGCGTTCCCCGGCAGCATCGCGGGGGGGGGGGGCGGCGGCGGCTGCCGGCCTTCGGGGGGGAGGAAGCGGTGCGGCGGGGGCTGCGGCTCGGGACCCCCCCCCAGCCCCTCAGCGCCCAACTTCGGGGAAGTTCAAGTTTCTCCTCCGCGCCGGTCCCGTTCCCCCCCCCCCCGCCCCGGTCCCTCTCCCGTGGGGAGTTTCGTGAAGGTCCTGCGATAATAAAACCCGAAATACGACAAAAGGCGCCTGGTGCTGCTGGTGGTGGCCACGGGAGTGTTTGAAATAACGATTTGGGGGTGAAACGGTAAAATGGGCTGGTTGGGGCTGGGGTGCGGGGCTGCCCGGTGAAGCTGCTGGGGGCCGGGAGCTCGGGGCGGCCCAAGCCCGCTGCTGCCCGTTCTGTCGTCACCTGGGGAAGAAATCGTGGTGTAGTTGGTTTGAATTTAGATTCTGCCTTTGAATTTAGATTTATTCCCCCCCACCCCGAGCATCCATATCTTTCTTTTTTTTTTGGTGAGAGTTTTGTTTCTGTTCTATTTCTTTGTTCGTAATTTGGAGGAACCAGAAACTGTTGGGGAGTTTGAAGCAAGGATGAATTCTGCTGCTGGCTCAGGTGGCTGGGACCGCCAGGACACCCCCGCCCTCTTCTTCCCCTCAGATACAAACCACGGGGTTCTGAGTGGGCCGATTTGTGGGGACTCTTGTAAAAGAAAAACAAAGACAAAAACCTGCCACCAAAATCCCATTTTTCCCCCCAATTAATTAATTAAGTTAAAGTGGCCCCAGCAGTGTCCCCCGCTGAGCCGAGTGGAGGGTCGCGGATTGCGTGGCCGATGCCCGCTTCACTTCTGCGGTGGGTGCTGCTGTGCCCGCTGCCTTTAGGTTTGGGGCATTCCGTCCTCTGGTCGAAGGGGTGTCTCTTTGTCCCCTGTGGGTCCCTGCGGGGTGAGGGGCCGTGTGGGTGCGTGGCGTGGCCTGGCCCTCGTCCCCGTGGCGGGGCTGGGGCCGTGGCTGCGGCAGAGCAGACAGGAGCTGGGGCTGCCGGCAAGGCGGCTCCTCCAGTGCTCCCCGGCTGGGAAGCTGTTCCCTTCTTGCAGCACGAGAACCGGGAGGGGACCCTGGTGGCACCTTCTCCTCTCCCGGCCATGTCCTGGCAGCATCCTGGTGACACCATCGCAGTTGATTAAAGTTCCCGGCTGCGTTTTGGCGGGTGGCTGCTGGCACCCAGACCCGGTGGGATGCGCGCAGAGCTGTGAGGACCCTTGTGAGTATCGCCATCTGTCCGTCCGCTGCGTGCCCCCTCGGGGGGACCGGCCGGGTGCCGTCACCCCCAGTCTCCTGCCCTCTCACCACCCCAAAATCGGGACAAGCCCTTCCCTTTGTGTGCAGCGGTGCCTTCGCTGCGGGCCGCCTGCGGTGCATATGGATTTTATTATCTCTCTCACATTTTTGTGGGGGATTGTAAGAGGCAGGGATTTTTTTTTTTTTTTTTTTTCCCCATTGCAAAGTTTTTGGTTACAGTTCCTGGTCCTCCCCGGCTCCCACACTTTTGGGAGAACAAAAGAAAAGAACCCAATGCCAAACATGTGTGAGGGCCCCCCCGGTCAAACTCCAGCATCCCGGCTGCTGAAG
Organism: Balearica regulorum gibbericeps; assembly: GCF_011004875.1. Classification (NCBI taxonomy): domain Eukaryota; kingdom Metazoa; phylum Chordata; class Aves; order Gruiformes; family Gruidae; genus Balearica; species Balearica regulorum. Next base: position 876,073 of record NC_046209.1, read on the forward strand.
ACGAAGGCGGCATCACTGAGCAGTTGGGGCCGCAGCTGAGATTTAGCACCCAAGAGTTCCTACGGCAGTGCCGGTAGCCAAAAGTAGCCCCTGGTCCTTGGGTGACGGGTGTCCCGGGACCTGGCATCAGTGGTGGCTTCGGCTCGGCCCCACCAGCCGCCCATGTCCCCATCGCCCCCTCGTACGCACCGGGATGGGTACTGCGGAGAAGGCAGTGGGGAATTTATCCTCGAAAATAGGTGGTTTATTATTATTATTATTTTTATTATTATTATTCTATTTTTAAATCTGACATTGGCAGGGAAAATATTTTTGAGAGGGGAAATAAAATAGGGCAAAGGAAGTGCGAAGGGATAGGAGGGAAGAGCAGACAATGGCTGGTGGGTTTTAGCAGGCACGTCCGCAGTGCTGGGCTCCGGGATGTGACCCAAATTTCCCAATGTGGGAGCGCCCCGTGTTGCAATCGGCCGATGTGCTGTACGTTCCCTGTGTGTACATTCAGGTCTGGGAATTCAAGGCAATTTATTAGATGTTGCAAATATAGAAATTGCCATTGAGTTTTCTGCTTATTTTCCTTTTTTGAAGCCAGTGGTGGTTTTATTTTGTCTGTCTCTGGAGTTACTAGAAAACTATCTCATCCTTAAAAATGAAGAACAACATATATATGCTCTTTCTGGTCCCTTGTTTTCCTTCTTTATTTCCCCCTTCCATCATTTAATAAAGGGGGAAATCAAAAAAGGATTAAAAAAAAAGGGGGGGGGGGAAATGAAAGGTTAAAATGCCCGGTGCTTGTTTGAACCCACGTACCTGATCTGGCGATAAATATTTTTCTTCAGGTTTACGTCACAATCTATATTTTATAAAAGACGGTAATAAATCTCATGGTCAATGTGATTTGCCCAGATTAGAATAATTCTATATTTCATAATTGGGTCTAAATTAAAAATAAGTGGTACCTCAGGATGCTGCAAATTGCTGGTTCTGTGGAGATATTTAGCCACTTGCCGTGGATTTAGAGTTCTGGTTTGGTGTCTTTTTTTTTTTTTTTTTTTTTTTAAATGATTTTGTAAGCATGCATTTGGAAAAGGTTGCACGAGCTTTGCTGGATGTAACTCCTGGGTTGTCCTGGAAATAGCCAAGAACGTACCTTTATATAATAGCACGCTGTTTCGATACCCACGTAGAACTGTGGATTTTTGCTCTACGGCACGTACAGACGCACTAACACAGTTTTATCTCCCTGGCTGTGGGATGCGTTGGCCGTGCCCAGGCTGGTGCTGGGTACAGGTGCTCTGCGTCCGATGCGATGCACCCGCGGACGGGACTGCGGGGCGCGAGAGCATCGGAGGGCTCTGGCCGGGTCCCGCATGGTGGGCAGGGGTCCGGCTGGGGCAGGGCTCTTCCTCCATGGGGTGTTCGGGGGCTGCGCGGTCCCTCTGTTTTCCAGCCGGCGTGGCCGGTGGTGTGGGAGCCGCTTGCCCGTTGGGTTCTTGGGTGAATTTGCAGCCTCGGGACCCGAGAAGAGGCGCAGCGGGTCGAGCCGGGTGTTCCAGAGCATCCGTCGGTCAGACGGCATCGCCCGGGCGGGTCGAGGTCTCTGGCTTTGGCCCCCCCTCGCTCATGCGACTCCCGCGCCACAGCAGGATTTAGGATGAACGTCTCGGATGCGCTACAGTGCATCGTGCAGCAAAAACTTGGGGGTCTGGGAAACCTCCACGCTATGGGGGAAAAGGCCTGTGGTGAGTGGTGACCTGGCCTCGGAGGGTCCCTGATCCCGGGACCACCTGGCCCGCGGCCTCGGGGCCACGACTGGAAACCTCTGGAAGACCAAGGAAGGACGGAGGATTTCAGATTTGTTTTCGTCCCCCGCTCTACCTACAGCTATGTAATGGGCAGGTTGTAGTAATTCCGGAATGACAGTGTTCCTGCAGCCAAGTGCAATTCCTGCACGCGCTGCCATGTGTTTCTGTCTCTACAGAGGGGGAAATGGGCAAAGTATTCTGTATTTTCCTCTCTCTGTTTACAGTACAGATACAAATGCTGTAAATGGTCTAGATTTTACCCGTGGCCTATATTTAACTGTGAAGTCATTTCTCTGCCTTGGAAGGCTTATTTTCTGATTCTTTTTTTTCCTTTTCTTTTTTTTTTTTTCTGGAGGGTTTGTGAGCACAGCTGGGATTTCTGTTCTGCTCCTCTGCACTCCCCAATCCTGGGATCGGGAAGCCGGAGAAATGGTTTCTAGCAGAGGGATTTACCGCGGCTGGCGGGAGCCTGGGTGATGCTCGGGGACGGCGGTGATGGCAGAGCAGGACTTTCGGGGCGTCCTTTTGTGCACCCTGTCCTTTGGGAGCGGGCGAGGGGTCCGTGCCACAGGGATGGCGGAGTTGGGGTGCAGGGAGCACGTCTTGGGGGGGGTGTGTGTCTGGATCATGCTCCCTACCCCATCGGCTTTTGTGCCCCTTTTCTCCTGCGTTGCCGTCTCCCAGAGCCGCAGCCCTGGCGCCTGCCGGTGCTTTGTCCGAGAGCTCGGTGTGTGGCAGCCAGAGCTACGGACCGGTCGGAGCTGGGGCCGTTCCCCATTAACTGCCCGAGCCTGAGCAGGCTTGCCTGCCTGTGAGTCACGAGGGCTGGCGGCCAGGACGATGGCAGCCCGCGTGTGCCGGCTCTCCTTCGGGGGAGTGAAGAAGGTGCACGTTTGGTTTTTTTTCCAGGGGAATTTGGTGCCAGAGAGCGGGTTGGCCGAGCAGGAGGGCTCGGCCCTGGGGAAGCGTGCCCGGCGCTGGACGTGCCCACCCACGCCTCTTTGCCGGGGTGGGTTTGGTGCCAGCCCTGCCCTGGGGCTGGTTCCCAAAACCTCTGTGTCCCAGCTCCGACGGGGGCTGCCTGGGCTGGGACCTTCAGGGTCGGCTCCCAGCCTTGCGTGTCCCACCCATAGCCATCGCACCGGGGGCTGCACCAGCCTCTGCAAGAAACACACCCTGTTCCTTCCTCGGAGCGATTGGAACATGAATTTTAACTCTGGCACTTGGGTGGTTCCCACGTCACTGGCAGGTTGAGCCCCCTCACCGGGCACACCAGGCTCAGGGTGCCGGGAGCGGTGCCGGGGTGGTTGGGGGTGCCGGCGCTTGGCCACATCCTGTGCAATTACTGCTCTTTTAGTTTTCATTTGTTTCGTTTTCCCTTTGTGCCGAGATCATTTGCAGCCCTTCCCACCCCTCTTTTCCAGCCCGTTAAGCCGTGTTAGCTATTCTTCACCAGCCCAGGTCTGCGGCGAGCACGGTTAATGGAGAGCAGATACAAACAGGTCCGGCGTCTCTGACAAGATTTTTCTCTCTCTGCCCGTCTCTGTCTCTCTGCCTGTCCCTTTCCAGGGACCGCAATTACATTCCCTGCTGGTCGCACATTTGGTATCCAAATCTCGGCCATGCGACGCATCCTAATGCGAGGACAGGCTGGGGGTGCGCACTGCTGCCAATGGGTCAGCCGCTCCCCAGCACCCCCGGTGTCCCCTGTCCCGTCCCAGTGCACAAGGATGGGAGTGAGAATGGTGCAGAGGGTGAAGGGGAGAGAGATGCCTTCAGTTGCCACCGGAAAGCTTTAAAAGTACTCTTTTCATATATATAGATATATATATGTACGTCTCTATATATGCACTTCACCCACGCACATAAATAATACAGCTGCCCAAACACACCTACAGCCCCCTCCTGCCCTACAGGCAGGAGCGCGTGCCTGTAGCCATCCCCGTGTTACACACACATGGGATCTCTACCTGCAGGCTGAGGGATATCCAGAGGTTTGGTTTTACACGGCTCCGAACGCAGAGCTCAGCGTCCGGGTCTCCTCTCGCCCAGCTGTCTGTCTGTCTCGCTGCGTCCGCACGTACGTCCCACGTGCCGCTGGCTATCTGTATCCCTACCTGCATACGTTTGACGAGGTTCATCTGTCGGGTTGTCTGTAAAATTGCAGCAATTGTTCTTTAAATAGCTCCTTGTTCCTGATGGTGAAAATTTCGGTTCTTTTGTGTTAGATATTAATCATAGTTTTAAAGGCTTCATTTTTATCCTAGATGTTTTTCCCCCGGTCGGGGCAGAGATCTTGCCCTGCTTCGTTGGATTTAATGGGATTTACGGAAGGCAAGCAGATCTTAGTATTGTTACCTTCAGCCCCTAAGAGGAGGTTAAATTTTTTTCCCCTCCACCACGACCCATCCAGCCCAAAGTCTGGCCATTTTCCTGTGCTCAGAGCATCGTCGCGAAACCAAGACCAACCCTGGTTTTGCCTCTGCGAGCGCCGGGGTAGGCAAGCAGCGCTTTCAGCGGTGCCGACACCGCAGGCCAAGCTGCCGCAGTGAACGGGTCTGAAGCCCGAGCAGCGCCGGTGTGAGCAGGCGGCCGCTGCCAACACTTTGGTCTTTGCCGAATGAATTCGGGAGGTGTCTCTGCAGCGAGGGACACCCCGAAAAGAGGGCTTGCATTCCACTAGTGTGTGTGTGGGGGTGTGTGGATGCAGGCTACTTGCCAGCAGCCCGGGAAAGCCCTTCACCCCAGCCACTGGGCTTGGGCTCCCTGTTGCCCTCCCCACCATGCCATGGGGCTGGGTGGGAGCCATGTCGGGGTGGCAGCACCCGGGGGGCTGTTTGGGCTCGTCTGCCCCATGCAATGCACCGGGGCTGTTGGAAAGCTGGGAAGGGATGAAGCTGTGAGAGCGCGGCACCAGGAAGGACCCCTTTGGGTAGTGCCGTGCCATGCCGTGCCGTGCCACTGTCTGGGCAGGGTTCTGCTACCCTGCACAGTCCCAGCTTGTTCCTGGGCGGTCAGAGTGTTGTTATTTATTTATTTCTCTTCCCTCCTCTCCCCCTTTGCTTGTTGATGCTGCTGTGGCTGGGCTGCTAAATAGGTTCCCATTGTTCGAGAGCTAATTACCTCTTAATGAGGCTCCTTACTCAAAAGCCAAGGAGAGTGGAGGCTGTGGGGTGGGCTGCTTTTCAAGGCAGGCTGCCTGGCAGGGCGCTGGGTGACGGGATGGCCTGGGTCACCGGACGCCCCCCTGCCACGGACACAGCGGTTGGGTTTGGCTCTGCCACGCCAAAGGGGTGAAGTTGGGGCTTCCTCGGTTGGTGGCAAGAGCTGCGGTGATGGAGCTGCCAGCCTGGCACTTCGCCCCAAAAGGTGGCTGGGGAATGGCTTTGCCAAAAGTCCCGTATTGAGCCCCAAACCTGCTCTGCTTTGCCCGTCTCCTCCTGAACGTACCCTGTCCCTTGGCGAGAGGCTGGCGGGAGCCCTTGCCCCTAACGGTGTTCGAGAGCTTTGGCCGCAGGGAGCTGGGCAGCACGGGTGGAGGGTCCTCATCCCCCCTGGCGTGAGGAGCAGAAATTTGGTCTGCGTTTGTCGGACCCCAGTTCTGCCCCCAGTGTCACAGGTGACCCTCAGGCCGGCAGGGCTGGAGCGGTACCACGGGCACGAGGCTGCGGTGGCTCATGTGGCTCCTCCGCGTGCCGGATGGCTATGCTGCGGACATGATGGGGGGGAAGAAATGATCCTTCTCCAAAGGGATTGGGAAAGCACCCGCCTCCGTCCTGCCCTGCCGCCCCCTGCTCTGATTGAAGCTGGGCTTTGTCCCCATGCACCGGGGTGGGGGTGGGTGGGAGGGTCCCAGACTTCAGAGGGGTACGAGGCGGTCAAAGCAACAAGAGTGGGGAAAAATAAAACAAAGGAGGAAAATTTGCTCCCTAGAATAATAACGAAGATGGGGAATGACTTCCCCTTCCCTTGTGCCCTTGGGGAGCGCCCGGGGCAGCGAGGGCTCTGAACCCACCACCGCTCGCAGCCCCCAAAGCAGGGAGCGCGCCCGTCGGAGCCGATGGAAGTGCAGAGGGACTCAAGGCCCAGCCTGGGCTGGTGGGAGCTTTGGGGTTGTCCCCCCATGTCCTGCCCAGCCCCCCCCGGGCAGAGGGGCTGGCTTTGCAGGGTGCAGGGGAGACCTGTGGGTCTCACCCATGTGGCGTTTTGGCGGGGACTGGCCTGGGGCAGGAGCGGGCTGGGCAGCCGGCACTGGATATGGGCGTCCAGAGGGGGTTCGGGGTTCGGCTGGGGCTCCCCAGTGCCCCCGGCTACCCGTGACTCGCCTGCTCGGTGAGGCTGGGGGTGGTGGGGGCCTGTGGCGCTCTGCCGTATTGATCCCCGGCAGTGATTTAAATGCCACAAAGCATGGCTATCAATGTCTCGTGGCCTCCGGTGAAGCCAATCAGCGCTGGGGCTGGCGAGACCTGCGCTCCCGTTTCCGAGCCCTGCTTGGATCCGTTTGACATTTTCCTTCGGGTCATTAACGGAGAGAGAGGGATATAGACAGAAATGGGGATTAAGACATCGTTATTTTTTTTTCTTCTTCCTTCTTTTAATTTTTTCCCCTCTTCCCGTGTTCGCTCTCCAACACCTTCCTGTTAGAGCAGCAACTGCCGCTGGGCTAGGGACCAGCCCTGGAGCTGAGCCACATCCCGGTGGGGCCGTGCCAGAGGGGCAGCCGTGGTGGGATCCCGCGGCCCTGGTGGGATCCTGCAGGATGCGGCCGTGGGCTCCTTTGCGCACAAGCTCTTCCTGACCTGCCAATTTTCTGCTTTTCTTGGCATTTTCCCCTGCCCCGGCCTTCCTTTGCGTTGGTGAGGTTTTTCCATTCCTTTCCTGCACCCTCAACCTCTGCGCACACGCGCGTGTGTCGGTGCAAATGCCGGTGCAGTCAGTCCCACCAAATGCCGGCCTGGAGCCGATGCTGCCGGTCCCTGGGATGCGGCCGCAAGTCTGCAGGCATCTGCACAGGCACCGCCGGTATTCCCACCACGCACCGCAGAAGCGTTACCAGGATCCGCGGAGTTTAAACCCGTCCCTCAATACTTTTTATTTGAATACAGGAATGTGCTTTTTTTTTTTTTTTAAGCTCCTTCCCCACATCACCCTGAAATCCCCCCCAAGAATTAAACTTTGTATTTCAGATCTTTTGTACAAAACGTAAATCTCCCCTGGCTCCGTTCCCCGGGGCCGCCGGCTTTGGCAAAAAGGCGAATAAATTGCAAAAGGGGTTTGTAACAACTGGAGATGGGAAAGACCCGTTAGATCCCCCAGCCCGTTCCTCCTCCCGATACATCTGAATTGTCTCCTCCATCTATTTGATTAGCGTGGCGTTCAGCCTAATTTCAGTGGAAATATTTGCTGTTTCCCCTGGTGCGTCTGCAACCAAGTTTTGTAGGATTTTTTTTTTTTTTTTCTGCAGAAGAGGAGAAATTATTTGCATGGGTTTATTTTTTCTTTAACATTACACGAAGAGCAAAACTCTCCCATGTGCTAGGAAACAGATAAAGTGTTTAGACAGCAAATACAAATATTTCTGAGCACTCAGCCTGGCTACAGATATTTCTGCCTGTCCTCCAGCAGGATTTCTTACTGTGTCTTCTAGTGGGTTTTTATTTAGGCTGGCTTGATTTTTCTTTTTTTAATTTTTTTTTTTTAAAGCCCTATTTATATATGCAGTAAAATAAAATCTGCCAAGCCTGACCCTGTAGAGAACTTGAAAAATCCCAATTCTTCCTTTTTCCAATCCCATTTCCACTGAGAAAAAAAGCCCCTGGACCTCACGCCCTGCATAAAATCCAACCGCGACGGGATTATTTTGGCGGCTGAGCTTTCTGCAGCCGTGGGTGCTGGGACGGCGACAGCGCCGTTGGTTCCCCTGAGCCGGGATGCAGAGGTGGGGAGGGACCTGGGGTCTCTGGGTGCTCCCACGGGACCCGGGGGGCGCGGGCAGTGGCCGGGTCCCTTGTGCTGCAGGTATCGACCGCGCATGGTACATCCAAAAAGGGGTTTATTGTTTAGCCTTTTTTAATTATAAATTAGCTAGCGCTGCTCCCTTGCAGTGTCCTGGCCTCGCTGTGTCCAGTAGCCATCCCAGTCCTGCTGGTAGCCCCATGGGTGTCATTGCCAGCCTGGGCCGGTGTGGGGTGCCGGGGTGATCAGGAGCAGCCCGAGCGGCTGCCAGGGGCCGTCAGGAGCCGGGAAAGCTCTTTCCCAGCCAGCTCGATAATCCCAATTATTATCTGGTTTCTCGATCAGGGTTGCTTATTAAACTTGGCACCGCTGGCTTTGCCGTTCCGGCCGCCTGCCTCGGCAGAGGGATTTATCTCCTGCCGACTCGGGGAGGAAATTGAGTGGAAAAACGTGGGACAGAGCCCCCTGGGACAGCGAGGCTGGGCTGGGGGGACCCAGCCTCTGAAGCGATGCTGGATGCTGGTCCAGCCCCAGACGGCTTTAGGGCACGGGAACGATGCTGCCCTATCCCTGCATGTGCCCCGTCCCTGCGCGCCAGCGGAGGGGCAGGTCGGCTGTGCGGGTGGCTGTGTCGCCGGGGTTGTGTCCGTCTGTCTGTCCCCCCTCCGTGGGGTGCTGGGCGGCTGTCGTGGCTGCGTATGGTGGAATGACCCCAGTTCTGGGATAGGCACTTTTATTTCAGCATTAGTTTGAAACGGTAGGAGTTTTAAAAGAATACCTAAACGTTTGCTAAATAGTTGTTATTTTCCTCTTGCCCTAGGTTAAAGGAACCTTTCGCAGCCTCCTCTCCCCACTTGCACCATGAGTTTCAGCTTTTTCTACGTTCCAGCTGTCCAGCTTGAATTCCCCTCTTCTATCACACAAACGTTCTTCAGTGCTTTGCTAACCCACGCTTCCTCTTGCATTTCTTCTGCAAATTTTCCTTTATTTTTACCAACACAATTTGCCGGACACCACAGCGGAGCTGCCCGTGCCTGAGCCAGCGTGCCGGCCCTCGGCACGGTCGCAGTGCAGTGTCTGTTGGCTGTTCTCCTGCCGGTGGGTGAGCTCTGGGCTCCCCATTTTGGGGTGGGGCTGTCCTGTTGCCACCGGCACTGTGTGGCGGTTGTACAACCGCCATCGGCTACGGCACCAGCATGCAACAATTCTGGCACCAGCTCCAGTTGCTGGTCAAAATGATGCTCCCGGTTTGGTTTCCAACAGAGAATCCAAACCACCGTCCAGAATAGAAACGGCTTTTGGCTCTGAGCCCCCTCCAACGTCGTCTCCGTTGGATTGTGTCGGGTTTGCAGGTCCTGGCTGGAGCCGGGCAGGTGCGCAGGGTGCCAGGTCCTGGGGGATGCTGGGGTCCCCCTGCACCGCGGCCCCAGTGTTGCTCCCGCACCGCCCGGCCCCGCGAGGTGGAATTAAAGGATAAAACCAGAGATGGGAACGGGGATCACGCACTGCTGCGTGATGTGTGCTCCGGACGTGGCATCCAGCCCTCCTGGTGCTGGCATGCCTAACGTTTATCGCCAGGAATCGCCTTTGCCTCGGACCGGGACTGGGTGCCCGACTTTCCCTGCCCACTGTTCCCGACTTTCCCTGCCTGCAGTCCCTGTCTGTGCCGGTTCTCGGAGTCAGCGGCCCAACTGCTGGAGCAGCTGGGCCCGTCCCCGCCACCATCCACAGTCGTTCGTTCTCTGCCGTGGCTCCTTCCTGGAGCTCTCTCCGGCGTTGGGATGTGAAGCGCTGACAGGGCTGGGCGGCGGCGCGTGGTGTTGGGGGCCAGACCTGGGCGTACGGCAGTGGGAATCTGGACTCCAGAAAACATTTCAAAGCTGATTAATAATAATAAATCATAATGTTGTCTTTTAAAATAGAAAGCTTTTGAATAAGGGATACTCTCATCATTAAGACAGTGAGCTGGGGTGTGAGCTCTGGACCCGGTTTCCAGCTCGTTACATGGAGACAAATGGCTTGCCCCTCCCAACCTCAGTTTCTCTGCTGTTAAGGTGAGGATCGCTGCCAGAGGCTAAATTAAGCAATTAATATTTGTAGACTACGTGGAGAGATTGAGAAGGACGTCAGTCTCCCAGTGCTGTACCCTGCTGCACCGCATGTCCTCCTGCTCCGTGGCTGGACCTGGGAATTTCAGCTGGGAGCCGGAGCGTCCCCCTGGCAGCTCTGCCAACGCAGCAAGTGGTGCTGATGGCGTCGGCTGCAAAATGCCTTCTCCTCTGTGTCCGTGGGGCCCGGGGCACGAGGATGGGCTGCAGCCCCTGGCTCCTTCTGGGCTGCTTTGGGGTACCGGTGGGGACACGGTTTCCCTGTGCCGGGGATGCGGTGGCTCAGATCCGCGACTGGCTCCTGCGTGCGTCGTGTGGCTGAGCGTGTTTGGCAGTGCCGGAGCCCGATGGCATCCTGCAGACATAGCCCTTTGCCAGGGGGTCCCTTGCTGTTCTATGAGGGGCCAAAAACCTGGTGTCACCAAGGGTCCCCAGTTCACGCTGGGAGTCCCGTCCTCGGCAGGAGGGGAGCCCAGCTTCGTGGGTTTGGTGGGTTTTTTTCTTAAACATTGTAATATTTATTTCACCTTATAAATCACCCCATCTGGCTGCCTCGGAGAGGGAGGATTTATGGGCGCAGGTGTAGCTGCAGCGAGAGGAACGCCATTCCCGGGGACCGACCTGGTTTAATGTTTTTATAATGACGGCGTTGCAACAGCCATCTCGTCGAGGGGAGAGGTCGCACCCGGCTGTAAATCCTGCGTGGGTGGTACTGTCCAGGCTGGGACGGACCCAGCTGGGATGGCGCGAGGTCCGGCACATGTCTGCGGTGCCACTCGGGGTTTTCTCCGTGCTGGAAGGGGTGGCAATGCTGGTAGAGCGGCAGGTTGCACCCCAAACCACCTTCTGCTGGAGTAAATCAGCACAGTGAAACTAAGGGGGGGGGGGCTCAGCCCCCGATGAGCCGAAAAGGAGGTTTCCGAAGCCCAGGGGTGGGTGCGGGTCCAGCTGAGCTGTTCCTGGCGTCGCTCCCAAGGGATGGAGCCCTGCAAGGTGCCGCAGGTGCCCTGGGCTAGTTCGGACTCGGACCCACTCTCATGCCCTGTACAGGCACCGACGGGGCCGATCCTGCTGTGATGCTTGGGGAGGTCAGCACCCCTGGGAGCAAGCAGCCCCCCCAGCCTCTGAGAGGTGAAATGGGCATCTTGGCCTGTTTAATTGCACTTTGTGTTCACACCTTCACCCCGTCCGGCAGCTGGAAATGGGGGTCTCTGCCCTTTGGGGCTCTGTCACACCGGGGTGGCGGCGGTGGCCTTGGCCCCCAAGGACGTTTGTGACTCAGTGTGGGGACGCTCACAGAGCCCGACCGGGGGGAGAGCCGGGTCTTGCAGCCAGTGCAACCCAGGGAGGACTTAACCGTAACCCTCAAAGGACGGCTTAAATCCCGGGAAGGTCTCGCTTTCCTGCCGCAGCAGCATCGGTGTCACGCTGGGGACGTGGGAAAGCCGTTAGCCAGCTGCTGACGAATGCAGCTCTGACGGAGAGGGGGCTTGGGGGGTGTTGGGGGTCCGTGGCGAGGATGGGGATGCTCAGCCCTGGAAGGGCTGGGGGGACCTTGCCGGGGCTCCCCCCGCTCCCTGAGGCTGGAGCAGCTCCAGGGGGAATTTCCCTGCCCCAGTGCTGCCCACAGCAGCACAAACGAACCAAGTAATTGGCAACATGGAAATATTTTGTGCTCATTAAGCAGTGGGAAGCAGCGAGTGAGGAAGCGGCATTCTCCAGTGCGGGCAGGGGCTGCCGGTGGTGTCCCCAGGGACTGCTGGTGACCGAAACCCTGCCGGCCTCCGGCTGGAAAGTGGAGCCGGCGGTTGCCAGCCGAGAGCCGGGGCAGGAACGTGGCTGTCCCAGGGGCATGGAAACACCCTGGTGTTGGGGGGCTGGGGGTGGGAAGCCCTGCACCCCAGTGTTCAGAGGAGCTGGGTCCCGGCACCACGCAGTCGGGAGCTTCGTGTTTGTTGGGGGCACGAGCAAAGCCAGGGAGTGGGGGGGTTCGCCACTGCTGTACGGGGGGCTGTGGCTGTCACCTCGCATTTTCTTCTAACTACCGTAAATCCCATGGATTAAAACTTGAAACAGCGAACCTCAGCGGCTGCCTTTGAGCTCCCCTAACCCCAGCGCCATGTGCCGCTGGTTCCCAGGAACGGTGTCGAGGGGAGGCCTGGGGGGCTCCACATCCCCTCCCGATCCCCTCCGCTCCCGGCGCAGCAACGGAGAGCAGCCGAGGCGGGGGGCGATCCCTGGGGGATGCCATGGGGTGGGGACCCCGCTGGGCGGGCATGGCTGCTCCTTCACGCCCCGGCACGGAGCCACGGGCTGGCGACGGCCCCCGCGGCATCCTCTGCCGCGCTCGGAGCCAAACACATGCTTACGGCGCTGGATGGTGACGAGGCTTTGCCATCCGGTCTGAGTGAGGCCCTGGGGCCCAGCGCAGTGCGGGGAGCGCCCAGCAGTGCTGCAGGCAGGGGAAGCTTTATGGCTGTAGTTAAAGTGACTTTATGATATTGTATCTGAACAATTGCCGGCTATTATCTGGATCGATGCTGCGTGATTGAGACACCGGTTGATAACCCAGCCGGGGCCTCTAATCGCTTTTAAACCGCGCAGGGTCGTTTGTGCTTTCGATAAAACCCCTCAGCATTTTCTATTTTGACTCTCTGCCCCAGGCTCCAGCCAGTTTTCCCCCGGGACTGTGTGTCGGGGGGCTCTGCCCGTCGCGATGGGTGCGGGCTGGCGGGGATGCAGCACGTCCCAGCTCCTGCCCCTCTGACTCCTTGGGTGGGGACTGGGGTGCTGGGACCTGGCTCGGGGTGCCGGGACGCGCGCTGGCCGCAGGGGGGCTTTGGGGTGCTGTGTGGTCCCGAGCACTGCTGGGTCCTGTCCTGTTCAGGGATGTGAGGAGGGGCAAGGAGTGCGCAGGGGAGATTTCGGGGTCCCCGTCCCCCCACCTCTGCCCGGCTCGCAGCATCCTTGGGTGAGTCGCGTCACCTCTGCACACTTCATTTTCTGCAGCTGTAAAATGAGGACAATGATACCTTTCCCACCTTGCAGAGGGGTTGGGAGGCTTAATTAGTTAATGTTCGTAAAGTGCTTTGAGGATTAATTAATATTGTGACTCTAATTTTTTCCAATGGTAGAACGCCACTTAAATATCTCTGCGCTGGTACTTTCCTCCGTGACCCTACAAAGCAAATCTACCCGGGGATGTTGCCGGGCTCCAGCAGGCATCATGTCCCCAGTGCTGAACTGGGAGGCCACTGGTATCAGGAGGAGAGCGGGGCTGAGCAGGAGTCCCTGGGGTGGGTGCCCTCCGTGGCGGCTGTCCCACCAAGGCTGTCCCAGAGCTTGGGGTGCAGTCCTGCACCCCGGCTCCCCAGTGCGTCCTCCTGGGCCTGATCCCTCTCCTTTGCCAGGCTTTCCCTGCTGGGAACGGTTAATCTGTTGGGATTACACCGCTGAAACCTCCCTGGGATGCTGCTCGTCCCTGCCCAGCCTGCTTGGGCACCGCTGGCATCCCCCATCCCCGGTGGGCTCGACCTGCTTGGAGGCTCTTGTCCCCCTCCTGCGCCCCCAGCAAATCCCACATCCCGGCTCCGACCGTGTCCAGCATCTGGGGGGCTGTTGGGCCTAGAGCAGGGCTGTGGGGACCAGCCGGGATGGTGGCTGGGTCCCAGGAGGGCCGGGGACGCTGTGCTGGGAGAGGTGTGAGCCAAACACAGGCACAAACCCGGGCTTTCCCCATGAAAACAAGTTGCTGTGAACACACCTGCCTGGGAAGCTGCTGGCAGGCGCAGGAGGGTATTTTCTGGTATCTTAATTCCCGTATGCCGTTAGTCAGATCGCTGACTGGCAGGTTTTGTTTCCTCCGAGATGATTTCTCAGCAGCAGCTCTGCTTTGCCCTGTGCTCCTGCCTCCCTCCTGCTCCGCCGCTTGGAGCCACGGGGACAGAGCTGCCGGGGATGGGTGACGGTGGAGGGGTCCCTGCGATGGCATCCCCAGGGGGGACAGTTTGAGATGCTGGGTGTGAAACCCAGGGTTAGCTCAGCTGCGGTGCTGGGAGGGTATCGGGCATCTCTGGAGCGTCGCTGGTGGGAGGTTTCCTGCGTGGGAGCAGCCAGGGAAGCTCAACCCTGCAAGAGCTGAGCGTGCTCCCGGCTCCCCGCGGCCGGGGGGGCCCCGCCGTGGGCGCTGGCACAGAACGGGGGCTTTTTACCACGTGGGAAATGTGCGGTTTCCAAAAAGGGGCTGGTGGGAGGGAGATTGCGGGAGGACAGTGTGGTCCCGGGAGGGACGGGTCGATGGGGTGCGATGGAGCCCCCCAGGGCTGGAGAATCAATGACGGCGGGAGTGTCCCCAGTTGCAGAGGGCTGGAGGGGACTGGGACCTGTGGTGGAGCGAGGAGGAGGAGGGAGGATGGGGAGAAGCCACCCTCCTGCTGCCTGGCACTGCTGAATGGAGCTGGAGGAGAAGGAGCTTCCAGGCTGGAGGAGGTGGGAGAAGATGAGCTGGGAGGCTCCAGCGCTGGCCGATGACTCCTGGTCCTGGTTGTCACCAAACGCAGCGTGGAGCAGTGGCGCTGTGAGGAGAGGCACGTGCTGGCGTGCAGTGAGCTTGCTGGGTCTCACACCCCGCTCTGCTGAGGGTATCCAGGGGGGTTTGAGTCAGGACAGACTGACAGCAGTGTCCCCGCAGCCTGGACCCTGCTCTGTGCAGTTAATAACATCCCAGCAATTAAACTGGAACTAATGCAACGATAAAAATAACACGCTGTCCTTCTGCAGCGTGCTGCATCCCACAAGCTCAGAGGTGTTTAAAAACCCATTTAAAGCCAGATCCTGCCGTCAGACCGGTGCGGGGTGCGGAAGGGGTGGTACTGGGTTCTGCGTGGCCGCGGGGCTGGGATCCTGGTTTCAGCCCTGATAATCTCCCCGCTTTCCCTGCAAGGTGTGAACGGCCCCAGTTCCCACCAGTCAAGAGACTGGTTTGCCAACTGCCAGGTTTTAAATAATATAAATTACATGAATTTTTTATTTTTCTTCTTTCTGGAGTTGTTTAATCCCCAGGGGTTGGTTTTCAGGCTTTTCTCCATAATGCAAAGAGCAGAAATGCATTCTTTTAATGGTAATTGAGATTCTCGCATCATTGCAGGACTTGGAAGCTGCGGTGGGCTTTAAATAACATGAGAGTGGGTGAATTTGGGTTCTGGCTCTTCAGATGGGTTTCTGAGGTTTTCTTGTGGTTTTCCTCGCTCTGCTCTGAGGTCGGAGGGGCCAGAATGATGCATCCCTGCCCTGTGCGGGGAAACGCTGCCCTGGGTACCCTCTGCAAAGCAGGATGTGACTGGGGGGGGCAGAGAGGGACCCGTGGGTCGTGGTGTCCTTCAGGAGACCCCTCGGGAACGGCTTTGGCAGTGACCTGCATCCAGCATCACCTGGAGCCGCCTGCCAGCCCTTTCTCAACCCGTTCGCACCTGGTCGTTGCATCTGGGTCCTCGCAAACTGAGGTTTTGTGGGGATTTTTTGGCTTTGCTACCCTCTGCCTGGTACGGTGGCCGCTCAGCCTGGTGGGGACCCAGCCCTGCTCCTGCTGCAGCGCGGAGGGTGCTGGTGCTGGTGTGTTGGAGCAAACCTCCGGCTGCGGGGTGATGCCCTGTCTGCAGAGGAGGAAGCCCTGGGGCAGGGAGGTGGCTTGTCTTGAGCAGAGCAGCTCCGGAGGGGCTTCATCCTGGCCCCCGCACCAGCCATCGGCGGGCTCCTGCCCCTTCGATGAGCCCTCAGGAGCCCTGGATGTCCATCTCCCATTTTCGTTTTGGCTGTGAGGCAGCTGACGGTGGTGGAGGGGATGGTGTCCTCCCCGCCCTCTGCCGCAGCTCCCTCCTTCACCGTGCAGAAGACCCGGGTGTGGACGAGCAGGGGGTGAAGCGCGGCAGCTGGCCCAGCACCGTGTGCCAGCCCAGCTGGAGGAGCTGGACGTGCAGCCTGAGCACAGCTACTCCGGGGGTCCCGTTGCTGCGTGTTCCGAGACCTCGTGCCATGGCAGGGCTGGTGCTGACGTGCCTGTGCCTTGCCGAGCTGCCCCATCCCTCTGACCGCCTCGCCACGCCAGGGTCAATCCCTGCCCTGGCACCGGCAGCACACAGCTGTGCTGGCACGGCTTGCCCACGCTGCCTCTTCCCACCAAAGCCAGCGCGGGGCAGGGGAAGGGGCTGCCGAGCACTTTCCGGGTGGGGGAAAGCGGTTTCCGGCTGCTGGAGGAAACATCTGGATCCAATTGGTGCTCCATGTGTAGTGGCTGGGCCAGACCCGGTCCTCCCACCCGGCGTGCTGGCAGTCGCTTTGCTGCAGAGGGACCCGCTGGGTCCCCGTCCTGCAGCCAGGAGCCCCGCCGTCCCACCCTGGGGGTCCCCTTGGCCGGGTGGCATCACTCGGGGCTGCCGGTGCCCATCCCCGGTGTCCTGTGGCCCCATGCCAGGCCGTGGCAGGGGGAGCCGCTGCCAGCCCGTGCCTTTTGTCAGCCTCAGAAAAATTGACCTTGAAGCGCGCTGGAAGAGCCCTGCAGCTAATCGTGTTAGGAGGTGTCTGACTGCAGCTCCGCGCCGCTCTACCTGAGCGGCATTAGCAAGGGGGACGCGTCGGGCTCGCGGCGCCCCGGCTCAATAATTGATGCGTTTTTCTCAGCTCCCCCTTCCGTGAAAGGAAACCCAAGTGCCGGGAGGACGACGACGGTGGCTCCGGCTGGGTGGGGACAGGGGAGCTGCTGGGGTGCCATGCATGGTGGTTGGGGATGGCGTCGTGGGACCGCTGTGCTCCTCGCGGGGGACGGGGGCTGGTGGGGATGTGCCAAGGGGCTCTGCAGCCTCTGTGCTCCCTCCTGCTCTGCCCAGCTTTCTCCCTGTACGTCTCTGCCTGCTCTTTTTGGGAATCCCTGCAGAAACCCTCGAAACCCGTGTTCCCACAGCAGTGCCAAGCATCCTCGTGCCAAACATCTCCCTTTTCCCTGCAAGCATCTCCTGCGCCAGAGCCCAGCAGCAGCCCTTGCTGCCCCGGCACGGCCCCCTTGGCGGCCCCTGCTCTTGCCAAGGATCCCCATCAACCTCAGCCACCCCCATGGTGGGGGGACGTTGGCCCCAGGTCCCCACCGGCTTGGCCACTCCAAGGCAAAACTGCCTTGCCTCGACACAAACCCTCCTCCCTCCTCCCTGCCTCCTCCCCTCTGCCTCTTTTTTTTTTTTTTTCCTTCCCTTTCCCCTCTTAGCAAAGCGCGCAGGGAAGGGGAGAGATTTTAACCTTCTGCCTGGAACCAATTAAAAAGGTCTTTCCACAGAGACGAAAGTGCTCGTGCACCTTTGTGTGCAGCTGACGGGGGGAAGAAAGCAGAGGCGGCCTTTGAAGGGGGAGATGGAGGTCTCTCCGCTGGGACCCCTCCGGGCTTTCAAAGCCTGTGTTATTTCTTTATTTTTAAATAGCCAAATTAAAGTGACTCCCGCTTCCTTTCCTCCCCGTTAGCACATCGTGCGGCGAGCACATGGCCCCTGCCAGCTGGGGGCGGGGGGGGGGAAATGCAGCCGATGGGGCTGCTGCTGGCTGGTCTCAGGCTGGGCGCTGGTGCTCTCTGTGTGTGGGGGGGTCTGGGCACCCCAAAACCCAGCCTGGCCCCGCGGGACCCCTCGGGACGGGGCAGAGCCTCTGTCCGTCTCCCTGGGCTTGCAAAGTCCATTGGCAGGAGGAAGAGGTGGCCATGGCAGGGGGGTGCCGGGGCGGGGGGAAGGTGGTCCTGAGCCGAGGCAGGGGCACGCCACTCCCCCCCCACTCTTGCGGCCAGGACAGCCCCCTCGCTCGCCCCAGCATGCTGCCCCTTGAACTCAACCAGCCGAATGGATGAGTGGGTTTCTTCAAAGGGACCCCCCCAAGACCTCTCTGCCCCCCTCCCCACCGCCCTCTCCCCATCTCGGTAAGACTCGGGTGAAAAGGCAGCAGAACAAAGCACAGGAAGGATTTTAGGTGGTTTCCGCACAGACCTGAATGTTGAGTTGCTCAATGGAAGAGGAGATGCCGGAGCGCCGACGCTTTCATCCCCATGCCCGAGTTTGGCCAAGGGGGCGAAGGGGCGAGAACTGCCTCCCTGCGCCCCCCAGCCTCTTTTTTCTTTCTTTTTTTTTTTTTAATATAGTCTCAGATTTATTTTTCCACAGTATAATTCTGAAAGACAGCGGAGTATGAATTATTCATTGACCCCTAACTGCCTTTGCATACAATCCTGGCCAGGGGAGGGTGCCCGTGTCGAATGCATTTGTGTGCAGAGCTGGGCCAAAGTGAATTGAAATCAATTTTTAAGGTTTATGGGGGGACATTTGGTGATTTTTGGGGCTGGGAGGAGGCTGGAGCACATGGGGAGGTGAGTGGGATGGGGCCAGAAAGTTCCTAGTGGGGAATTACTCCCTTTCCACGGCTGCCGAGGAGCAAGGCTGGGCGTGGGGTGCTGCTGGAGCAGGGCTGGTGCACTCCTGGGCAAAAAGAGGAGGAAAATTAAAAAAACCCCATCCCTTTTACTAAATTTATTCTGTTCTTAGATGCTCCTTTAGCCTGCCTTGGAATGTGAGGCATGGCTGAGAAAGGGGAGGGATTCCCCGAAGAGCGGGATGGCTTTGGTGGGAGAGCTGCTGCCGCCCCGCCGCTGTCACCCCCAGCCGCCGCCCCCGGTCGCTCCCTCTCCCCCCCCGCAGCCCCCCCACCCTGCACCCTTCCCCGGGGGCACCTCGGTGCCACCACCGGCCCCTGGCATGGCAGTGCCAGGACCTGGACGGTGCCCGGACCTTGAGGTCGGGCTGCCAAAAGCCTCCAGGGGATGAGGGGGTGAAGCGGGGTGAGGGAGGGGGGAGCACCCCAGGCGAGGCTTTAATCTGATTAGTCTTGGAGTGAATGGACAAAGCGAAAAGGCTTAAACCCCATGAAAGGAGCGGGGAGGGAGGAGGGGGCCGTTGTGCCCTGAGAAGTGGAGCCCCTGGCCGATCTTGCCAAATTAGGTCAAATTTGGCTGGGGCAAAATGAGGGAAAGGAATAGGGGAGGGGGGAGAGCCAGGCAAAGAAACGAGTTCTGTTGGCCCTGTGACCTTCTCCGGGCTCGTGAAGGCAGCCAGTGGCCCCCCCCTGCCACGGGTGCTTGCCCCCTCCCCTGCCTGGGGGGGCCGGGGTCCCCGCTCCCCTCCAGCCTCAAACAGTGGTGGCGGTGCCGGGGAGGAGCCCCCCGCTCTGCTGCCTGCACCCTGCCGTCACCCGCTCCTCGGATGGGGACGAGGGGCTTCCCCGTGCCCCCACCCGGGACCCATTGGGGTGCCACCAAGCTGAGCTGGGTGCAGGGGGGGGCTCTTGGTGGCAGCCCCTCACCTGGCCAGCGTGGTTCGGGCACCACCACCCCGGCAAGTTGGTGAGACGCGCCGTGTCTCCCTGGTCACTGCTATCGATCGCTTCTGCTCCCTGGGGAGTCACGCTGCCCAGGCACAGCCCACGGTGCTCACCGGCAGAGCCAGGCTGTGCCAGAGAGGAGCCAGAGGCGTGAGCCGAGCCCCACGGCGTGGAGGTGCCAGGGTGCGGTGAGGCTCAGCCACTGGCGCGGGCAGAGCTGTGCCAGACCAGGTTCTGCCTTCGCATCTATCTGGCTCCCGGCGTGTGCCTGGTCGGGTGGTGGCACATGGTGCCTCTTCCGCAGCCTGTGCCCGTGGCCCCTCCGGACGGGTTGTGATGTGAACATCGTTTTGCTCCAGCAGAAACCGGTTTGCTCCACAGGGGTTGCGCCTGGGCTTTTTGGGAGGGGCAATGGATGGGCCAACCCAGCAAAGTGCAGTGTGTTGCAGGACGGGTGGTGGCGGCTGTTACCGCACACGCGTGCCGTGGGCTCGCACAGCCGGCACCGGCCGTGCCTGTTGCCATCAGTGGTGCCACAAGCATGTCCTTGTGCAGGAGGAGCCTGGCAGCTGCCTGCTGTCGGGAGGAGGCTCGGGAAGGCGTCACCCCAGCCCCAGACACGGTCACTGACTTCGCCTGCAGCGCCCCGGGGTTGCACCAAGCGGGAGCGAAGGCTGCTGGGGGTCTGTTCCCTCCCCGGGCCCCTCTGCGGGGGTGGCTGCCCTCCCCTCCGTCCTCTTCTCCATCCGATCAATCCTTGCCCCGATCAATGGGCGCTTCCCCGCAGGCGAGGGGCGGTGCTGCCCGGCTGGGCAGGCAGGCAGAAATGGCTTTTCGCAGAGCCTTGAGCGGGTTCCAGCATCGATCTCCCGGCGAGGAGCAGAGCCTCGTCAGAGATCAATTAGGCCAGTCATTAGCCATGCCCCAGAGCGAAGCGTGAGTCTTGGTGAGCTGGAAGGGGAATGGGGAAATGCCGGGCTGGGAGGAGGAAGAGGAGGCAGGAGGTGCCAATCTGGGACCACCGCTGCTGCCCTGAGCCGCTGAGGAGGGTCACCCTGCTGCAGTTGGGGTGGCTCCCCTGGGTCACCGCCGTCCTACAGCAGTGGGGACATCGATGGCACCCTGATGCTTTGAGAGCTGTCAGGCGCCTGCGTCTCACCCGGAGCAAACACAGACTGCTCCGTGCCTTGGTTTCCCAGATCAGCAGCCAGGATAGAGGCTCTATCCGCCAGGACTGAGGGGCCAGTGATGGTCCCGGGGTGGTGAGAGCCTTGTGGCAGCCCCATGGCCGGGGTTGTCCCTGGCTGCGTGGCAGCAGCATCTTCCTGACAGGGAACATTTGTTTATAAAGCGCTTTGGAGGCCCTTTTGCGTGGCCACGGCTGTCCCGAGGAGCAGGAAGGGGATGAGGGTGGCCGGGGGCACCGCATGGCTGTCCCGGGAGCTGACAAGTGACGTGCGACATTTGCAAACCCCCGGGCGTGTGTCTGTCCCGGCTTAGGGAAAGCAGCCTGGGGGAGGCCCTGCGGGGCCTGGCCTGCGGAGGAGCGGGATGGCAGTGAAGTCATTGTCCTTTGGCTGGGAGGCACGCGAGGCAGCGCGGCGTGGCCGAGGCCACCCAGGCGGCCATGCTGCGGCCAGATGGGACCCCTGCCTCGGCCTCAGGGACAGGGCAGCGTGGGCAGCCCTGGCTGGGAGATGGCACCGGGCATCCCGGGATGCGGGAGCGTGGGGAAGCAGAGGACAGAGGGAGTGGCACGGCATTTGATGTCCGCCCTCCGTGCCGCTGCCCCGCTGTCCTCCCCGCTTCCTTCAACCAAAATGCAGGTGGAGAGCGAAGCCGAACAAAGCGAACCCTCGGGTTAGGGGAGCGGGTACTGCCTGCGACAGCCGTCTCTGCCTGGGAGCTGCAGCTTCTAAGAAACAGAAAATAAGGAGGGGTTTTAAAAAAAAAAAAAAAAAAGTTCCCCGATTACATCTGGTGAAGTGACAAATCTGCCAGGCAGGTGATTATTCTGTGTACGGACGTGCTGAACACAGATGCCGATAGGATTAAAGGGGAAAGGGGGGGGAGCTCACCCTGTTAAACCAACACCTGATAAAAGAATAAACCAGCCAGAGGAATAAATTGCCTGCGCTGCCAAGGTCGTGAGCTGCCGGTCCCGCTGCCATGCGGGGAGGGGGCAGCCTCTGAGCTCCTCGGTGAGCCGGCTGGCAAAGGCCCCCCCGCGCCCAGGCACCCGGCGGCACCACCGCAGCCCCCGCTCCCCGGTGCGCCCGTACCCGGCATGCCCTCGGCTGCCTGGTTGCTTTCCAGGCACGTCCTGGGCATCCCCTTGGGATGGCGCAGAAAATTAACAGCAGTTCAGATCTGAGGAACTTTATGACACGTGTATGATAGGACTGAACCAGGGCGTAATTGAATGACGGATGAGCTTCCAAGAGCCACATTTCCAGGGAGTAATGAAAAATAGAAGTGCTATTGACTAAAGGAGCTTTCGGCGGCCGGGCGGCACGGCGCGGGATGAGCAGGCTGCCGGCAGGGGGAATGCATCAATACGGCAAGTAATAGCTCAGTTATTATAACTCTGGAAATGTCATTCAGGCCTAACCAGAGAACACTAGCTATTAACTAGCCTTAAACAGAAAGCACCAGGCGGGGAGGCCGAGCTGGGAGCTCCCGATAATTATTTTACTTCTTTTCACGGCTCCGTCGCTTTTTACCATTGCGGGGGGCTGGCCCGAGCACACCTCCCCGCTGTCGGCAGCCCTGGGGGTCCCTGCACCTGCCCGTGCCCGTGCCGCAGTGCCAAGCCAGCCTGGGCTCCCCGGGAGCCACTCCGGGGCAGGGTCCCCATTGCACCTCCGGAGTCTGTCCTGCCCTGCCCTGCCCTGCCTGCTGCTCCCCGTCCCTCACGGGGCTGCAGGCAGCGGGATGCGGGTGTTGCTCTCGCCACCTGCGGCCACGAGCTCGGGGCTGAAGCCCTCAGGCGTGCGTCCCTCCCCGCACACACGTCCATCCTCGCATGCGCATCCCTCCCCGCATCCCACCGGAGCCTCTGCCGCGAGGCGGATAAACGGCAGAGATGTGATCTGGGCTTGCAGCTTGGCCGTATCAGGGCCCCGTGCGCCGCAGACCCCTGAGGTGTAATGAAAGCCTGTGGGAGAGTATCGAGTGAACCTAAATGGATTTTCTCCATTAACGCAGAGCCATCATCCAGTTATCAGCTTCTCGTCGCAGAGCGCTCTGGGGCTGCGGTCGCAGCAGCTGGCACTTAAAGTGCTCTCCACTGGTGCGGCCAACATCTGCTGCCACAGCACAGCACCCACCCGCCGGCACCACCAACGTGGGTTCCATCCCTCTGCCCCAGCTCTGCCGCCGTCCTCTCCCCAGCGTGCTCGGTGCCTTCAAACTGGCACTTTCTGTCTCGCTTATGGGGCCATCTGGTTTTGGGGTACCCTTTTTTGGGGACAGCATGACCCTGGGAAGGATGGTGGGATGCAGGGGGTGCCAAAGCCCAACCTTAACCCCAACGTCTCCCAGCATCCCCCAGTGTCCCCCAACGTCCCTCTGCCCCAGCCCACCATGGGGGGGATGTGGGGTGTGTCCTGTGGTGGGGAGGGGGCACGGCAGGGCGAGGAGAGAGTGAAGGGAACGATGCTCCCATTCCTGCACACAGCCGCTACCTGCTTTGCAAGTCGGAGTTCATCATTAGCCAGGAAATAATTAATTGTTGGGCAGACAAAAGGCATCGCTCGGCCCCCCTGGGGACGCCGTCAAAAGGAGCTGTCAGGGACTGGCGTGATAAATTGTGGCTCTGCTGGTTCTGCAGCCCGTCACCGTCAGGGCTAGGGGGAAAAGTCCCGCGTTGTCCTTTTGATGGGGGGTCACCGTGGGTTTGGATCCCGCCTGGCATCCCCCGGGGATGCTGGGGTGGCACAGGGCGGGCAGGGGCCGCGGGGCTGGGGCAGAGGGGCCGGGAGAGGGGCTGGGGGGGCAAGCGGGCAGGTCCCTGCCCCATGCCGCAGTTGTGCCTGCTGCGTCCATCCTTCTGAGCCGTGTCCCTCTGTCCACCTCCGAGCACCCGCCTGTCCCCGCCGTGGCATCCCGCTGGGCTGCCGGCGGCGTGTCGGGCGGCCAATTTCCACCTCGTCGGCGTTTTTGCAGTGATTGCGGAGCCGGCGCTCTCCCCGGCTCCCGCCGATCAAATTACTGTGGCCGCGCTTGCTGGCAAACACGCTCAGAAATCGCTCCCACCGCTCGCGTGAAATTTCCTGCGAATTAAAGTGTTGCAAGGTTAAAGAGTCGCCCGTGCAACCTGCTGCCCCCCCGCCCCTGCGACCGCCTGGGACCAAGACACTGATGGAAAATAAAGTGGCCAATGACTGAAATAATGAAATAATACGTGTTTATCTGTATTAATTGGTGTGTCTTAAACCAAGCGGGGTAGGGAAGGCTCTCCTGGTTCACTGCTTGTGCTGGTGGACCCATGCCATGCAGGGTGGTCCAACCCTGGGACAGGGAAACTGAGGCACAGAAGTAGCGGCTGCTGCACTGGTGTCACGGCAGGTCTGTGCCAAGTCCCGGTCATGGCTCGGGGATGACACTATTGGCAGCTCCCACCACTGCAAATGGCTCTGGGGAGCACCAGGGCAGCGGCTGGTTTGGCTCAGAGACCCGAGGGTGATGCTGATCTCCCCAGTGCCCTTTGCAGCCAGGTGGCTCTGGGTGCTGCCACCACCTGTCCCCACGCCCGGCCCTCATGGCACCCGGCTGTGCCCCGGCCGCTGCTCCGTGAGCCGCTCGGCACGAGCGCCGACACTGCCGGACCAGCGTGTGCACTGCACACCAAGTACCAGCTAACACAGTTTGCAGGTTAGCGCAGTGGTGGCCGTTAGGGAAAGGTGAGATGGTGGCTGTCACCCAGCGGGGACCAGCGGGACATTCCGAGCATCTCCCTCTGGCCCGATGGCAGCGGGGTAGGCAGGGTGGGCGTCCTGAGGAAGGCCCGTCCCTTGCTCCTGCGATGGCTGCGAGATGGTAAGGAAGTGACAGCAGTTGGGACGAGAGGCTGGCACGGTGCTGTGGGGCCGAGCGCTGGTGGCCACGGTGCTGGGGACTCTGCAGCCTGGGGCTCTGCCCGCAGTGTGCCAGGGCCAGCCTTAATGAGTGTCAGGGCTCAGCGGTGCTAACGAGGTCAGCCCCAGGGGCTGTTTACCCCGTCCCCGTGCAGGAGACCCCCAAACGGGCGCCTTGATCTGGCTGTCCCGGCGGGCTGCGGCGCGGAGCCGGCGCGGGCGGTGGGGGGCCCGGCTGCCTCCGGCAGATAACCCCCAGCGGCTCCCGTCCCGTGCCCGTTATCAGTGCCCGCCCGCGTCGCCAGACATGTTAATTAGGGCGCTCAGCGTGAGCAGCCGGAGTACGTATGAGCACGCGTGGCCTCGTGCACGGGCTGGCACGTGTCTGGCTGGAAGTGAAGTGTCAGCCCCGATGGCTGCGGGAGCTCCTGCACAGCTCTGGGGGATGGGAGTGGGGCGCGTGCGTGGGTGTGCACGGGGCAGGGCGTGC